>NW_004955502.1:952551-1070992 GCF_000276665.1 Chinchilla lanigera
CGACCTTGCGCTTGCCAGGCAGGCGCTTTTGGATAATATACTTTGAATGAAGAAGTGTTATGATTTAAAAAACCCCTCAAGGCTTTAGAAATTCTTTCTGTGTCTTTTGAAAAAATTTTGGACTTATTTGTCTGTGTATTTATCTGTTGACAATATAGAAATTGATAGCTCAAAGGGCTAAATTGTTTGAAGGCTTATAAAGTTTTCTCTGCAGAGTCAGAAGAGGAGTATTAACAGCTTCCATTTCTCCCTTAGTCCTTGTGGAAAGATAAAAGCCCATGAGTCTTTAAAATTACGTTTATAACAATAAAGCCTTGTGCTTTATTTACATTGCCCCTGTTAACCTAGTGACACATTTTGTAATTTTCATTTTCATCTGCGTTCTAGAGGATACTTTCAAGTTTGGAATGGACTGTTACTGTGTTGCCAGGGCAGACCTGCAACTCACGTCCTCCTGCCTCAGCCTCCCAAGTAGCTGGATTATAGCCCTGCAGCATGGCATAGGACAGATTTTAGATCTCAGTAAAACTCTTTGCCCAGAAACAGCACTTTACATTTTGTTTTGACACGCAGTCAACCTTGCATTCACCACCTCAAGAGGATTACACTTGCGCCTTCTCCATGGGTCATCTGTGACGGTCCCGACAATGTGTATGAATTTGAAGCAACGCTCTCCTGCACTGTTGACCTGAACCACACCAGAAGGTAAAGAGGCAGTCACCAGTGTTTATCCTCAGTTTGGGTCCTGTGAAGTGACAGAAGACAAAAAATAATTAGCATTTCCTTGTGCACTCTCTTCAAGGCCATCGGATCTTGATGAGTGAGGAATGAAATTAGTTGGTATCTATCTCCAACCTCACACATAGTTAGCAGCAGAGTTGCCAGGGGCTCCTCCCTTGTGTCCAGATGAGTGTTGCTGAAATTGCCCAATTGTACTGGTGGGTTATTGGGGCAGAATAAATGGTAGAAAGAAACAAATATGTCAGCTCTGTATTGGAATGTCAGTTTCAGTATTTTTTAATGATTCAGTATATTCTTAAAATTAACACCCCAGATGCTTGAAAAATGAGAACTAGAGTGGTTTTACTAGAGTGGCTTTTAAATTTCTACAAATATAATTTCACCCAGTAATATAGCTCAGTGGCACAGCCCCTGCCTGGCAAAAGCAGGGTTGTGAGTTCGATTCCCAATACCAAATATATATATGATATATATATATATATATATATATATATATATATATATATACGATTCCAGTTAAATGTTTGTACAGCCCTATGTGTAATGGCATACACCTGCAATCCCAGCTACTCAAGGGCTGAAACAAGAGGGGTGTTAAGTTTGAGGTCAGTCTGGGAAATTATGTGAGAATTTATGTCAAAATGTTTTTAAAAGGTCTGAGGTTCATGACTCATGCCTATAATTCAAGCAGCCTGGGAGGCTGAAGCAGGAGAATTGGGAGTGAGCACTGTCCAGATAATTTAGCAAGTTTATGACAGCCTATCTCCAAATAAAATAAAATACTTTAGAAGAGCTGGCAACATAGTTCAGTGTGAAGGCCATGGGTTCAGTCCCAAGATCTGCAAAATAAATAAATAAGTAGGCTGGCCATACAGTTCAGCACTTCCTGGGTTCAACTGCTAGTACCGGAAATGTGCTTGTATACACACAAACACACAGACACACAGACACACACATACTCACACACAGGCTGTACCAATTTCCACATATATTTTACAGGCTTTTAGAAAATACAAATATTTCGCTGGCTGTGGAAAAATGCACTCCCATTCAAATGTTCAAATGCCTTGACTATAACTTGCTCTTAACCTTACTGTGCTTATTGCCAGTACACTACATGGATCAAAATGATTGAAGATATTGAATTTAAAATTGAACAATAATTTATCTTTGGATAAACTAAAGCTAGAATTTACGCTCTTTGGAAAAATTATGACTACATAAATTATCGGGTCCTAAAGAAAATTTTAATGAAAATATAAATATAAATATTAAAAAATAAAGTACAGTATATGAGAAAATATGACATAAAATTAAACCATTTAGAGAATATTTAACAAAACCAATAAAATATATAATGGTAAAACGTAAATGTACTATGTTAGGCATTTCTTTTTAAATTATAAGAAAATATTGTTATATAAAAAACATCCAAAATAATTTTAGTAAGTTATGGAATTTCTTCACTTTTCAATTGTCATGTAAATCAAAATTGCTTCAAAGTCAATAAAGTATTATTTTGTATCTGTCAAATTAACAAAAATCAAACCAGTGAGAGTTTCCAAATTTGACTTTAGTATAAAATTAATAAACACTGCGGTTGTATATTAATGGATGGGCTGATCGATGGATGGAGGAGTGGATGACAATTTATAATCTTTTGAATGGCAATAATCTGGTGCAAAGAAAAACACTGATTGTATTTGTACACTCCAGATATTTTCTTTTGGAAATCTATTTTTAAAGATTTTTCAACAAAAGTTAAATATATATATCAAATCTGCATAAATACACATACATAAAGATATTCATGGACATGTTGCAAAGAACTACACTACTCCTTTATAAGAAAATTTATTTTATGAATTGTGGTACAATATTTGATGGAATATTAGCAAAACAGTTAATATCTAATAGCATCAAACCCTGAGGGGAGAAACATGAAAACTATTAATAATGTAAGAACATAATTTTGTATGAAGTTGGGACAAAATATCAAATTTGTGAAGTGTATCTATGTTCTGTTTCTACTCAGGTAAAATAAGTTGTATGTGCTAAAAACACTGAAGAATCATGTGAAAGAAAGGAAAGTGTGTTTGTTAACAACTTTCAGACTCCTTAAGATTTTCATATAATAAAAGAAAAATCTATAAAATTCAAGATGGAGAGTAAAATTTATTAAAAAATAATAAATTTATCAGATTACTGCATATATATACTTCAAAGGGGACTTTGTGGGAAAATTTGTATTTATTTGCTCAAAAATTTGTATTTGTTTCCCTATGAATTGTACACTGTGTGGAATGCTATAAAACAATAGCTATACTGTCATAAGAAGTGGCTTTGCTAATGTAAACACAATAGGATAGAAACACCACACATGAAATAGAATGCTTGGGCTTGTCATTACACAAAAGTGATAAATATGACAAATTAAATTTAAAAATAATATATTACAAAAATAATATACTGCCTAACCCTAAAATTAATAAGGTTGACTTTTGTTTTTTATTAGACACTGTGATATTTGGGGATGTAAATTTGTAGAAAAGCTGAGTTATTTTTCTCATAGAGTAATCTCGGTAACCAAGCACTGCCTGGACAGTGACATAGCAGAACTCTGAAGTACTGTTATCTCTCCTTCCCCGCAGAGTAACAGAGTAGAAGAGTAGCTGCCATTGAAGAGAGTGAAGGGCAGAAATGTGGGCCACATGATGTGAAAGCCAGGAAGCCTCCCTTGGCTACCCCAAAGCCGGCATGAGCGTGGGCAGACCTCACACAGTCCAGGCACAAGGACGCTCTCTGGAACACACCCACGCCCTGCTCACCCCTCTCTTAGTCTCTCAGGTAATTAAGAAGGGCGGTTTTCACTTTTTGCCCCGTGACCTGTTAGCTTCTAAATTTTAAATACTTTGAATATGATGCTTGGGACAAAATGAAAATAGAAGAAGAGAGTGATTTGAAAATAAAATCTATATTCCTTTTAAGATTAATTATGTTTCCCCTATGTCAAACTGTACAATATTTTATTTGGTGTGGACACTGTGAAATATAACCTGATGAATTGATATACTAAGACCATTCTGTCAGTGAATATAACCTCAGAAGCCTTCCTTACTATTTTCTTGACTAATTTGACATATAATATATAGTTGTTTATCTTCACTTGTCAAGAATTTTTTCATCATAAATTTTAACTACTGTGGGTAATATATCTTACTTGCCCTTTAGCTTTCAAACAATAACTCTTGTACTATTGAATTCCCTCTGAGAACAATATATTAGAGAGTCATAACAAATTTCAGGCTTCTAATAGCCTTCTCAATAATTATTCTACCATTTTGTCTAATTAAACACATACTTTAGTGTTTATACGTATATATAATATTATTTTTTTTTTTTTTTTTTTTTTGGTTTTTCTCCGGTACCGGGAACCGAACTCACGACCTTGCGCTTGCCAGGCAGGCGCTTTTTGCCGCTGAGCTAAATCCCCAGCCCCAATATAATATTATTAATGTTCTGGTTTTGTTTTTGTTTTTGTTTTTGTTTTTGTTTTTGTTTTTCTTCTGGTACCAGGAATCGAACTCACGACCTTGTGCTTGCCAGGCAGGCTCTTTGCTGCTGAGCTAAATCCTCACCCCCCTGATGTTCTGTTTTATTCATTTGATTTAATAATAGCTCTAAAAAGTGTTAGCTTTTTTCTCATTTTTTCTGACATTTGGTCTAGAGAGGGAGGAAGTGAATTTAAGTGTGCTTTGTACATGAATAAAGCTTTATTTGTAGTTCCTGTTAGGATTATCCAGAGAATTGAGAGACACAGAGAGAGAAAAAGAGAGAAAGTCAGAGAAAGAGACAGAGAGATATAGACAGATATAGAGAGACACAGAAAGAGAGAGACAGAGAGAGGGAGAGAGAGAGATTTGTATAAGGCACTGGCTCATAGGTTTTTTGAGAATGAGTACCTCAAGACTCGTAGTTAGCTGCAGAATCAGGAAAAATGCTGGCTGTGTTCTATCTAAGTCCATCGGCCTGAGAGCCAATGCGGCCAATAGAGTTCATTTCCGGTCCAAATGCTGCAGGCTCAAGACAAGAAAATTTGGTGTTTCAGTTTGCATACAAGGACATTAAAAATGACAGCCCAACTGCTGTAGTAAGGCCTTAGGAGTTCCCTGTATTAGCTGAGTGGGGAGACTTTCTGTTCTTTCCAGGCCTTGAACTGATTGTAAGAGAGCCATTCACATTAAGAAAGGCAATATGCTCCATTCCATTAACCATTTCAAATGTTTATCTCATCCACACACACGCTTTAAGGCTCAGGGTAGTGTTGACTATGTGATCCAGTCAAGAGGATCCATAATTGAGCACTTGGGCTACATGAAGCGCCAGTGGGAGAACACCATAGCAGTAACCTCAAGTCGGCCTGGTTCCACTGGGAGTATTTCGTTGGGGTTTACAATCAATGCTATGGCTGATTTCCAGACCACTACTGACCTTATATGTAAAACTAATGTGCAGGAAATTGTAGGGCATTTTAATTTTGTTTCAATGAACATTTTGGCTACTTCTAATTTAATCAATTTCAAAAATTTTGAAGATCTTCTAGAATAATTATGTTTTTGTGCACTCCTGTCTTTCTTTTCTTTGTTTTAATTACCCTGGCACAGAATTTTCAGATGTTGGTTTTAATACAAAAGAAATCAAAAGAAGAACAATTTAATAACATTTTGAGTCTAGAACAAACAGTATAGGAGTTTTTCAGATGGTGCACTAAAAGGGTAATTATTTTTTAATTTATAGTATCAAGGGTGCCTTGTGTGATTTCTGTAAGTAGTTTTTCTTTTTCTCCTCAACTGAAATTGTTTCATAAGACTTTGGCTTTGAGGCTCACTGATGTTAGCATTTTCACTTTACACACTGAGAATCTTCCAAGGGATCTCTGTGGGAAATTAATTTTTCTGTATTGAAAATTTAGTTTGTACTTAAGAGAAACTTCTGTTTGTTAACTATAACCATGAATCCCCCAAAGTTTTTGAGAAGTTTGAGAATGTTAGTTTTTATTTGTGAGTCTAAAAATTATCAATAGGGAGTGACTTAATCTCTAAGTATGTAACATAAGCATTTAAGATGAAAGCTTTGGTCAAGCCAGTTTTGCATCCTTAATCTGAAAGAAAGGACTGCTGATTCTAAAATCTCAAGGTATACATCTGGGCAAGGTATAGGAATGGAGATCTAAATATATGGTTATTGTTACTTTAAAAAAAAATACAAAAGAGATACATCACCATTAATCCCTCTCAAAATACTCCTTCCCACTTTGAACACTCTTGTCTCTCCTGTCTTGCTACTTTTGAAGCCTGGAGTTTCTGGAATTCCTCTGAGATATAGTATGACATGAGATAGAAAAGAAAGAATAAAAAGAAAAAATGGTAAGTCCTGCTGCCAAATGCCCGCCGATGAAAGGCAGGCTCGAAACATGTCTCTGTGTCCTCATCCATCTTCTTCACGGGATCTGGCATCACGTGATTTCTGACTCTTCCCCAAAGTCAAAATGACCACTAAAGGTAATTGCTTTGAATCGATTCACAACATCAAGGCATCCATGACAGCACAACACAGACACTCAAGAAAGAGGATCCCAGAACTGCTTCAGAAAGTGATGAGAGTGATAGGGTAGATGCAGTCAAACTGAGGAGGAAATTTTTGAAAGAGATTAAAGGCAATATGGCCTGTCTAATAAATTATAAACTTAAATACTCACTGCAGCTTTCTATCACACCTCTTGTTGCAAGTTATGTTAAGTTACTCACAGTGATCACCCTCTCCTCTGTTGATGGCCATTTTCCCTGTTGTTTGTCTTACAGTTCACACATGGCCTTTCTTGCAGGGGTCAGGCCCAGCTGCTTGGCAAACCCTGATGTTCTGTCACTGACAGTGAACTGCTTGGAGCCCCCTGCCTGGTCCCGCTCATTCCCACCTTTGCTTTGCTCACCCCGACATCTCGCTGCTCCCCTCTCACCCTGCTAGGCCTGTTCATCCTGGAAGACATTGCTCGAGAGTCCCTCTCTCCATCTCCCCTGGGACCATCTCCTCGTCCCATCCACAGTGCAAACCATCTAATTACGCTCTTCCAGTTCCAGTGTCTCACAGGACCTTCATGTTCCCTTTGCCCTCTGTAGCAGCACAGAGAGAAATAAGGACAGTGATCATTTCCTGCCCTAAATGAGCAATAACCAGAGCAGGTATTACTATAGAATTAGATTGCAGCAAGAAAATCTTTATAAGTTCTCCAGGGATAACTTCAAAGATGGAGCAAGTCTTGGCATAAAATTATATTAGTAATAGTAAACGAAGCTTCATTATTTTTCCACTTTCATTGAAGAGATAAAAGAATGCAAGTTGAAAATAAAAGGAAGCATGACTGTTGCAGGCATAGAAAATAAAAGGAAGACGATTGTGGCAGGTGTAGGAAAATGCTGTAGGATTGGTCCTTTAAAGAGAAGATGAAGAGAGTGTATGCACACGGGAGAAGCTAATATCCTGACAGCAATCTGTGTACCACTGAGCTTACTGACCACCTGAGCACCTCTAGGGCAGGAGGGGAAGTAAGCACAAGGTAGCAAAGATGCTCAATGATATGGTCAAGTAGTGAAGAGGAGAGGATGAACCTTTGGATGTTCCAGGCCTGGAGCAACACAGAGGTGGATCTTGCTTATCTGCACAGCCCTCAGAGTTGAGTTCACATAGATCAAGTGACGGGGGCTGGGGATTTAGCTCAGCGGCAAAAGCGCCTGCCTGGCAAGCTCAAGGACATGAGTTCGGTTCCCCGTACCGGAGAAAAACCAAAAAAACAAAAAAACAACAACAACAAAAAACATAGATCAAGTGACACTGAGGGTTTTATGCTGGGCCAGGAGACAAGATACTCGCATCAGAGGAAAGCAGTTTGAACTTGCCCACAAAGCACAGTGGAAAAATGGAAAAATTCTCCAAAGAATTGTGAATGCTAAGGTTCTTGGATGGGGCTCCTCCTCCTCAAGACCTGCATAATTTCTGCCGTGCACACAAAGTCATAGACGATGAGCTAGGACGGTGGCAAAGACAAAAAGAGAAGGGAAGCCTTGCCAAAGAATGTCACACAGCGGAAGCCTCCACTTTCATTTTCTCAGGACCTCAACCCTAGTGAGTAAATACAAGGAAGATAGAAAGGGACACCCAGGAATGTAGTGGAAAGCAGATCATGCCTCTTTCTCTGTTCTAAGACTAAGCAAAGCTGGAGTAAAGGGAAGAGCTTTGAGTGGCGCACAGTGACTTTTAATGTTCACTGGCAAATGCACTTGTTTGTTTAATAGTGTAAGACATAACCATATGTATGGTTAGTATTAAAACATTATAGACGGATTTTGAAAAATAAAATGAGGAAAGAGAAATGCAGATTATGAGATAGAAGACTGCTGCTACCTGGAGGAGAATATTTGGTCTTTCTTTGTCTGGTAAAGAAAACAACTGTAGGTAAATATTTTAAAGCAACAGCTATTTCAGAGTTTTGCTTTGCCTCTCTGAAGGCAGCAAATTCTATATCCATTGGAGCCATAGCAGTAAGAAAATGCTTTTCATATGCTATAGAGATAGACAATTTTAAAGGTGAACGTTAAACACTTGCATGTAAGACTTTTGATTTCTGAAATTTCTACTTATTTTTGTATTGACAAGAGGGACACAAATTGTTGGAACAATAAAAATGAAAACTTAAAATATGACTCTAAGATGGCTTCAAATTCTTAACTTATGGTAATTACAGACAACAAAGCTAAATGCGTTTCTTGGCAGTTGATCTATCTATTCAGATCCCAGGAGCTAGCGGGTGGGTGTGAATTGGCATAGAGCCCAGAAGAACACACCAGGCTGAAATTTCATAAATACAGCAGAAAGAAATAGAAATGAGGACTCAGAAATGTCTGCTTAAGGTACCTAAACTAAGACCTTCTCATATCAATAGGATGCATATTTGTGGAAATTAATATTATACATAGAAAGAATATGTAATATAATATATATGCTACATATATGTAGTTTATATATATCTAAACTGACCTTTTACTAAACCAAGTGATTTATTGTCTTGTTATGTACTGAAAATATTCATTGGTTTTCTCATTTCTGCATAAAATATCTGTTTCAGTAATTGTACAAGAAGAATATTTGAAACAAATATGTAATTAACAATCTTGGTGTAAGCATCAGAACAGCGAGGAACTATAGCTCCACATGCTATAGTAACAGGCACCAGAAAGTATCTAGTTTCTTACACAGAACAGGGCATGTTTTAGAAGGATACCAATCCAAATTTCTTCTTCCTTCAAGATGTATGAGTCATAAAATTTTGGATGTCAAGTTTTAGTGAGCCTGCAGGGAACTGAGCAGTATGAATTAGTGGCTTTTCTCTAAAAAACACTGCTTTTGACACTAGCCAGGGATTTTTAGTATTTATGTGTTTCTAAGTTTCAGATTCCTGGGAGAAGAACAAAGATCCATGTCAGATTAATCTGGATGACCAGGTTGGGAAAGGGTCACAAGGAAAAGATACGGTTACCGTAATCACTGCTGGGAATGAGACAGCAGCTCACCCTGGGTTCCTGTACCCGTTAAACAACAAGGTAGGTACTGAGTAAGACCGGAACAAGGACCTTTATTTAAACAGTTCTTCAAGGAAGAAAGCACAGTACTCTAGGATACTCTTTTACAAATATTTGTTAAAATGGTGTAATTATCCTGAAAAATTATTTGCTTATTAAAAGAAGAAATCACAATAAAAATGTGTAGAATAGTAACCAGAAATAACAACTTTCCTACTAAAGGTTCATGCTTGTGTTTCTGCTACAAATCTGGTAAAATAATGTTATCTACATGGCCGGAGATCAGGTGGTCAGTGTCTAGAGGCCCTGGGTTTGCGGTGCGGCAGGCAGGAGGGCTTCCTGGCGGTCATCACACTTACCTGCCAGAATACTATGGGTGCCTTTCTACTTACAGGTTTGTATACCTGCTCTACAGCTCTCTGCTTGCTTGGTTGTTAGGAATTACATTGTTTTGGATAAAATGTGTCCTTATTATGAGAGCAGGTTTTTCAGATTAAGGATAGACCCTGTAAAGGAATGAAAATACCTTTCAGAGCACAAATGAACTTCATTCCCGTTTTCTCTGGGGCAGATTCATAAAGATCATAGCTTTGGGCATCAGTTCAATTCTGCTGATCACAAGTTGACCTAAGGTAGTTAAATTAACACTTTTATGTCAGTTAAGGTCTGAATGGACCATAATTAGCATTCCCAAGTGGTAAAATTGAAATGATCACCATACTGTATGCAGAGTTAAGGGAATAACAGAGATAATGAACAGCCAGAACTAGGAACGGCATAAAGGTATTACCCTCCTGACCTAACAGGCTGCTGGAAAAGAGTTGCTACCTCCTCAGAGATGCAGCTGGAGACACAGAGGTGGCCTACTGGTCTGAGCGTCAGTCATCCCCACAGATTCATAGCAAGGTGAGTGGATACCCTCTTCTCTTCTCCCCCACACTTCATCTGCTCTGTTCTTCCAACCAGTCCAACTCAACTGGAAAAGAAGTCCTTCTCGGCCATGCTCTCAGGATGCTACATAAGGCAGAAAAGTGCAGAGAGCTGATCAGGAGGGAAATGGAGATAAAAACATTTCCCAATCTTTAATTTCTCTTTTACGAATTGAGATTCTATCTCTATTTTCCTTACATAATCACTGTGATGGCTGAGTGAATTAATGGATGCAAAGCATTTAGCATGCTGCTTCTCACGTTACTGAGACTTGTTAATATGAAGATATCTTCGGCAAGGTTCCCAACACAATGAGCAGAGAGATGCTAACTGGCGAAGACATTTTTTTTTTTCCTAATTAACCTCTTAGTTAAAAACAGGCAAAGGAGAATTTAAGCATGTCCTTTCCTTTTCAGCATGTTCCTGCCCACATCCTTATACAATTTTAAACCTTTCTGGAATGAAATTTGGATTCAAAGAAGTCTAGGCTCCAATTTGTTCTCTAGTTTCTTTACTGTTTCATGTGCTTTGGATAATGAAGTATTTTATGTGAGCCAGAGTCTTCCAGGAATAAAAATAAGGTAATAATTACTCTACGTGAGAGATACGTATCAGACACGAAACAGGCATTCAGTGGTAAGCAATATTATTGTTTAATATACATAAATTATATATAACTATGTTTTTTGTAATATAGACATAATTTAATTCAAAGTGAATCAACAGAAGTATACCATAAGTTCTTATTTTGATAAATACCATAATAGTTACCTGAAAAACCCACTTTTTGTGACAAAGTACAGAAGGCTTAGTCACATTTAAAGCACTGAGAACTAGAGAAAAATACTATCATGAACAGTAGCAAATACTACATGCATACCATTTTTCCAGTCCTTACTGTAATATTGCACAGAGCCACTGCTACAGGAATAACTTTACACATTACAGAGTATAAGTAGATGTAAGGTAGAGCTTTATTTTATCTTTTTCAGTGTTATTTAGTATCTAAAACAATCACATGGATACCTAACATTAAAAATTGTCCACTGTCCACCCTACATTAATAATTCATCATGTATTTGAAACTACATGGGCAATATCCTAGCATCAGAGACTGAGATTGCCGTCAATATACAATCTACTCTAAGAAATGCAGTGAGTCTCAAAAAGCAATATCTTTATGTTCTCCATTACAAAATAGCAAAGATGATAATAGCCTGACTTTAGATGTTCTTGGTAAAGTGGTTCCTTGTTCAAACTGACTTTATTTTCTTTTGACCACTCAGCTATGTGGAGTCATTTTGGACAATTACACAATTTTCCTTGCTCTTCTTGGTCAAAAAGGTCTACATGGGAAGATGTTTGGGAGAAAATGGAAGCATTCTACCTTTTCTTAGAGGATGGTGGCAAGTGCCCCTGAATGAAAGATGCCGTTCATGCAGAAGAATGCACCAGTGCTGAGCCTAGTTACCATTCTTGATGACCGCGTCAAACCATGCCACCATCAGCATTCAGCACAGCATTGAGTCCTGCAGGAAACCATTCCATTTGTGAAAGGTCAAACATTGCTAGCCCTAAGCTTTTGAAATGAAGCAGAGAAAACAATTTTGAAGCTATTTACTACCCTGTTCTCTGACAGCTTTTGTCCCAGCTTCCAGTAAGAGAGATTTGCTTTTACAGTAGCAATCCTTTAAGTAAATATGATGCTTGTGGCTACAAAATGCATTTGATTGCTTTCCTTGAGTCATAAGGCTTTTATCTTGTTTCTAAAATCGTAAAGCCCACTAGGCATTGCATTTTTCCATAATTATTGACTGATGTCCATCCTATACATTTAGGTAATTAGATAAGGGTATAAATGATGATAGAGTAACTTTGGTAACGCAGGAAGAAATCTATAAAACATGAGGGCTTTTTTATGATGGAAGTAATGTGAGGGGTAGAAAAATTGATATCATTGTTGTTTTTAAGATTTCATATTTCTGATATACCTCCTTGCCATTTGTGCATTAACAGGGAGATATCTGAAAGTCCTTCAGTATTGTTTAAGAGAATGAAACACATATCCAAATTGCTAAACTTACTGCATATCTTTGAAACACTGGCAAAAAAGAATAATAGTAAGCATAAAAGTATAGTTACTTAAAAAAAGAAAATCAGGTTTAATTTCTGTTTGTAATTGATAGTTGAAATGCATTCATTATGTATTTTTAATAAAAGAAACCACAGAAAAAAGTAAATGTTTTATAAAACTGGTACTTTCAATTTCACAATTACTTATATTTAAATTAATATCATAACACATTTCACAATTTTTAGAATTTTAAACAAGTCACAGAACTGTTATATTTAAAGAACTTTCTTGCCACACATTTCATATGAGAAATTTAAATGGTTATATGACTTTCCTAAGGTCACATACTGCTTAGGAAATGATTTGCCCTTGGATATTGTAAAAAAAGAAAATGAAACAGTGATATGTTCTCAAATTTTCTCTAGGCCTGCTTATATTTTGTACTGCTATAAATATAATGTAGGGCTTTCTGAAATCCATTCAGCTGCCATGAACTGTTTTAGGCCAATTATGGTATGCTCCCAAATAGATCTGTTCAACATTTACTTCTGAATCCCTTAAGTAGTGGGTTCTGCTAAACTGTGAGATAATATGAGTTTCAAATCATAGAGTTTAAGTAACTATAAGCATGCTCAATGCTTCTGAAGACATAGTAAAGAATGTTGTTGTAACATGCTTGTGGGTCAAAAAGTCTTCATTAAGGAAGATATATTCAACTTGAAATTATAGATAACTAGAGATTAACAGACAAGTGAATAAATGTATTTGCTGAAGAGAACAAAGGGACTAACATTCTGGGTAAGCATGTGTGACATTAACAGTTTGACCAGGTCATCTTTCTTTTGATATCTAGAACACTCCTGCTAAAGCATGATAATGAGGTGCAGGTCTACTCCTAATTCTTTCCTTCCCATTCTCAAAATTCGCTACAGATTTTGAGTATTATCATGGAAAAAATGACAGTGATTAAAAGACTTGAAACCTGATACGTATACTATGTAAAAATATAACAGATTGAGGCTAGATAAGGTAGCATTTTCAGACTTGTGGTCTTAGTTACTTTTCTTGTTCCTGAGATAAAATACTTGACTCCCAAAGTTAGAGGGGAAAGGTTTATTTAGCTCACATCTTGCAGAAGTTTCAGCCCATCGTCGGCTGGCTCCCAAGGCTGGGTGGCGCGGCAGACAGGCATTATAGAGGAAAAACAGGTCATGGCAGGCAGAAGGTAGCAAAGCAAGAGGTAAGACAAGCCTTTTTCTATTCCTTATAGTGTATCCAGGCTACTAAGATTAGGTTGGTGCCAAAACAGTCAGTGAATTGATTTAGTAATCACCTACCCTTAATCCTAGCACCTTTAATCCTAACATTGTTTTAACATTGTACCATGAATCTGTCGCACACCCTCAATCCAACTACCTCTAAAAAACTCCACCTATGACCACATGAAACTTTGAAGAAACATTTAAACACCAAGCCATAATACCTGTAGAATATTAAGCATGCCTAGGTGTAGGGTGATAAAAATTGTGTCCAACAGAGGGAGGCAGACACAGAGTTGTTTCTGTGTCTGAATTCATAGGAGTTGGGGATTAATTAAACATAAGAGAGGAAAGAAAGTAAGAGATTAGGAATGAGCCACACTTGAGAACTGGGGTGGGTGGAGCCATGGGCTGGGTTAAGTAAACCCTGAGATAGGAAATGGTCTAATGGTTAAAAAAATGTGTTCAATTTTTATTTTTTTACTAGTGTATGTCTGTGATAAATAACAGTTACATCCATTTTGAGGAATCGATATATATATATATATATATACACACACATATGTAAATGTACATAGATATGCTTATATACATATATTTACATATGTACATACATATATACCTCAGTCAATCTTTTATGACAAAACTTCTGGAGTTTTCAGTGATGACGCACAGGCTCTGGAACACATGTCAGAGGTTCACCATCACTGGTATAGATATACAGATTTGGGGGTAATTTTTAATCCCTTTATCTCTCCCTCTCCACTCTACTCCCTCCTCCTATTTTCCTTTCTTCTTCCCCAACCCCATAACTTGGCCTCACTCTTTCCAATAACTAAGCTCTGGAAACTAGGTGCCTGTTAACAGACAAATTGATAAAGAAAATGTAGTGCACCCATAATGCACTGTCACTCAGCCATAAAGATGAATGAAATCTAGTCACTGGCAGAAAATGGATGGAGCTTGAGACCATAACGTTAGATGAAATAAGTCAGACACACAAAGTGAAATATTGCATGGTTTCTCTTACAGAAGAAGCTTACAATATAAATTAACTGAAGAGCAACATGGAGAAGAGATGGCAGAAAACAGGGAATTCAATATTAGTTGAGTTCAATGTTGAGTTTTTAGGTGATTTGGAAATGCAAAAGGCAAGTATTCCTGTAGGTGTTTGCATAAAGGGGTCAGAAGCTCAAGAGAGAAACCTGAGCTGGAGATTCAGGAGTCACTGACATACATTGGTTCACTGGGGCCTCAAGAATTGATGAGTTTCTTTAAGGAAATCAGTTCAGAAAAGGTCCAGAAGGAAAGCTAACCAAAATTTAGATTGGATGAGAACAAAAGGATTTTGGCCTGGAATCAAACAAGGCAAGTATTGACCTATGAAAGTAAATGTTTTCAATGAACGCTTCTCAGAGGATCTAAGAGTTTGACTCTCTGTTGTATCTAATGGGGATGGGACATAGGAATAAACCGCCAATCTCAAGACAGGTACAGAATAATACAGGGTTAACACAGAAGACACAGGTTCACAGCTGAACATGAAGAAAAGGAATTTACCTGAAAACTATATAGCAGACAAAACTTTAAGATGGAGGGATATTTTAGCTCCTTATTTAAGCCACACTCAAGTTTGAGATATTCTTTGGAATACTCTTTCTGTATTCCAAAGAACCAGGATAGAGTTGTTTATAACAGCACTCAAGAAATATTTTTTAGAAATGAATATTTATTAGAATGAGCATCAGAATACAAGCTAGGTCCACATCTCTTCTTTGTTGTGTTGAAGGCACAACTTCTAAGCAGCACTTCGGTATTACTATCTAGCATACCTTTACAACAATCTTGTTTTCTTTTTTTAATTTTTGTGACTCTGGTACACATGTGTATCCCTGGGAAATAAAATAAGCCATTGATTTCATCCTAATCAAAAGAGTTAGAAAACAAAATCTGATGTACAAGTAATCATATAATACAATACTAATGCGGAAGGAATTTTATCGATTTGCTATTGGATTATCCATCTGGCACTTCCATCCACATGAACACTGGAAAGTTGATTCCTTTTCAAATGAAGAAGGACGGGTGTGTGTCAGCATACTGACAAGGTTCCAATACAAAAATGCTGGCTAGAATGAAAATATGTTTTAGCTTTATGTCATAATAACGATAATAAAATAGGAACAGCAATCATCTTTTGTTTTTCAAAGAAATTATATCACTGATTCATCACTCCTAAGATTTTTTTCCTCTAGGAGAGTATACACATACACAAATTTACCCATGATAATCAATGGCAGTCAGCTGATACATTACTTATTGAATTTAAGAATCAATATTTAAGCAGAAAAGAGAGAAAAGATGCTCGAAGATGGAAAGTATCCCTACTTCTCTTTTCTAATCAAATAAAATTAACTAATCCAAGGTAGGACTTCAAGAGTCCTCCAAAGTAGGATGACATTGTTACTTTACTTTTAGAGATGGAAAGGTACTTAGTTCTAGTTTTTTTTTTAACTTACCTAATCATCAAGGGGTATTTAATATTTGCATGCATATAAAAATATTCTTTTTAACTCTATCTTTCAATGAATTCACTGAGAGGAAAAGAAACACTTAAAACTGTTAAAATATGAAAGAATTGCCAGGCAAGATAACATTTCTATTTGTTACAATTATCCTGATGCTCTGTATTGCTCTCCATTGCGAATGCCCCTAAAATGCCATCAGCTTTATGACTCTATAAATCTGAAAAATGCCTTTCAGTGAAATAATGATCATCTGTTTCTAAATTTAAATTGTATCATAACACTGGGGGCTGCTATCCATAAAGTTGTTATCTCTTACAAGTAAAACATTAAGCAAAGAAAAAAGACTTGGTATTTCTAGCATAGGTAGGCACTCAGAGAATGTCAAAGAGATAGAAAATCTTTTTGCCTTTTCTCACTGGAAAATAAATTAAGATGGATCAGGCTTCTTAATCCTGTCTTTATTGCAAATATGTTTGAAAATTCAGTTAACACTGTAGGAAAATGTGAAGAGTTGTTATTAATTTTAAATTAATAAATGAACAATTTGAGTGTAGGTAGTCTTGAACAGAGAATACATAAAATGAATGAATAAGTATAAAATAGATAATTTGACCCAAGTTATGTCAGAAGAAGAATGCATGGAATATTTGGATCCCACAGTCCTGTCATTGAGTCTCAGTCTTCTGTGGCAAAGAAAAACTATGAGGCATCAGAATGACTCCCACCTCAACTGCTTGCTACAGGCAAGCATGATATAAATCCAGTTTCTGAGTGCATCCTTCTGAAAGATTCTCTAGTGATGTCCTCTAACCAAATTAGTTCCCTTTCCCTCTACTCCCACCCCACTTCACCCCGCGTTATATCTGGGAGTCCCGAATCAGTACCACTGTGCAGTTCAGGTGTACTACTTGGCCTCTGAGAAGAAACATTAAGAGGAATAGTTTACTCGATGAACTCTTGAGTGGACAAAATGGAACAAATACCACAGAATGTAGCATATTTGACTGTGACCCAAGAATCTAGTACTTATGTATTTAGCCAGTGAATTGTCTGCACAGAGCAGGGCCAAAAGCACTGTCTATGTCATTTTATCTTCCTGTGTCTGAGAATTGACTTTTGATCCCTGAGTAGAAAAAATGAATTTAGCAGGACACTTCAGTTAAGTCAGGTCCCTAACCCACTTCCTAATTAAGAGTAATTTTGCTAAGTACATATCGCATTTATTTTTACCATCACAATTATAGCTTATATCAGAGTAAAATTTCATAGAGATATACTTATTGGGCATCTTGTAAAAGCTCCTCCAATAAGTAAGTGTTCCTTCTCCTTCTGAGAAACAAATCCTGCATCATGGACTGTGAATAGCTTTAACCTTAGGCACTGCAAATGCTTTCCAGAATACTAATTCCCAAAATACTTACATTTACCTGAGGAGTGCATGGGGGGTTTATTTTACCTTTATATCAATAACTGATATTGTAAGACTCTTTAGAGAGTCTCCATCTTAAGAAAGAGAATAATTTCAATGAGATTTCAATTCTAATTTTTCTGGTTGTTTGTTACAATGAGATATTTTGTTAATTTTCATTCAAATTCCAGACATTGCCTGAATCTATTCAATGTCATTTATATGCAATTACTCAGTTTTTCAAATATTGGTATATTATAACAAGCCGTATGATGTCTAGATATTTTTTGGTTGCTTGAACATTTTAAGTAGTTATATAAAATGAGTAGATTAGCTTTTATTTTTTGTTATATTGCCACTTGATGAAAGATTTAAATATATATATATTGCTAGAAAGACTTAAATATATACATATTGTAGATATCTCCCCAAAGCCTCATGCACTTTTAGATAAGGCTTGATAGCTGAATCTAGAGTTTGTGATTGATTGCTGTTCAGTACCAAGATTAATGGTGCTGGGATTAAGAGTGTGAATGCTACACCCGCCCTGGAGCAGGTAACCTGTATACAATATAAGGGACAGAAAGAAGCTTATTCCATCCCACTTGTGCCCTTGTCGATTTTGCTGTCTTTAGCAAAATAGACACCCTCTACCATGTGCCAGCAGACTATGGACTGAAACCACCACAAACTGTAAGCTGAGTAAACCTTTTCTCCTTTAACCTTAGGTGTCAGTTATTTTGTCTTAGCAATGAGAAAAGTAACTAAGACACACATTTATTATGTTTTTCTCTTCACTTGATCTTAGCCACAAGATCGAGAAACAATATATGTTTTCCTTTTATGTAGTTGCTTTTTTAGGCTGCTGTTTGGTAATTAATATAGATACTCATTTAATGACCTGTGTAAGGAGTCTTTGGACTTACCACCAACATGCACTATTTGGACCTACAAACTGTCTTTTGTTTGTACAATTCTGTACATCTTGTCTATACAGTCTCAGCCGTTTTTTTTTTTTTTTTTTTTTTGGATCAGAACACCTTTATGCATGTTATGGTTTGTGTCTGCATGTTGCCTCAAATCCTCATTCAGTCATGCGACTGGATTCTAGAGTTCATGATTGATTCATGGTCCAATATTGGAATTATGGATATGAGTGCTGCACCTGCCCTGGGGCAAATAGTTTGCATACAGTGTAAGGGAGGGAGAGAGGCTGCTTGTTGCCACTCCTCTCCCTTTTTGCTCTTGTTGCTTTTGCTATCTTCCGCTTCCATGAACTGTTGCCCTCTACCATGTGCCACCCTGCCTTGGAGCCAGTCAAGTATGAACTGAAACCTCCACAGACTGTGAGCTAAATAAAACTCTCCTTCCTTAATTTTGGGCTTCAGGTATTTTGTCTCAGCAGCAAGAGAAAAGTAACCAAGACAGAATTGTGCTGTAATTTTTGCCGGTTGTACTGTATGGTACAGTGCTATAGTTTTTGTTCTGTTATACCTTACTTTACTGCATAAAAGAGTTATACAAATAAAAGCGGGGTCATCAAGTTGGAGTTTCCTTCATCCATTACTTTGTTCTGAATACTATAATGTACATACTATACACAACTCCTCATACCATAACCAATTAATTTAACAACCTAGTCTCAGGAATGGAACTTGGTCATTAAATGAGTAATGTCTGTATTTGTTTTGTCATTTTGTATTTTCTCATAAGATACTCTGATGTTTGTTTTTTTCAAACTTATGTCCTTAATTAGTATGGAATTGATTGGTTGATTGTCCATTGGCTTTCCTCACTATAACAAATGACTGAGAAAATCACCATATGTCTCAATTACTTTTCTCTCATTGCTGGGATAAAAAATACCTGACAGCAAAAATTAAGGAAAGAAAGGTTTATTTAGCTCACAGGAGGTTTCAGTCAGCTCACCCCAAAGCAGAGCGGCACATGGCAGAGGGCAATAGTTCATGGTGATGGAAGACAGCAAAAGCAGCAAAAGCAAAAAGGGAGGAGCAAGAGAGCAAGCCTCTTTCTCTCTCTTATACTGTATGCAAGCTGCCCATCCAAAGGTGGGTGTAGCACTCACACTCATAATCCCAGCATTGGCTCATGGATCAATCAAAAACTCTAGAAGCCTGCCCCATGACTGCATGAGGCTTTGGGGGGACATCTGTACACAAACCATAACACCATATGAAGAGCAAAGGTTAATTTTGGCTCATAGTTTAGAGGTTTCAGTCCATGATCACTGGTCTTGGTGCTTGGAGTAAGGCAGCAGATGCTGGTGGGAGCACATAGTAGAGTAAAAGCCATTTGCCATGCAACCAGGAATCAAAGAGAACACAGAAGCCTGTCACACTATCCCCACCAAGGTTACAGCAGCCCTGACCTTCCAAAAGGCTCAGCTCTAAGGGTCCAATACTGCCACAGTGAGGACCAAACCTGAATGCACTGGCTTGTTGGGACATTGAAGATTCAAACTCTCCCAAGCTGTGTTAATCTTCAAACATAAGTTAGGAAGCTCAAGGGGAGAATAAAATACTTATTCATACTTTTACTTTTTCTGTTGCTCTTCCTTCTTGTTATCCTGACACTTATTTCTTTCCTGATGTGAATCACTAACTTTGGTCCTTCTTTTAGTGTTCGTTTGCCGGAGACGATCCCTTTAGTTTTCTTTCCCCTTCATTCCTGAAAAACATTTTTGTTAGATATAGAATTCCACATCAACAGATATGTTATTTTAGTACTTGAAAAATGTTATACTTCCTCTGGCCTCTGTGGCTTAAGTGAAAAATTCACCAAGACTTGAACCATTTCCCCATTGGTGTTTCCCTCTACTTTCCAGACTGTTTTCTTTGTCATGAGTTCTAAGTGCTGTAGCTTGAATATGAAGCATTTGGGCTTAGATTTCTTTAGGTTTAATCTTGTTGGGGATTATTCAGCCTCCAGAATCTATAGGCTTAGAGATTCAATTTAAGAAAATTTAAATTTTGTCTTCACTCTCTCTTCTTTCTTTCTGGGACTTTAATGAAATGAGTGTTAGATATTTTGCTATCACCCCAGAAGACATTTTTTTATTTTATTTTTTTCTCTGTTGTTCAGATTAGACATATCTATTATTTTTTCACTTTATCCTCAAGCTCACTTATTTTTTCTTCTGCACTTCACTTGATGCTATTGAACCTATCCTGGGAGAATATTTTTTTTTTGCTTATTGTGTACTTTTCAACTTTAGTTCTCATTTGGTTCTTCTTTATATTTTGCATTTTTCCTTGACTTTTTCATTACTTTTCTAAAATTTCATTTTCAAATTTGTGTTGTATAAGTTCATAAATTCTCACTAAGTGTTTTTATTATAGCTGTTTAAAAAGTTTTCATGGTATCCCTAACATTTAGGTCATCTTGCTGTCAGCATTTGTTTGTCTGCTTTCATTCACATAAAGTCTTTGTTTCTTGGTATAATGAAGGATTTTTATTTAAATCTATACATTCTGAGTATAATGTTGTAGGATTACAATTCTTTAGATAGTCCATTTGTTTGGTCCCTGTGACACCACTCTGGCTGAGGCATAGGGAGGAATATCACCTTCCTCGGTCATGTGGATGAGATGTGCAGATTCCTTGCTAAGCCCTACAGAGGAATGAGGTAGTTTTCTGCTTTTGGTGAATGAAGTGGGAGTTATGGCCACTCCCTGTCCTCTAGTGACACTGTTGATATCTAGGAGAGGTAGGAACAGCTAGTTACTACTCTTCATGGCCACCACTGACACAATTTGGACCTGGCTCTATCAGAAGGTAGTAGTGAACTTTTCAACCCCAACTTCTCATCCAGCTAAATCTCAGTGATTCTAGATACAGAAAGTAATTTACTTGTAATGCCTTACATGATTAGATATAATTTCAGAGCATAATCTGGGATAATTTCTTGTCTTATAGTATATACCTTAATAACAACTTTAAAGTTTCTCCTGTCTATCTGATGATATAGTTCCATGTTCCAGGTGCTAGGCAGGGACATTTTTGGGAGCTATCTTACCTACCCAACGTGAAATGATCTAATATAACATCATACAATACAAATATCTGAGTCACTGTAAACCATCTATATAATTAAAAAATTTAGTATTCTGTGGTAACCCAAAAAAGAAACAGTTGAGATTAATTTTATTGCTATATTTACTTAATCCAATATGTCCAAAATATTATTTCAGTATAATAAATATACAATGCTTGAAATTTTACATTTATTTCCTTACACTACATATTTTATATTTACATAACAACTTAATTTAGATGAACCATATTTCAAGCCCTCCACAGCTATAAGTGGACTGTGGCTACCATCTTGAATAGTTTAATTAAATTTAGACCATTTTGATCAATACAGTCTGAAACTTTATTATTATTTTATTAGGTTGGTCTAATGCAAAGGGTAGTATCAAGATTTTATTAGTCTTATAAGCCACATATACTTGTCATTTTTCATAGCTTTATTTTGAATGTTTTTATGGAGATAAAATGTTTCTTGAATAATTTATGTAATCAATTAGGTATGGTTACATAAATTATAAGCCTTTAGGCTCAGAGGGAGGAAATTTTTATTATAAATCAAATTATATTTCAAAGTCCTCTTTTATTAAGATATCATCCATGTACAAACAATTTTGATAATTCATAATTTTCCAGAATTTATAATTCAGTTTTCATTTTCAAATTTTTCAAATTATCTTACAAACATTTTATTTTCTATATGAAATTTTAACTTATTTACCACTAATCAACTTTGTATAAAGATAGAAATTGTGTAAAGTAAGATGCACTAAGTTAGTATGTAGTTTATTAAATTTGGGCAAACATATTTATCAGTTTAAATAATACCACAATCAGAATATATATTTCCTTTACTCTAAAGTTTTCTCATGTCATTTCACTTACTTCCCTCTTGTTTCTCCCAGTCTCCAACAACCACTGCTACTGTGTATTACTAAAAATAATTTTTAAAATAAAGTATTGTTTAAAGTTAATTGCACAGTACATAATCTTTTGTGTTCCACAGGTTACCTTAAACACTAAGCATATAGCCTTTTCTGTGTATAATATTTCTAACTAAATTAACTACCCCGCCTCTGAAGAAGTACCCTATCTCTCAGAAGGAGGCCAGGGGTGAAGACCATTTTGGCTACTTTTAGCTGAAGAGAGTCATAGTTGTGATTGAAAGTCAGAGATACTCCCCAGAGGGTCCATCTAAAGGTCTGCCATAGAATCCAGGCTGCCTTGATGGTAGACAAGTTTTTCTGACTCGGTATAGTCTTCTTCAGTAGTCATCTGGGAGCAAGCTCTCACTGGTGGGGAGAGTGGGTTCAAGTTCCTCCATGGGTACATCATGGGGAGGATGTCTCCATGATCACACACTCCTAGAGGGCACCCACATCTTCTGTCCATTTCCTGCAATGGCAAGCAAAGCCCAGCCCCATGCCCATAGGATAACTGCTCCCTCCCATTTCCCCATCTCCAGAGACCACCATGAACTTGTGCCTTCTCATTTTCTGGGGTTTTGCCAAAGTTAGAAGCAGGAACAGAAAAAGCAAAGTGAGGTTTGTCCTGCAGATTTATGGGATTGTAAGAAAGCAATCCTTAAGATCAGTGACTATCATAAACGAGTCCTGTTGAACTGCAGTGGGAGAGGGAAATCTGGGTTGCAGAGTGCCCATAGGGTAAATATTGGCATTAATAGCTTTTAAATCTTGAAGCAGCCTCCACTTTCCTGATTTCTTTGGCTTAACAAAACAGGAGTATTCTGAGTGCTGGCGGAAGGCTTGGTTAGTCTATCTAGCCTTGAATTGCCCTTCTAGTAACACCCATAAGTGAATGAGCTTCTCTTTTGGTGGGGGCTATTGAGATAGACTTCTACGGGTTTGGATTTGCCTGTTGACTTTTTTCCCTGTCCTTGTCTTGAACATATCCCTGTATTTTGCATCTTTGCATCAACAGGTGGGAGTGCCTTATTAGTAATTTGAATCTACCATTCTTTCAGCAGATACCTGCCCCACAACTTTACTGAGATCCCTGCAATAAATGGCTGAAAGACTCCCTTGAAGTTGTCAGGCCCCACGAAGAGCTGAGGTGCAGAACTTTACATGACCTGTCTGGGCAACTCAAGCCCCATTGAGGAAGTGACTGCTGCTTGGGTGTGCCAGGCTGATGGCCAAATGAATCCATCACTGAAACATCTGCATCTGTGTCCAGGAGCCCTTTAATCTTAAGAGTATACACAGACTGGTGACCTGTGCTATCTTGAGTGAAGAGCACCTCCCTAAGGGAGATGCTGTTAAATCCTTTAGCTTGTCAGATAATAGTTGTGGTTCTGACAGCTGGTAAAAAAAAAATTAGTTGAGCAATATAATCTCCTGGTTCAAGAAACCCAAGCATCATGTGACTGAACCCAACCTGAATTTCCCCCAAATAATTTGAATCAATAATCTCAGGGAGTACTTCAGCACTCTGCAGGTTTATTCTACTTTTTCTGGACTAGTACCTAAGGAAAGAGGTCCTGATTCCCATGGAGATTTTAGCAGGTTTGTTTCTGTCAATCAAAGTCACCCATTCAGCAGCAGGAAAATCTAATCTTATTATTCCTGGGGTTCCAATGACAAGGGACTAAACCGTCCTCTAGAGACCCACTGAAGATTGGGGCTGTGAGCCCACACTGGGAATTTCCCCTTTGTTGGGTGTGGGGTCAGGCCTGCATCCCATTTCCCAGCAGTGGGGTGGCATCTCGATAATATGATTGTCTTGGTTACTTGTCTCCCATTACTGAGAGAAAATACCTGACACCCAATATTAAGGAAGGAAAGGATTATTTATCTCACAGTTTGTGGAGGTTTCAGTCTATACTTAGCTGGCTCCAAGGCAAGGTGGTACATGGCAGAGGGCAACAGTTCATGGTGGCAGAAGATAGCAAAAGCAACCAGAGCAAAATGGGAGGAGCAGCAGCAAGCAGCCTCTTTTCCTCCTTTACATTGTATGCAAACTATCCACCCCAGGGCAGGTGTAGCACTCACATCCATAATTCCAACATTAGACCACAAATCAATCATTAACTTTAGAAGCCCACCCCATGACTGCATGAGGCTTTGCAGGGACATCCAGACACAAACCATGATATTCTACCCCTGGCCCCCCAACAACTCATATACATCCTTTTATGCACAGATATTTAGTCCATTTGCAAGAGTTGCCAAAGTCCTAACAGTTTCAGCATTGCTGAAAAATCCAAGTACCAAGTCTCCTTCAAGTTATAGACCAAACTCTTAGTTGCAAACTCCTGTACAAATGAAAAGTTAAACAGTTCCAACATTCAATGGCACAAAATAAACATTTTCATTTGAAAAGTTACAACAGGGGAATACAAATGAATGGGACCAAAGCAAGTGCACAGTCTGTGTCCATGTCCAGCATCTGAAGCAACCTGTGGCACATTGTGAGCTCCAAAGAGCTTGTGTGACTCCACCCCTATGGCACTTCTGGTGGTTACAGCTCCCACTGCTTCTCACTTGGGCCTGCTTTGCTCTGTCCTTGCAGCTTTCCTCAGACAATTCATGTTCCTGGCTTTTCCAAATTTCTGCATTCTCCACTGCACCTTTTGCTTCACACTCTCAGCTTCACACACTGCCCTCTCAGGGGCACACTGCCTGGTCTCCCAGGCCTTCTGAAATCTAGGTGGAAGCTTTCTTAACCTCAGAACTCTTGCATTCTGCATGCTCCTAAAACCAGTGCCATGTGGATGATGCCAGGGTCTGCTGCCAGCTGAAGTAGTAGCCAGGCTTTCTTCTCTCTTGGCCCTCTGGGTCGAGTGCCTGGATCACTGCAATTTTGAGATTACAAATGGTGGAGACTTCCTGCTCCTTTTGATGCCCTCAGGCCATCTTTTCGATTCTCTTGTTCCTTCTCAGCAATGGAGATCTCCTCTGGCTTATGTTTGCAGTCTGCAGCTTCCCTTCTGACCAAACTCACAACATTTTAAATCATCCTGCTGGGCTCTTTGCTCTTGATTCTCAATGTTAATATGGTTAAAAGCCCCCAACAATAGCTTTGCCACTGTCTCCACATTTGACTGCCTTGAAATTTACTTTGCCAGATGAATTAGTCCACTGTCCTTAATCTCAGTATCAGGCAGTATCTGGACATGAGCAAAATGCAGATAAACTTTCTGCCAAGCCATAACACACATCATCTGGAGTCCAACGACCAATGCAGTCCTTCTTCCCAGCAGAAACCTCCCGAACCTGGTCTTTACCAGCAGGATTTCTATCAGCCTTCTGGGCTTCTGAGCACTGAATAAAATCTCCCATACAGTGCAGCCAAAGGTATTCTAGCACTTCTCTTTCAGGGAACACTCTGTACCTTGCCAAACACTTCCCACAAACCATTTCCAAAGGCTCTTGAACCACATGGTCAGGTATAATCATAGCAACAACCCCACTCCTGGTACCAAATTCTGTCTAGGTTACTTTTCTCTGTTTCTAAGACAAAATGCCTAACACCCAAAATTAAGGAAGAAAAGGTTTATTTAGCTTACAGTTCATGGAGGTTTCAGTCTATATACTTTGCTGGCTCCAAGGCAGAATGGCACATGGCACAGGTCAACTGTTTATGATGGCAGAAAACAGCAAAAGCACTAAGAGCAAAAAGAAGGAGCACTGGCAAACAGCCTCTTATCCTCCCTTACATTGAATGCAAACTATCCACCCCAGGGCAGGTGTATCACTCATACCCATAATTCCAACATTGGATCATGAATCAATCATAAACTCTGGAAGCTCACTCCATGACTACAAGAGGCTTTGGGGGGACTTCCAGACACAAACCATAACAATGATACTATTTAGAGCTACACTGATTAGCCTAATGATTTTCTTTTCAACATCTCTGACCACAGCTTGGTACTTTCCCTCCAGAACAGGGACAATTACCCTTTCTTGCCTTTACAGAAATGCTGTTTTCTGACAATTGAAACACTACATTTTTGAATAACCTGGATGTTTAATTAAACCAAACATAGTTTGAGCAAACATAGAGGACTTATGACCTTTGGTGCCCACCTCTTGGCAGACTTCCCAACAATTTCCAAGATTTTTAGTTGCTCAGGTCCAGAAAGGTTAATTGCAGTATCAGATCTGAGTATGGACCTTTTTCTACCAGCATTTCCTCAGTAATCTCAGGATGTCCTGCTGCTTGATTCTGTCATGCTTGTTCAGCTGATAACTCTGGAAGGTTAACATGGAAATTTAAATATTACCCTTCAGAAAGGCAGGACCTAGCCAAGTGCTAAATGTCAAAGGAGGTGAGTGCAAAGCTCCTAGGACAGACTCAAACAAGCCCAATGTGCAAGGCCCTTGAGCCCCATGGTTCATGACACTAGTTTTAATTATTTAAGTAATTTAGACTGTAAAGGATTATGCTCATAAACATTTCACTGAGGATGGTTAGGGTCAGGATAAATACTAATTACAAATGTACAGGTTCCATAGGGCTCTCAGTTAAGCACAGATTGTCTACCCAACCTCTGACAAGGAGACACTACTTCTGTATCAACCACAGAAGAAAAGTAAGGAAAAAGAGGACAGAAAGAGAAGGAGACCAGGACTCTTCTCCCTTATCCTTATCTTCTCTCAAGGGATGTTCTCCCACAGATAAAGGACAAAGAACTGCATGGACCAAGCTCCACGTGGAGAAAAAGCTTCAGGGGACATAGCACAGCCTTGGATGTCAGCATGCTCCAAACCTCTTCTCACTGGATCCCAACTTTCTGCATTAAATGTGCCAGTCTGAGAAAACCAAGGATTATTTTGATAACATCTTGTATCACACAAGAAAGTAACTGGATACTGACTTGAGCACCAGACTGGTGCAACAGAATTTCCAATAAGGGGTTTTATGCTGTGTACTTCAATTAATAAATTTTGCCCCATTACTCTGGCTGAGGATGTTTTCCATGCATATTTCCCTGACTGAAAAAATTTTCTGTGTACACTCACTTGTATTTTCTTTTGCCTACTACCTTGGCTGAGAAAGTTCTCCACATGTACTCTTCTTTTTTTCTTTTCTTTCTTTTCTTTTCTTTTCTTTTCTTTTCTTTTCTTTTCTTTTCTTTTCCTTTCTTTTCTTTTTTCTTCTTTTCTTTGATCTTCTTCTCTCTTCTCTTCTCTTCTCTTCTCTTCTCTTCTCTTCTCTTCTCTCTCTTCTCTCTCCTTTTCTTTTCTTTTTTGTTTTTGTTTGGTAAGCCTCCTGTGGAGCTCCTGTCACCAATCCACTACACGTACATTTTGCCAGGGCAGACTTGCCTGGATCCTTATTTGAGTGCCACTTGTAGGAAACCAGTGCATGAATTGGGCTCCAACAGGGAGCTGAACAAGGGTGAAACACAAAAAGACACAGTTAGTTTACAATGTGGGGGCCAGAGGGTCCTGGGCTCTAGTGGACAAAGAGCCCTGAGCATTTGACTCACCTTGCTTTTACTCACTTGGGAGCGAGCAGTTAGAGTAACACAATATTTGCTTGCCTCCTATTATCTATGGTACGTGCCCAGGTACACACCAGATCTCAGTGGTGTTTGCTTTTCCCTGGAACCTGCACTGGGCCAGCACACCAGTTCATCATTTGGTCTCCTACAGTTTACAGTAAAGGTAGTTATAGACACAGATACAGATACAGATACTGATATAGACATAGATATAGATGCTTGAGTTCTGCCCTCCCATTCTGTCTCCATCTTCTTTTCTTTTCATTCATTTTATTATTTTTTTTCTTATTCTTATTCAACTTTTTATTATTCTTGTTCCTCTGCCCCCCAACCCACCCCCATTCTTTTTGCTCCCCTTTTCTTCTTCATCCTTTTCCTTAGTTGCTTCTTTGGGCGGAATTTTATTTCTAAGATGCAATTTCCATATTCTATATTATTGAATCAAAGTCACTAATATTTTTCCTGATAGGTGGTTTTTATTCAAGTCACTTTGGCATACCACAGTTAATGGTTACACATATACATATATATGTATGCACTGTCATGGTGATATTGCCACCATTGTTTATGTTATCTATTATAATAGTTGTAAAATAGTATCTTTTAAGAATAATGCTGTGAATTCATACATATGTAAATATATGTAGGTATACATATATCAGCAACATAAGCATATGCATTTTAAAATTATTTCCAAACCACTGTTATTTAATTAATTATATGTGGAATAAATTTATGATTGACTTATGAGAGCTAGTAATCTACTAGCATTAAATATTTTCATTGCTTTAGAATTTTTGTTGTGCCCTGGCAATTTGAATTTGAATGAGTGTTATTTGGTTGTTGTGGTTATATTGTTCGTCTTATTGATTTACTCTTCTTAATATTTTCTGTTCAGTTGTCTTAGAATTTTAGGGTTTTTTCATCTCACTATCCGGTGATCTATCCTGAGAGTCCCTGGTATGCATTATGGACAGAATTTCTTGAAGTTTCTTACATTGAATTTTTTTTGTTATGGCTTATGTACTCATCATTAATGGAAGCTTTCACATCTGTTTCTAACAGCAAGACTTGCTTTTTGGTCTACATCATTTTGAGGTTGGTCCATTCCAAGAATACAATTTCTTGACCCCTGTTCTTCCTGAGCCAGAGCAGGCACCCCACAACATCTCTCCTATTCAGAATTCTATACTCCCTTCCTAGCTGTTGAATTTTGATTGTGACTATCTTGTTTTATACAGTAGTCCAGTAACAACTTTTAACTGACTCTTTCAGTATATTTTCTTTACTGTGTTAAAAAAGAGCTTTCTCTCAAATTTGTGGACCACCCAATTTTCTGACATGGTAATCATAGTTTATATCGGCTTTAAAATTCTATGTAAATATACATCCCAAGTTTACCCTAATGCATCAATTACTGCATGTAACACCTGTTGATAGGTGTCATATCTTATGATTTAGAGTTATTCTGCCTTCACTCAGCATTTTTCTTAACATAAAAGAATGAAACTAATTTTATTATTTCATTTACAATTGCTGTATTATTTTTTCATGGCATTGAGACATTTGCATAATCAGCATAGATCCTGTATTCTACATCATAGTCCTCGAGCTCCAAGCCACGAACAGGAGTGTTTTGTTAGACAACCAGACCACACAGCAGGGGCTGAGCAACACATGAGCAAACACAGCTCCACCTGTCTTTACTGCCCCTCCCTTACCTCCCATTACTGCCTGAGCTCTGCTTCCTGTGAGATTCTCATAGGAACACAAGCCCTACTGGGAACTGCACATGTGAGGATTAAATCATCCTGAGACCACATTCACACCACCACCCTCTTTCA
Source organism: Chinchilla lanigera (assembly GCF_000276665.1). NCBI lineage: Eukaryota > Metazoa > Chordata > Mammalia > Rodentia > Chinchillidae > Chinchilla > Chinchilla lanigera. The sequence continues at coordinate 982,491 of NW_004955502.1, forward strand.
TGGAAAACTTTTCTTCCACAAAATCAATCCCTATTGCTAAAATGTTTGGGGACAGCTATGCTATATTAAGGAGGCTGGGAGAGTTCTCCCATATAAACCTCCAACTACATACCCAGTTTCCAGTTTTTAGTTCATATTGTGTTTTTATATCAGAATACGTGTTGCTGAGTAATGTATTGTGGTGGGTTGAGAATGGGCATTCAACTTATAACACACAGCAGAACTGAACCAATGTGGTATTGGGCGTGGGAGGCCCACCTGAGGATTGTTTCCAACAACATAAAAAGGTGCTGCTATGGTGTGGTTGCTTCTGCTGGGGGCTGTTGGTTCTCCTGGAGGAGCTTGTCATGCTGGCTTTCCTGATGTGAATATGGCTGTTCTCACTTTTGAAGAAGCTCATTACCTTTTTATCACAGAGAATGGCTATGGTTCACTTTCAGGAGCTCTGGTCCTTATTCTGAGGATTGTTTCCTGGCTCTGGAAAGGAAGATGGTGCAGTGTTCTATGTCCTGGAGAGGCTTGTTACACTGGTTTTCCTAATATGAACTTGGCTGTTCTCATTGTCAAAGGAGCTCAGGACCTTGTGCTAAGGATGGCTGTAGTACCCTTCAGGGAAGTGCTGGTTCTTACTTTGAGAGTTGCTTCCTGGCTCCAGTGCAGATCCCTCAGCCTACCAGCACAGATTCTTCATCCTGCCTGCACAGACTTTCTAGCTTCCACCACGGACCTTTGGGCCTTCCCAGTGTAAATCCATGGAACAGACTTCCATGAGGCATTGTCATGGACTTTAGGTCTTCAGCTGGACTCATGCAGGACCTTGCATGGGATCCAGGCCTTCAGCCAGATTCTTTTGGTCTTTAGTGTGTGGACAGATTTCCTGTACTCTCTTTGTATATGACTCCTTGGCTGACTATTATAAAATGATCCTACAAATTATGTGTCCAATATTGTTTCCCTTGTACACCCTGACTGCAATATGTATAAAGTAAAAGGTTTATTTGGCTCATCATTCTGGTGGTTGGAGAGTTCAAATAGGACGGGATGAGCATCCTGGTGAGAACTACCTGACTGTGTTACGATGTGACAGAGAAACACAAAGAATCGGCCATGTGCAGAAGGAGCACATGGCAAGCTAGGGAAGTGAGGGGCCTAGGAGGGGCCAGACTCACTCTTTATAGGAACCTGCTCTCTGGGGAGCTATTCCACTCCTCCAAGACCCAGTTCATTAATTCCATCCTCCCATGCAAGTGAAATCTCAGGACCTAATTAATAAACTTCCTCCAGGCCATGCTTGTCAGATTCTGTCACCCCAACACTGCCACACTGGACCTAGCTTCCAGTACATGAACCTCTGTGGTTTTGAAACCATGTCCAAACCATAGAAGCTCTTCATAGTCTTCTTAGGAAACATCAGCCACTTGCAGATGTATAGAGAAAATGAGTTCAAACCAATGTGGAGAAGTTAAATAACTTTAGGTAAAGCACTACATAATGGTTGCTTCTCACATCTTAAGAATATTGCGAAGTATAGACATTGAGTATGAAGTCATAAGTTTATTGCCCCCAAAATCACTCAAGAATAACGATATGCATATTGAATCTTTTCTTTGAGGAGTTGTGGAACATGACAGACCCAATTTAACTACTCTGTCTCAACTAGATTTTGCTCACCTGCAGAACCTTGAAAACATATTGAGGGCTGGGAATATGGCTTAGTGGCACAGCAGTGCCTGGCAAGCATGAGGTTGTGAGCTCGATTTCTAGTACCCAGAAAAAAAAAGTGTTGATGTCCAAAATGAGTGGGTTTTTGTGAAATAAGCATAATAAAGTAATTTCATACAATTTTGTGAGCGTAATCATAAATGAGATATGGTTTCATGGAATAATTACTTATCTGATCATCAGATACTAACGCGTTTTACAAATTCACATTTACAGTTTTTTCCTTTGAAATTAAAAAGAGGAAGGTCAAATACTCACAAGGAGTTAATGATGGGTCCATAAAAAGAGCTTTTTCACACTTTTTGCTTTTGTAAGGTCTTACTATGCAGCCTGGGCTGGTCTTGAACTTGAATCCTCCTCCCCTCACCTCTCAAGGGCTTGGATTACAGGTGTGAATCACCGTGCCGAGCGCACACTTGTTTTTATGTCCCATTTTTCTGTGCAATAAAGATCTTATTAAAATCTGAATTTATACTCTAACCATGTTACTAATGATACACTGAAAGTTTTACATCAGATATCAGTATTTAGGCCATTTCTAATTTAAAATTATATTTGGGAAGAGTTATGAGCCTTGGAAAACATAGTTAGCAACTTTTTAAATGTAAACTATATAATCCTCATATTATTGTCTTTTATTTTCTTTATGCCATGCATGTAAATATCATTTTATGGAAGCGTGTTATCAAAGATATTATTGAATCTCCTAGATGGTAAACCATGTTATGCTGTAGATTAGGAAATGCTTAAATAGAGAGTACAAATATAGTGTAGCACCAAAGTTATAGATGTATTTCTATGAAAAAATAGTGTTACTGCCTTCCTCCATTCAAACTTTATCTCATAAAATATTTTTCTCCCATAGTAATAATTTTCTTTATGCATTTTTATTGTATTCTTAAATTCCATCTTTATGAATTTAGAAAAGTGCAGTAATTATTTTATATTCTCATTTATTTTTTATTTACTTATTCTACCAATTACTACAATAGGTATTTTGAACTATTCAAGTGTACAGTTGTGGATTTGTCTATTATTAATAATCTCTCAGTTGTTGCTTCATATAACTTGAAACTCTTGTACTAGAGACAAAAATAAATGTGTAGCATTATGGTGTTTTCATAATAAACTTATCTCTTTATCATTTAAAATGATCACCTGTATCCCAGGTAAAATTCTTTTTTCTAGAATCTAGTTTTACTGATTTCAATCTAGATGCCCAGCTTTCTTTTGGCTAGTGTTAATTAAGGTAGTATTTTAGTTTATATTTTTATCCCAAAGTTCTTGGGTTGTTATCAAAGTTTCTTTTTCCTTTTTTGGGGGAGGTACTTGGGATTGAACTCAAGCCTACATGCATATCTATTATGGTTTATATTGAGATGTTCCCCCAAAGCCTCATGTACTCATAGGTGGGGAGTGACTGGACAGTGGGTGTGTGATACTGGACCATGGTGTGTGGTAGTGGGTTAATCCACTGATGGGTTTGCAGCTGGGTGTGATGTTGGGAGGTGAAGCCTGATAGGAAGAGGTGGGTCACTGTGGGAGTGGCCTGGAAGGGCCATCCTCCCTACTCCCTTGGTCTCTCTGCCCACCGCCCCTGCCATGCTGCCTTGTCAGCCACAGCCAGCAGACTATGGACTCTACAGTAAACTGTGAGCCAGAAGGAACCCTTCCTCCCTTAAACTGTGAGTGTTGTGTACTATGTCTCAGCAACAACAAAAAAAGTAACTGACACTCCCACTCAGATACATCCCCAGCCTATTTTGTTTCATTCTATTTTATTTTATATATTTCTAATTTATTTTTATTCTTATGTATTTGTCATACATATTGGTCACATTCATCAGAGGCATTTTGTACCTGTATATAATATATCTTAATACTTCTTTCTTCCTGTTCATCTCGCCTCCCTTCTACCTTTCTTCCCCTTCGCATTTATACAAGCTTTGTTTCCTTTTTTTCCTCCCATTCTTTTTTATTTCCATTTCCCTTCCTCCCCTTCTCCCACCCACCTCCTTATTCTCTTTCCTATTTGAACTTGTTCTTCCTACTTGCCAATATCTATCCTCCATTGCCCAGCCTGGCCTCAAACTTGCAATCCTCCTCCCTCGGCCTCCATTATATAGGACATAATATGTGGCTAAATTAGGTTTCTTATGAGCATCATATTGTTACATATTATTCATTTCTCCAATTTGACAGTTTTTTTCTTTTTATTGAGATGTGTAAACATTCATACATAATATGGTTTGGGGATATGTTTGAGCTTTATTATACCATAATACTCTTGCTTCCCTTTATTCTATTTTTTGTTTCTTCTTTTGCTAATTTTTATTAATTGGATAGTATTTTATGATTTCTTTTTATTTTATTGACTCATTAGATACTACATTGTTTTGTTCAATTTAATGGTTGATTGTAGTCTTAATATCTTTGATTTATTACTACTTATTTTAAAGTAATATTGTACCTCTCAGGTATGGTTGAAGAAGTCTGTAATAGTTTATTTTCACTTTTCTCTTTCTAGGCTTTATATTAATATTGTCATATATTTTTGAAATGTTATAAAACAAATTTTTTATTGGTTTTGTTTTAAACATTTGATTATCTCTGCATTAAATTTATCCACATAATCAATTTTCACTTTCTTCATTTTTTTGAAGATCTGTATTCCTATCTTATTTTCCTGCTATTTGAAGGTTTTCTTCTGATATTTCTTGTTTTTCGGTCTATTGATGATAATCTTTAATTTTTAACATGACTTAAAAAATACTTTTTTCTCTTTTGTTTTAAACAGGGTCTCAAAGGGTCTCCAGGATAGCCTGGACTCATTATGTAGCCTGGCTGGCCTCAAACTCACACTGATCCTCTCTCTTGCCTCAGCCTCCCCAGTGCTGGGATTATAAGCACATGCCACCACAAGAGACTATTCCATCTCTTTTTAAAGTTATTTCCTCTTCTATTTTGAAGCAGGAAGTAAATGCATTGCCTGGATAAAGAATCTAGTTTGGTGGAATTATTATTATTTTCATACTTTAAACATGTCCCACTACTTAAGCTTTTATTGAAATCTGCAAGATACGTACTATCTTTGTTGTTCTATATATTTTGTCTTTTTCTTTTTCTAACTGCCTCTATAATTTCACTCTATTACTAGTTTATATAACTGATTGTGATTTGCCTTCATATAGTTTTCTTCGGTTGGGGGGTTCAAAATTTGAGGAGTATCTCAGATTTGCACATTTTGAGTATTTTGACCATTAATTTTTATATATTTTTGTTTGCTTTTCTTTATTTTTCACTTCTAATACTCCAGCTGTACATACCTTAAGTTGCTGTCCAATACACTGACACTCTATTCAGTATTTTCCCTCTTTCATTTTTTTCTCTTTCCTCTGTTTCACTCTGATGGTTTTTCATTCTGTTTTAACATCCTGTAGCTGTAGTATTCTTAGTCATACAGGTTTATTATATTTAGTGTATTTTTTATTTGAGACATAGTTTTTTTGTCTCTAGAAGTGGAATATAGATATTAATGTGTCCTATGTGTCTTAAATCACTCTATCTTTCATCTTCTTGAGCATGAGGAACATTTGAGAACATTATAATTGTTTTAATGCAATTATGTAATAAATCTATCATGCATATACATAATTTCTGATGTGATTTGATTTATTTTTTTCCATTAACTCTTTTTTTAAAGAGAAAAAAGCTAGCAAAACAACAACAATGAAGACAAAAACCAAAACAACACAGAAACAACAAAAATGATATATGACCTCCAAAAAAAATGACAGGAATTAATAATGGTCGCTACTGCCATTAACTTTTGATAGTGTTTTTTCTCTCTTTTGAAAATCCAGTAATTTTAAATTAGATCCCCAATACTGTGGACTTTACCTTATTGGGTGGTGGACAATTTGTATTTCTCTGAATACTTTTGAATTTTGTTCTTTATTTTATTTATTCTTTTTTTTTTTTTTGAATTTTGTTCTTTACACAATTAACTTACTGATAAAAATATAATTTGTCGTGTAAAGTTTCGCTTTACTAATGTTTGGCAAATCAGAAGCAGTCCTCATTCAAGAGCTAAGTATTTCCTCCAGGATGCAAATTCTAAGTATTCTTCCCATTGTTCTGAATTATGAAGTTGCTCCACGTTGGTTTATGGGAAGAGTCATTAAACATTCAGGATGCATCTGTGAACTTCAGGGTCACTTCTCCTAATGGCTTTAGGTGGTTCCTTGCCTGGCGCTGACTCCCAGCTGAATATTGGATGGGGAACAGGACCTCTGGAGCTGTCCCGGGCCTTTCTCTTTTCTTTTCCAACACCAGATGGCGAGGCCTGTGTGGACGCCCTGCTCAGCTGTCTTAACTCTGGGAAACCATCTGGCTCTGCTTTGCTCTTTGCTCCCTCTGTTGCTTGGAAGCTACATCCAGACAGTAAGCTGAAGAACTTGGCGCGCACCTCTGTCATTTAACTTCTCCGGAAGTACAGGTCTTCACCGCCTTCTGTCAAATGTTCTGAAACATTGTTTTATGTATGTTGCCTGATTTTGCTCTGTTGTTACTTCTCCTTCTTCTTGGTTATTCAGCCAGGGTGCGTGAATGGGATCTTCCTCACTCTGCCTTGGATGGAAGCTCATGACTACTTTCATTTATTTTAATAATTTTGAATTAAGTCTCACGAGTCATCTCGTTTGTATTTTCTCCTGAATTCATTTCCTTCTTAAAACATTGCATCTTTTTCTCCTCATCTCACTGTTAACTATAGTAGAAAATACACTAAATGGTTCTTCATAGTGTGGAGTTAGAAGTAGCACTGAATATTTTAAAAACTATGAAAATACTTAAATTACACATCAGATCAACAGTTCTGAGACACCCCATCTGTTATTCCACTCAAGGCAGATTTATCAAAATCACTAAGGTAAGTTCATCATTTTCTGCACAGTGTACAAACTACCTGGGATACGTATTCCCAATCTATTTAACCTTTTATTTTGTTTTCAATTTTTAAGTGATATCCAAGAAAATGCTAAAACATTATCAAAATACTCTTCAGATGTGAATGTTTTCATACTTTAAGATATCCCAGAACCTGACATGTATAATTTTCTAAAAGAGAATGTGATATTCAATAATTTCCAATATATTTTTTGTTTAAACACAGTTACCAATATGCATTGGAAAATACATCCATAGGAAATATTTTTAGAAATCACAAAGTTATTGGTTCCTAAAGAATTGACTTAGAGAGCATATCCTTACAAATACTTAAGCCATAGCATTTTTAGAATTAATCCAGAAATCTCTTTTCAACCAAAATGCCCAAGAATTGAAGAATGCCCTATACATGGCTTGTCAACTGTCCATTTGTAACATGCTTTTGAAACTATTGTCAATTAACAATCATACTAATACAATTAGGAAGGTTAACATAGGAATCAAATACTCTGATGAAGGAGGATTTTATTCTGTTATAAAAAAAACCTGCTATTTTTCATTTTAGTGTTTTGAGCTACAGCCAGCGTAAAAGTTACAGCCCTTGTACTGAGAAAACAAACATGTAATTTATAATCCAAATCACTTCTCTTTGATAAGTTCTTTGTTTATACCAGTTGTTATATTTTATCTTTCTTTGAAAGTTTTCACCACCTGTTGTTAGTGAAATGTTAGAAATCTGAAGTTTTCAGAGATAGAATTTAGTTTCTGAGTTGATTCATCTCTTTTGTCAACTGAATATAAAGAGGACCCTGCTATTGTTACATTTTGTGGCAAATGTAGCTAAGATACTTTATGAATGGGTGTTCTAGTTTATTTAGAATTGTCAATAAAACTTTAAAAATATTTGTTAGTCAGGAAATTGGATTATATTTTGCAGAAAATGCACAGTACTTATCTTAATTAAATCTTTTCTTGATGATTAAAGGGTCTGTCCAGGCTCAGAGCCATCACGCGGTATTTCAATGAACTCTGGGCAGTATTTTGTAGGGAAGAAGGAGACCTTGAATGGATCTCTCCTAATTACAGGGCAGAAGTTAGGGATGTATTTGGTTGTACGTCTTCTGTCTGAAATCCTAGCACTAAATCTGAACACAAGAAAAATGGTTCACTGGTGATTCTCTGTGATGCTTCTGTTCTGGGACCTGTAGTTGTATTTTGTTATGATGGTGGCTTTTTAAATAAAAGGCATTACATAAAGGAAAAAAAATGAGTGATGCTTGCTGGTGTGGAACCTTCCTGTAAATGAGAGCTGGGTAATTTTCTAGGTGCTATAGGGAGTACCTTGGTTGTAGGTCCTTATTATAATAGAAAGAAAAACTAGTGGAGAGTAAGGAATTTCTGCATAGCAAATAGAAAAAAAATAAAACAGGGTTTGAAGGTCTTTCTCATTCATTGGAGTAAGCAGTGCGAAGTCTTGACATTTAAACATCGAAAGTATTTTCCACTGAACTTTTGACATCTTCCTCCTCTACTTCACCCAGGGAACACATAGTCCCAAAAGGCCCACAAAATGAGGATCTAGATTAAGCAGAAGTAATTCTTCAGGAGGTGGTGATCTTAATGCTGAAGGCTTAACAGAAATTGTAAAAATCTATCTCACTAAAAAATTCATCTTATCTTTTTATTTTACTATTGTGGATATAAAATCACACTAATGAAATTTTAATATGCATCACAGAATATTTGTTTTTCTAGATCATTTAAAAATGTTATTACTTAAGAAAATTTGGAGAATTCTTAATATTTATCTATATTCTTCTGAACTTCCACCAAAATATTGTAAGGAGAATTAATTTTTAAACATTTTCAGAGTGTTCTTTCACATTTACTGCTCGTGGAGGGCTCAGATTAATCTACAGAGTGTCAATAAACCAAAAACTCCCTTACTTATGCACAAAGTGCAGTCAGTCACTTTTATCATCACCGTGTTTCTGTTATTATCGAATATCTACCCTATATTTGTGCATTTAGCACATAACTTAAGAATATCATATTGACTGATTATTCATTTTTATTATTTTGATGTGTTCAAGAATACAGTAATAAAATATTTCAAACTGGGACTATCTACATTAGTCAGCATAGTGTCTAATAAGTTAGTTGATTTTATGTTGTTTAGAATTTATTACACTGACTAGGGGTAGTGTTTTTTGAGGCTTTTTGTGTTGTATCTAGTGAACAGAAATTTATTCATTTTATCTTCTTTATTATATAAAATAGTGAGCTATTCTATCATATATTCTTTCATTATTCTTTTGTATTATCTATTTTTTCTTGACTTTTGTTTTGAAATAATTCAAATGTGCAGAAATATTGGAAAGATATCAGAATGTGTGCTTGTATGCTATGTGTTCTTTTACCATGTTTGCTTTATTCTCTCAATGTTACATATGCATTTATACTTTTATATGTATTAATTTTACATTATGCATTGCATGAAAATAGTTTATTTTACATATTATAAAATTACATTTTAGGAACCCAGAATAAGTACAGATGTGGCTGTCAGATCACATACAAGTGCCCCTTGTGCACTCTCATTCATGGTCAGTGTGCCACAACCAGTTCCATGGCCTTGCAAGAGCCTCAGGTGCACATTTTCCCCCTGCTGCTCTCAGGGGTTCTCATGGGTACCTGGAAAGTAACCACTGCAGGAGAATTTACCCCATGGAGACCTGTGAGTCACAAATTTCGGTTTCATCACCAACAGCACACCACCAAATCATCATATTCAGAAATTAACATACTACAACAGTAGAATAATGCCGAAATCTCTTTCAAATCTATGTATTTATCTAATTTTTTGAAGGGGTTAGTCAGGGTCCGCTACGGAGATCAGGCTGTCCCTGAACTCATCTTGTAGTTCAGGCAGGCCTTGAACTCACTGCCGTCCTCCTGCCTCAGCCACCCGAGGGCTGGGATTATAGTCATGTGCCACACACCTTGCGCTCAGATTTTAAAGTTCAATAATATTCTTTATGACTCACAAACAAAACCAAAAGTAAAGTTTTTAGTTTCTGCCTTCCTAATATTTTGAAACCTGAAAAAGCTTCTCAGATGTCTATATCTGTGTGTCCTTGACGTTTTTGAAGGGGATGTATCAGGTAATTAAGAGACTTTCTCACCCTTTAGGTACATACGGTTGCATCTGGGAGATGGACGCTGCTTTGTCATCCAAGCAGCCTACCAGGTCAATAACTCACCCTGATAATAAATTAGGGGGACAAAGTTTAACAAAAGGAAGGCAGTTTATTTCTAAAGAGCAAAAGGAGAAGATAGCTAACTCCAGAAGAAAGAATCAGGATAAGGGGCTCCAGAAAGAAGACCCATGGACCCTTTTTTCTCAGCTGTTTTTATAGAGGGGTGAGAGACCCTGCCCCTCCACCAGGAACTTGCCATAACTGGACTGGCTTCTGGGCACCTCTGCCTACTGTCATTTCTTCCAGTGCTCTACCCTTCTGTCTGCCTGTTTACCCATCCTTGACCTACCTTTAAAGGCTTTATCTTTCAGTGAGCAATTATTTGGTGATGGGGCACTTTAGCTTAGAGTTAGGAAGGGGGGATGTGGATATCTGTTGTACTCTATAATGACCCTAGCATGAATAATATAGTGACTCTAGTGACTCTAGAGTGAATACACACGTACATGTTGGTGCATAGGTGTGAGTGCACACTGCCTGAAAGTTAGCCTCCTGCTGCCCCTATATTTTATTAGAAGTGGGTGCAGGTTATCATTTGTGCACCTAGCTTTCTCTCTGTGGCTTACCTGTCAACAATTTTTCTCACCTCTTGGTGCAAGCCCCAAGGTCATTTGGTGCCTTTCTTTATCTTTTTTTTTTTCTTTTTCCTTTTTCTTGATCCTTATTTTTGGCTTGCTTCCCAGGGCAATCTCTCTAGTAGAGTTCATTTTTAACTCTTTCTAGTCAAAATTAACTAGAAGATCTAAGGCGGTCCTATTTTATTTTCTCATCTAGAGACCCTTGTCCCTACAACATGATGCTTTTTTATGGCTGGATTCAGGTTAAACACTTTTACCAGGAATCTACAGAAGTAATTCTGGGAATAATCCCAATCAGTGCCCACTGACATAAAATAAATCTGCTTCTAAATCCTGGGTGTTATTTCCATGTTTCTGTTACCCTTGCACTAATACAGGTCAGCAGTGTACACCAGGTTGCTTATTCTGGTGTTCCCACTTGAGTGCAGGGTAGTGCTCCTTCCAGGATGGACCATGTATCTGCCATGCAAGACTATTTGGAGCTCAATTGTTTCCTTGTGGTCCAGGGATTACCAGAATGCCTTCTTTTAAAAACATACACCCTATTATTTCTGTAGTCAAAGTGCCCAGTGGCTTTTCTTATTCACAGTGAAGCCCAGAACTCTACATGACCCATCTCTTTAATCTGTCCCTTACACTCTGCTCCAGAGTCACTGATTGTCTTTTTCTTTCAATGCAACAAGCATAAGAATGTGTCAAGCACAAGCGTACGTCAAGATCTTCGGAACTGTTACTCCTCTTCCTGCAGAATTTTTCATATGCATCTGTCTCAGTCCATTGTTGTTTCTATAATGAAACACCTAAGGCTGGCAATTTATAAAGGAAAAAGATTTATTTTGTCTTGTGGTTCTAGGAGTCCAAGAGCATGTTTCCAGCATTTGCTGGGTTTCTGTTGAGCTCCTTGTGCTGCATCCTGTCCTGGCAGAGAAGCAGAGAGGCAAGCAGGCACATGCAGAGGGAACATGTGTGGGAAGAGAGACAGGGAGGCCACCTGCTTGCAACATTCCACCCTCATGCTGACTCATCCAACTCCTCCGGACCTGACTCATTCCGCACAACTAACCCAATCTCTTGAGGAGAATGGATTAATATATCAATCCACTCACAAAGGTGTTGCCCTCATGACCTAATTGCCTTTCTGTGCCTGAATTCTCAAAGGTCATTCCTCTCAGTACCATAACACTAGGGACCAAGATCCACCACATCCAGAGTCACTGAGGGGCAGACTATGTCTGAGCTGCCATACGGGGGGTAAGTAGAGCACAAGTGGGAAGTGATGTTGAAATTTAATCTGCATTACGAGATATTCATATGAGATATTCAGAGGTGGGTCCAGGGAGGACCTTCAAGAGTTAGTTAGGATAATGCCTGCATAAATGCATCAATCCACTTGCCTGGTTAATAGGTGAATGGATTATCTCAAGGGTGAGTCTGTGAAAGCTGTTTTGGTTGGATCTTGAGGGTCTCCTTGTCTCATCTGAGATGTCCTGCCCTCTCACGGGACTCTGCCAGTCAGAAGATCTAACCAGATGCAGTTCCTTGACCCTGACCAGTATCATTAGTCAAAATAACTCTCTTGTCCTTGAAATTGCCCATTCTCTGTTATTTTGTTGTTAGCAAAAGGAAACAGCCTAAGGTAACAATCAAAGAAGGATGTTCGAAAGGAAAGACAGACACCTGGCTTTTAATTTCTATTAACAGGCTTTCTCATTTATGCCTTAATTTCCAGCTGGTTTAGAGACATATACTTGAGTTCATGGCAAACATCAAAACCCAAAATGTAGTTTTACTTTTGTTTCTAATTCCACAAAGAACTACTATTCATGTATTTTTGTACTCAAAGTAAAACCATGTATTCCATTTTGACTCTCTTATACTAAGCAACACAGTGAATTTTCATTAAGAAGGTCTCTGTATAAGAAAGATGCATCTACTTATTTAGTGTCACTCATGAAAAATTACTTCTAATTAAAAATTTTGGAAATTTTGCTCAAATTAGAATGGGCAATCTAATTATCTACTCACTTTGCATACTATATGGAGAATGTTTTAAAAGGCAATAAAATATACCTAGCATAAAATTCCCTGTTAGCCATTTTAAGTGTCTTGTTAGGTAGTGTTATTTATATTCAGATTGTTGCACAATCATTCTGAAGAACATTTTCCTCTGGAAAAATTGAAACTATGGTGTAAAACAACTTTCATTTCTCCTTCCCCAACCTCTTGCAACCACTATTCTACTTTCAATTTCTGTAAGTCTTGACTATTTGTACTGCCCATGTCAATGAAATTTTACATTTGTCTTTTTGTGTCTGGCTTATTTCACATAACATAGTGTCCTCGAGGTTCAGCCACCTTGCTGAATGAGGATTATGTTTTATTTCTAAGACTGATTCATACACCACTGTATACATACATCACATTTTGTGTGTTCACTCATCTCTTGATGAACACCTGGGTTGCTCCTCCTGCTCTTGTGAGCTCTCGTGTTGTGATCATAGCTGTACATCTACTGTGTTTCTAAATTAACCTGAGACAAGAAGGAGTAAATTCACAAGTTGCAAATTCTTAATGATAATTAAACTTTCATGTGGAAATAGTGGAACTGATACTTCACTTTTACTTTTCTCCTTTTCTTTTTTTTTTTTTTTTTTTTTTCTGGTACCGGGAATTAAACTCATGACCTTGCACTTGCCAGGCAGGCACTGTGCCACTGAGCTAAAACCCCAGCCCCATCCTTTTCTTAACTGGACAATTTGTATGCAGGAGACAGTACATCATCCCCCACTTTGGTCATCTGTAGCTGGAGAGGATCTGCTAAAGGCCAGTCCAAGGTATCATGTCTTAATGACTGGTGAGTGCTGTCTGGTATTGGCAAAGTCAGGGAGGTCAGTGCCCATCTTCACTCTAAGTATTTACAAGAATCTAGGACATTCCCTTTAAATAAACTACAGGGACAGCCCCTTTACAAAGACTATGGTTTGTCTCAACTACATATATGAGTGAGAAAGTTGACCATGCCATCTACAGCATCACTATTTTTCTTTGTCTCTGAGGTGATTCTCAGCTTGTCTTAAAAACTTCTGCTTTCCCTTTAGAAGTTTGCATATGCTCTGTAACTATATTAACTTTTGACCCATAGCTGAATTGCCAGCCGAGGCCAAATTTCTCCTTGCACTTTGAGAAAATCATTATCAGGTATAATGGATGACTTATTTATAATCATTGTTCCTATGAATCTATGTAGAATATTCCCAGGAAGTCTCTGTTAGGGACTGATTTGGCATATAAATCTGCTATCTGTGTACATTTTAGGAATAAGTAATTCAAAATAAATAGTTAAAAAAAGATCTAAACACTTCTGCTTTAAGCCCTTTGTTTGTACATTTATGTGGACCAATTCCTTCCCAGGACTCAGCCTTTTGGAAAAGGACTTCAGATCTTCAGAAAGAAGCTACTCATAACCTAACAAAGAGATTTATAATATTCTTCTATCGCATAATGTGAACTACTCTCTGAGATACAAGGATTTATATAAATTTCTCTATCTCTAGAATAGGTTAATATATTAATGTAATTAATATATTAATTAATATAATTATTATAATTAATTAATATATTAATTAATATAATTAATATATATTATTAAATATAAATATTTAATAATATAATTATTAAATATTAATATAATTATTTAAATAATATATTAATTAATTATTAATTAATATATTAATTAATGCTTCTATTTAAAAGAGCTATATTATGAAATTGGATGTTCATATACATATTTAAGATAAGGGAATTCACACATTTCTTAGAAAGAGAAGGGAAGTATCCACTTTTTAAAAACTATTTCTGTCACAAAAACTGCCAGTTTAGGAAAATTGAACTATGATAACAATTGCTTATTGTTATATAAGAAACAAAGAATAGAAAACAGGAGCACTTAGTAGTCATATAATGGCACAAATACAAGCAGTGATCATTTTAATAATGATAAACTAAGTACAGGAAGACTTTTTAAAATACAAGCTCCTGTATTGTGACTCAGGTAAATCCTTTAACAATATTCACACACCAGTTGAATATTTTCCAAGCTGGCTAGTGCTTTTTCTATAATCTTTGCCCCTGCCACAGAATAAAGTATTATGCAAGCACAATATTTTCTTCAATGTTTGATTTGGGTTGTTTTTCTCTTTTTTGTCTTTTTTTTTTTGAGAAAGGTTCTCCTAGGCAGCTCAGGCTGGCCTTGAGCTCACTTTGTAGCCCAGGCTAGTCTCAAACTTGCAATGATCCTCCTGCCTCAGCCTCCCAAGTGCTGGGCTTATAGGCTTGCTCCACCACAACCAGCTTGTGTTGTTTTTAATTTCCTTGAACTTTCTAAATTCTTTTCTTTGCTTTTGTGAGACCAGTAAATGATTAAACTACTTAAATTTATGAGATGATAAAGATATTTATTTAAATAAGATGAATTCTAATAACTATTTTAAAGGATTTGTTCTTTTAAATCTCAAGGTTCTTGTCTTAGTTACTTTTCATGTTGCTGACACAAAATACCCAAAACCTTAATGAGGAATGGTTTACTTAGCTCATAGTTTGTAGAGGTTTCAGTCCATAGTCAGCTGGCTCCAAGGCAGGGTGGCATGGCAGAGGGCCATCACAGAAAAGTTACAGCTCATGGCAGACAGAAGGCATCAAAAACAGAAAGCAGTAAAGTGACAAGTAGCCCTTTTTCTGTCCTTTGTATACTATCCAGGGTACCTACAGTTAGGGTGGGTAAAACTCACATTCAGGGTGGGACACTCTTAGTCCAGCATCACATCCTTGATACCAGCATCACGCAGCCTAGGTCCAGCCACCTCCAAAAAGTCACATTTATGACCATTTGAGGCTTTGAGGGGAACATCTACATATAAGCCATAACAGTTCTCTTCAAGTGGTTCTCTGTTTTCACAAACTAGATAAAATTTGAAATACTATTTCTTTGAAAATACTTGATCTGAATAATAATGGTTCTATAGCTTTGATTTCAATTGTAATTCAAATGTAACAGTTTAAGACCATGGGTAACGTGAAATTGAGCTAATGACTGACTATGAAGCTGATTAAAAGTACAAAAGAAAAGTCTGAAAATGACCTATGTCACCCAACATGGTTTTGATTCACATTTCCATGTTTATTTAAGTATTTTTTTCTGAGAAGATAAATTTTTTTTATTTAAAAGAGAAAAAAAAACAAAATAACAACAACAAAGATTAAAACAAAACAACACAAAAACAATAAGAATGACACAGCATTTCAAAACAAGATGATAGGAATTTTAAAAGAATTGTTATTTTATATCCTGCTATCTTCAGCATAGTTACTCAGATTACCAGATGTAAGAATGTAACATTGATCAAACAATTAAAGACAATAAAAAATAATAAAAAATTAGAAATAATACAGAGTTCCACTGATCAAGATGGTAGGAATTCAACAATGGCTGTTATATTGTATATTGTTGTCTTTAAATTAGTTGTTCAGATTTTCAGACATAAACATGCAAAATTAGTTTAAATTTTAAATATTTACTGTTCCTTTCAATAAACTATTACACATCAGCAGTACAGTTATCCATGCTATCCTTGTACATCCATATATATTTTTTTCCCTTCTTTTCTTCTTTCCCTCATACCAGTTCTTCCTTCCTGCTGAGAAATCCCTTTTACCTTCACAATATCTATTGTACCTTTTGGGTTTTATTTACTCTTTCATGTTCTTACACTAGTGAGACAATACAATGTTTACACATGTGGATCTGATTTTTTCACTTTTGATATGCCTTTTATAGGCATCCATTTACCTGTAGAAGCCTCAAGTTTATCTCTTTTTATAGCTGACTAATATTCCATTGTATAAAGATACCACATATTTTTTATTCATTTTTCATTGATGGGCATTTGGATTATTTCCATGATTTAGCTGTGACGACTGGTGCTTCTATAAACATGGGTACACACATATTGTTGCAGTATGATGATTTCAGTTTTTCTGGAAAAATACCCAGAAAGGGAATAACTGGGTTGAATATGACATCTAATTCTAACTTTCTGGGGAATCTCCACACTAATTTCCATAGTAGTTGTACCAGTCTACACTCCTATCAACAGTGAAAATTTTCCCCATACTCCTTACAACATTTGTTTGTTTGTTTGTTTTGACTCCCTGATGGCCAATTCTTTCTGGGGTGAGAAGGAATCATGGTGCTATTTTAATTTGCATTTCTCAAATGACCAGTGAATTTGAACACTGTTTCCTATATTTATTTGTCATTTGTATTTCTTTGTCTGAAAAGTGTGTATTCATCTCAGATGCCCATTTTTGGACTGGGTTTTTAAATTTTGGGGGCCTGATTTTTTTTAATTCTTTATATGCTCTAGATAGAAGTCCTTTGTCTGAGGAACAGTTGGCTAAATTTTTCCCAATTTGTGAGTTTTCTTATTATTCTGTTGATTTCTTTTGATATTCAAAAACTTTTCAATAAGATGAGATCCAGGTTGTTGATTTTTGGAAGTATTTCCCTTATAGTTTTGTTTTTGTTCATAAACTGTCTACCTATCCTATGTCTTGAAGATTTCTACCAATTTCTCTTCCAATAGATTTAGTATTTCTGTTTTAATATTTATATCTTTGATCTATTTTGAATTTAGTTTGACACCTGGTGATAGATATCAGTCTCATTTTAGTCTTCAGCGTGTGGAAAGCCAGTTTTTCCAGCACCATTTATTAAAGAGACTATTGTTCTTCCAGTAAACATGTTTGGCCTCTTTGTCAAAGACAAAGAAATCCTCAATAAAATACTAGCAAACAGAATGCAATAAATCATCAAGAAGTTTATGCGCCATGACCAAATCGGATTCTTCCCAGGAATGCAGTGATGGTTCAATATATGTAGATCAGTAAATGTAATACAACATTTCAACATAGCAATGACAAAAATCACATGATCATCTCAATAGATGCAGAAAAAGCCTTTGATAATGTCCAACACTCATCCATGATAAAAACCCTATAGAAAATTGGAATTGATGGTCTTCATCTCAATAAACAAAGCCATCTATGACAAACCAACAGCCAACATTATACTATATGGACAAAAACTAAAAGCTTTCACTTTAAAATCAGGAACAAGACAAGGATGTCCACTGTCACTAGTCCTATTCAATACAGTTCTGGAAATATTACCCAGAGCAATTACACAAGAGAGAGAGATAAAAGGCATAAGGATAGGAAAAGCAAAAGTGAAATTATTATTCACAAATGACATGATGTTCTACAGAGAGGACCCCAAAACTCCACCAAAAGGCTTATAGGTTTAATATCCAAATTCAGTAGCATGACTGGATACAAAGTCAACACTCAGTAATTAGCATCCCTATATACAAACAGCAAACACACTTAGAGAGAAATTAGGGAAACCACACCTTTCACAGAATTAATCTAACAAAGGAAGTAAAAAATCTAGGCAGTGAAAATTACAGTAATCAGAAAAAGGAGACCAAAGAGGATCTCAGAAAATGGAAAAATATTCCTTGCTTATGGATAGGAAGAACCAACATTGTGAAAATGGTTATACTTCCAAAATTGTTGTACAGATTCAATGCAATCCTGATCAAAATACCATTAGTATACCTTGCAGATCTAGAGAAAACATTCCTAAAATTCATCTGGAACCAGAAGAGGCCTAGAATAGCACAAGCAATCCTGGACAACAAAAGAAAGGCAAGAGGCATCACAATCCCCACCTTGAAATTGTACTACAAAGCTATTGTTGTAATATCAGCGTGGTACTGACACAAAAACAGACCTGAGGATCAATGGAACTGATTAGAAGAAGCGGTACAACTATTTAAGTATTTTTATTATTTCTAAAGCTCCAATTAAGGCAATGGTAGCTTTCACGATGTAGCTACAATTTTATGGTCATGAAATTTATATATTTTTTCTCTGTTATTGCATGTATATTTGAATACAAAAATATAAATGTAGGCTATTATTATTCTATAAAGTTTATGAATGATAAAAAGGAAAACTCTATAATTTAGGAAACAATTAATGTATTTGTTGTTGACAGCTGCAGACAAACATCCCCTGCCTCACTGCTCAGAAATGACAAATACTTTCCTGTTACCACAAGGACAGTCTTACTGTTCAATGCCTACTAACTTTTTGTTTTTGTAGGTTTTCATAAGTTCATTTCTGCAAAGAGGTATAATAGAATGATTAGTTGCTGTGACTTAATTTTGACTATTCTTACACTATAAAATGATGAGTTAATTCTTGATATCTGGTTCAGAATAACATGACTACTTGATTTTTTACATGCAAATATATTTTGAGCTTAATATTTGGCTATTGGATGCCAAGAAATTGTACTCTTTCAACTTCAAAACTAAGAGGGGCTCAGTGTGATTGACCCTCTATTAACTTGCTAATATTCTGAGGTTTTTAAATCCCAGCATGGGAAAGTTTATTTGATTGCTAATTTCTTGTGTGAAGTTGACTGCATTAAGGGATGTCCAGATAGCTGGTACAACACTATTTCTTCATAGATTTGTGAGGGGCTGTGGAAGGGTTTACTGTTTGACTTTGTAAACTGAGAAAAGAGGACCTCCCTCACCAGTGTGAATGAGCACTGTCTCATACATCAAAACAATGAATACAACAAAATGGCAAAAGAAGGGTGACACTGATTTGTTTCAGAGCTGGGATATCTGTGTTCTCCTGCCCTTGGTCTGCACTGGCCCTGGTTTTAGGCATCCATAAGCCTGTGCTGGAAGTTACCCCATCAGTCCCCTGGTTCACAGGCCTTTGAACTCAAAACTGGAACAAAACTAGAACTTCACCAGCTTTCCTGGGTCTCTAGATGCCAGATCATAGAACTTCTCAACTGGCATCATCACATGAGCCACATAATATATTTCTATCATCTATCCCTATCTCATTGGTTCTTTTCCTCTGCAGGATTCTATCTCATCAAATAAAAGGTTAAGTGGTCCAATTTGTACTATATAAATGTAAAACATTATAGAAATGAACACATTTCAACAATTACATCTTTTCAGGATGAATGAGTGTACACTATAGTACCTGTGTAAAGGCTTGCATAGTGATTGTCATTAAGTTAATAATGTAGAATATGCTGTCTGGTGGCTTAAAAGTACATTTACTGATGGATAACATTTAGGCCAAAGTTTTCTGGTGAAGCTAAAAATCTCTAGGAATTTGATGATCTCACTATTCATAATATGTTCTTCACAGGGAAATCAGTAACTAAGGATTTATTGTATACCTTAATACATGATGCCTTTACAAGATGATTCTATATGACTTCATGTTCATATAGTCCATTACTATTGTAAATTAACCAGAAATACTTAACCTTGAAGAACAACACTCTTCACAGAGGACTGGGGCATAAGCTCTTGGAATCTAATAACTACACATAGCATCCTTATGGGTAGGCTTCCCTGGGGAAGGTGGTACTACTTAAGCACACATCTAGCACAGCTGTCTCTTCTGAGGAATAGAGCTAGGACTGTCTGCACCTTTAGTCTACCAGGAAATGACATCATAAGAGTAGCCTACTCTCTAAGTCTCGGTCAACCAAATAAGAACTGATAACATAGAAAGTGATACTGATGAGAAAGAGCTTGTTTGATTATTTGTAATGTTATTAGTCTTTATAAAAATTTCATTTCTGATGGATGAATGATGAAATCTTCTTGATCTCTCATCCTCAGAATACTTGACTATACTTTTATGAGGTGGAGTGAGACATCCTTTGAAAGATATCTTAACTCAAATGACTGCTGAGAATTTATGTGGAAATATCCTAATGTCATACCAAAGAATCTGAAAAGCTATGCCGTAAAAGTCCATTCTTAATAAAACAGTCTCCACCAATCTGTTCTTCAGAATTATATGATTTTTAACATCTATTAATATCTCTCTGCATTTTAAAGTTCTCAAAACTTACTTGAAAATACTGTAACAGGCTTCATCTATTCTAGGTTTTCAGAAATGTTGCCTTACGCATGTGGTAGTCATTAACAAATTCCTTTCCATTTTGATTTTTTAAAAAAATGTTTCTGGGCAGAAAATGAAAGATTCACCTTCAGATATTTTAGCAAAGAAATTATATGAAATATAGTTATAAATTATCAGTGGGCCTAGTGGTGATTAAGCAGTTCTAACCTGCAGATATTTTATGGTTTGTTTTAAGAAGTGTAAAAGAAACACTGACCATGACCATGGAACACTGCAGAGATTTCCTGTCATAATAGTGGTTTCTGACATGGGCACATAAACTAGAATACATGCCAATGTTTAGAATGTCTTTCATGATTTCAGCTTCTGCTACAATGAAGTAGTGTTACCACAAATGGAAAGGGCACTGAATGCACGCCCTGCTGATCTATGTCACTTAGGTTACAGCACTAGCCAGTGTGGGCATTTGAATTTAAAATTCCTAATTTCATAGTAATTGATCTTATTTCCTCTCAATAAAGTAGAAAGATTCAGAATGATAAATTTGTAAAACCAGACCTTATAGGTCTCTCAAGAGATAATGAATCAATAACAGCATAGTGTTTTATCTTTCTAGATAATGAATAATATCAGAAATATATCCTATAAAAATTTAAAAACCTATTTCAATGTAGCAAAACAAATGTTGTGATCTGAGGGGTTAGTGCATTGCTAGACTATTTGCTTGGCATGCCTAGGTTTGATCCTTAGTGCTCCCAAAAATTAAGTAAGAAGTGAATATAGCAGTAGTTTCACATTTTGACTCATGTTTCTCCAAACAAATTGTAGAACACATACATTACAAAGAAATATTTTCAAGTAATTCTACATTACAAAGAAACATTTTCAATTAATTCTATGTCTAAATCAAAATGAGGATCAATTTTATAAATTTTACATATTAATTTGGTTAGAGTTTGAATTTTCCTTATTAATAAAATTCATTAAATTTTTATTTTAATAGTTTTTTATCCATAATACTACAACTAGACATTAAGACTATGAGAGGATCTATAATACAAATATAAGTGGAATAAAATTAAACTGTTGCATAGAGATAGAATTATTTCTAAATGAAATATCTTTTAAAAATGTTCCATAAGAACTTCACTACCTTAATCCATTTTAAATAATTTAGAAATCATTCCAAATCTTTTTGAGAACTTAGCAACTGATGAGTAGTTAGTCCTTCTCACTTTAATCAAACATTCAGCATGAATTCATTCACTTAATTCTAAGGGCCATTTCCTCTGAAATTATCTATAAATCTTCCATGTCATATGGTAGAGAAATGTAAAATTTAACATTATTTTTAAGGTCTGAAAATTAAACTATTCTGAATTTTTAATGGAACTCTAGGTTGAGTATGACATCCACCATCCTTTGGGGAACTGATAAAACATTCTGGAGGAGACTTTCTGATGAGTTCCTGCATATGCATTATTAGTTATTCTTGTTCTTTTATTTCAAATAAAATATTCTTTGCTTTTTCAAAGAGGCCTTTAATCTTCAGTAGAATTTTCTCTCTGTTGCTAATATACTCTGTAACCTTTAGCAAATTATTTACTTGACAAGGCTTTCAGTTAAACCCAAATATAATTAAAATGATTAGTGTTTGAGCTTTTTAATGCACCTGAAATTAATTATATATGAAAATGTTGGAACCATGCATTTTTTAAACTTTTAAGTATTTTTAGATCTATAGTAGAGTTGCAAAGTAATAGAATTCCCATTTATTCTTCACTGGCATTCCTTTAATTTTAACCCCTTACATTGCTATTACATATTTATTGAGACTAAGAAATTAACAGTAACTTTAAACTTTGGTTGGATTTCAGCAGTTTTTTTCCTGATGCCTTATTCTGTTTTGGATCTAATCCTAGATCCTATGTCACATATTGCTGCCACAATCTCTTTATTCTCTATCAGTCTCTGACAATTTGTGAGTCATTTCCTGTGTTTTGCATCCTTGATATGCTTAAAGACACTAGTCAAGCATTTCATTAAATGTCCCACAGTCTGATTATGTTTCATACTTCTCTGGATTTGATGGAGGTTTTTACTTAGAGGTAAGATGTTAGGAACACTTTTAATTTCTCCTCTTCAGTGATAACGAGTTATTAACATGACTTATCACTGATGATGCTTGCCTCACTGGTTGATGTGCCCTCTTATAAGTTTGTTGATGGTATGATATCAAGGAATGTGTGATCATATGTTTTTTGGAGCGGACTTCAAACAGTTTGCTTCTCTTTAATCTTTTGGGTTTTTTTCTTTTTCTTTGCAGTACTGGGAATCAAACTCAGGACCTTGCACTTACCAGGCAGGCACTTGTGACATTGAGCTATATCCCCAGCTGCCTCTTCAATCTTTTTAGCTACTAATTTCACTATTTGTCAGTAGATCTTGCCTAATGTAATTCTTTATACATAGATTAATTAAAATTCTTCTGCAGGGGCTGGGGATTTAGCTCAGTGGCAAAAGCGCCTGCCTGGCAAGCGCAAGGTCGTGAGTTCGGTTCCCGGTACTGGAGAAAAGCCAGAAAAATAAAATAAAATAAAATAAAATTCTTTTGCAATATGCATTTGTTCCACCTCAACTTCAGTGAGCCACTCCCAACCCTCCTCCACCAGCATGGGAGTCAAGATGAACTCTGGACAGCATTTGGAGTCTTGGTGACTGTGCCTCCACCCCTTCCCCACTGGCAGGGGATGCAAGCTGAGGCACAGACAGCTTTGGGAGCTTCGGTAATCATTCTCTATCCAACCACACACTCTCAGGAGTCAAGATGAGCCCCAGATAACTTTTAGAAGTCTTAGTGACCATGCCTCACCCCACCCACACTAGCTGGAGCCAAACTCAGCCCCAGAAAGCTTCAGGAGCCTCAGTGACTGTGCCCCACCCCCATACCATCACAGAAGACACACTGATCACCAGGGATCTTTGAGTCCTTGTCCAACCACTCCAACACCATCTTGAAGGTGAGGCTTAGCTCCAGAGAACCTCCAGATGGTCAAAAACGGGAAAACAAAGGAACAAAATGCAATCTTAGACCTCCACCCCACCCAGAACAAGTCCAGGAAACATTGCACAGAGGATCTTAGAAGTCATACACTCGAAATTTCTGAAGTGATAGCAACTGAAGTAAAGAAACAACACTATCATAAGATCGTAGAAATAATCTCTCAGGTACAAAAAGAAATAACAACAATAATGAAAGAATTGCTCAACACATCTAAAGGAGACATAGAGAAAAAAATAGAGGAGCATAGAAAAATGATGGAAACCTTGAATGAACATGATTGGAAAGAATTTGAATGCATGAACATACTCAAACAGATATCCAGGAAATTAAAAATTCCATCAAAAGCTAACAAAATAACTTGAATGAAACTGAAAATAAACTTTCAGACTTTGATGACAGCATTGCAGTTAACAATCATGAAAGGAAAGATCTCTTAAAAATAATATGGAACCAGGAAATAACAATAGAACAGTTGCAAGATGTTGTAAGCCAAAAAAATAAGTGTCAGTGAAACAGCAGGAGTCAACACAAATGACATAAAAAGAGTATTTGCAGAAGTAATAGCAGAAAATTTCCCAACCATGGAAAAAGAATCTGACAGACAATTAAATGAGGTATAGAAAACTTCAATTAGGTATAAGCAAAATAAACTCACACTCAAACATGTAATAATCAAGAGCCCAGAAATTAAGCAAAAGAATAAAATATTAAAGCTATTACAGCCAACCATGGTGACTCATGCCTGTAATCCCAGCACTGGTGAGGCTGAGGCAGGAGGCTCAGTGTGAGTTCTAGGCCAGCCTGTGCTAGAAAATGAGTTCAAGGCCAGCCTGAACTGCATAGAGAAACCCTGTCTCAGGAAGATAAGTAGATAAATAAATGAATAAATAAACAAATAAAAGCTGTTAGTGAAAAGAAACAGATCAAATATAAAGGAAAACCCATCAGAATCATTGCAGATTTCTCAACACAAAATATCAAGTCAAGAAGAACTTGGAGTGAAGTATTTCAGGTCCTGAAACAAACAACTTCCAACCCAGATTGGTGTACCTTGAAAAGTTATCTTTCAAAATTATTGGGGAAATAAAATGTTTCCATGTAAAAGAACAACTAAAAAAACTCATGAAAGCCAAATCAACCCTACAAAGAGTACTAAAAGGTATTCTAGAAAGACATAAATAAAGATGACCACAATAACAAGAGCAATGATAGAAAGGAACCACCAAGCAGAGCAAGTAATTAAACAAAGGGGAAAAGAAGAGAACCAACAGCAGCAAAATAACATGACAAAAATTAGCCAATATATATCAGTTATAAACATCAGTGTAAAAGGTCTCAATTCACCAATCCAAAGAAGCAGACTGGCAGAGTAGATCAAGAAAAAAAATCCAAAATATGCTATATACAAGAATTACATTTAATTCTAAAGGAAATTCATAGACTGAAAGTCAAAGGATTGAAAACAATACTTCATATGACAGGAGCACAGAAAAAAAGTGGGGATAGCTATTCCATTTGCAGACAATGTGAACTTCAAATCAAGAATGATCAAAAGAGATAAAAAAGGTAACATACTTGTTTAGGGAAAAACTTCAAGAAGAAGAGAACAATCATAAATACGAATGCATCAAATATAGAAGCACCCAACTATATCTTATATATTTTAACAGATGTAAAAAATCAAATAAGCAGTAACACAATCATAACAGAAGACTTTAACACCCCATTATCATAGAGATACAAATAAGCTAGACAAAAATCAGCAAAGAAATAACACAACTAAATGAAATGTGTGAACAAATGGACTTAGTAGACCTTTACAGAGTGATCCACCCAACAGCATCAGAATAAACATTCTTCTCAGCTGTACACAGGACATTCTCTAAAATAGACTGTATACTAGCACATAAAACATGCTTACATAAATGCAAATGAATTTAAATTATTCCATGTACACTGTTGGACCATAATGCAATGAAATTGGAAATTAATGGCAAAAGAAACTGCAAAAATTCATAAACACATGGAATAACACCCTCCTGAAGAATCAATGGATCACAGATGGAATTAAAGAAAAAATTAAACAATATTTACAATCAAATGAAAATGAAAATACAACTTACAGGAACCTGTAGGACACAATGAAAGCAATCCTCAGAGGGAAATTCATAGTGATGACTTCCCACACCAGGAAAACAGAATGAGTACAAATAAACAACCTTATTCTGGACTTCAATCTTCTAAAAAAGAAGAGCAAGCCAAGCTCATAGTCAAAAGAAGGCAGGAAATTATAAAGTTCAGAGCAAAAATTAACACAACGGAGACTAAAAAAATAATATAAAGAGTAAATGAAACAAAGAGTTGGTTCTATGAAAGAATAAATCAAATTGATAAACCCCTAGCAAAACTTTTCTAAAAAAGGGAAGAAAAAACTCAAATTCATACAATAAGGAATAAAAAGCATGAAATCACTACAAACCCTGTAGAAATTCCTAAGATCATCATTTCTCACTTTGAAAATCTTTGCGCTCATATGATGGAAAATACAAAGGAAATGGATAGGTTCCTAGACTCATGAATTACCAAAGCTGAAGAAGATATAAAATACTGAATAACTCAATATCAGCCAATAAAATTGAAAATGTAATAATGAAACTTACCAACAAAGAAAAGCCCATGTTCTGATTTATTCACAACTGAATTCTACAAGAAATTTAGAGAGAATTTAATGTCAATTCTTCTCAAACTCTTTAATGAAATTTAAAGGGAAATAATTCTCCCTAAATCATCCCTGGAGGCAAGTATTACCCTGATATCAAAATCAGAGAAAGATCCAACCAAAAAAGAGGAAAATAGGCCAATCTCCCTAATGAACAAAGAGGCAAAAATTCTCAATAAAATACTAGCAAACAGAATACACCAAATTCTCAAGAAGATTAAATATCTTGATCAAGTGGGATTCATCCCAGGGATGCAAAAATGGATCAATGTACATAAATCAATTAATGTAATACATCATATCTATAGAGCCAAAGACAAAAATCACATGATCATCTCAATAGATGCATGAAAAGCCTGGGATAAAGTCCGACACTCCTCCATAATAAAAATGCTACAGAAAATAGGAATAGATGGTCTTTACCTCAATCTGATCAAAGCAATCTATGACAAACACTAAAAGGACAAAAACTGAAAGCTTTCACTTTAAAATCAGGAACAAGACAAGGATGTCCACTGTCACCATTCCTGTTCAATATAGTTCTGGAAATATTACCCAGAACAATTAGACCAGAGAGAGAGATAAAAGGAATAAGGATAAGAAAGGCTAAAGTGAAATTATCATTATTCACAGATGACATCATACTCTACACAGAAGACCAGAAAATTCCACTGAAAAGCTTGTAGATTTAATATCCAAATTCAGTAGCATAGCTGGATACAAAGTAAATTCTCAAAAATCAATAGCATTCCTATACACAAAGAACAAACACACTGAGAGAGAAATTAGGGAAAACATACTTTTCATAGTGGCATCTAAAAATTGAAATACTTAGGAATCAATCTAACAAAGAATAAAAGATCCACACTGTGATAAATCACAGTACTCTGAAAAAGATTGAACAGGATTTCAGAATACGGAAAAATATTCTTTGCTCATGGTTAGGAAGAATCAACATTGTGAATATGGCCATACTCCCAAAATTGTTGTACAGATTTTTGAAACAATCCCAGTTAAAATACCATTAGTATACCTCAAAGATCTAGAGAAAACATTGCTAAACTTCACCTGGAAGCAGAAGAGGCCTAGAACAGCAAAAGCAACCCTGGGTGACAAAAACAAAGCAGGAAGCATCACAATCCCTGACTTGATATTATATTACAAAGCTACTCTGATAAAAATCAGCATGGTACTGGCAAAAAAACAGATCTGAAGATCAATGGAACAGATTAGAACATGCAGACACAAGTGCAAACACACTGAGCCACCTTATCTTTGACAAAGCAGCCAGACATGTTCACTGGAAGAAAGATAGCCTCTTTAGTAAATAGAGCTGAAAAAACTGGCTCTCCACATGCCAAAGAATAAAACTAGACTCATGTCTATCACCATGTACTAAACTAAAATCAAAATGGATCAAAGATCTAAATATTAAAACAGAAAGATGAAATCTACTGGAAGTAAAAGTAGGTAGCAATCTTCTAGACATAGGATAGGCAGAGAGGTCAGGAACAAAAACCAAACTGAACAGGAAATACTTCAAAGAATCAACAACTGGAATTTTATGTCACTGAAAAGTTTTTGCACATCAAAACAAATCACCTACAGAGTAAAAAGAAAACCAATGATTTGGAAAAAAAATTTAAGCAACTGTCCCTCAGACATAGGACTTCTATCTAGAACATATGAAGAGTTTTCTAAAAATCAGCCACCCAAAATTCAAAGACCCAGTCCAAAAATGGGCATCTGCGATGAATAAACACTTCTCAGATGAAGAAATAATAATGGCAAATAAATATATGAAAAAATGTTCAACGTCATTGGTCAACTGATAAGTGCAGATTAAACAACACTGATATTCCATCTCACCCCAGAAAGAATGACTATCATCAAGAAATCAACCAATAATAAATACTGGAGTGTCTGTGGGGAAAAAGGAACACTTCTCCCCTGCTGGTGGGAGTGTAGACTGGTGAAACAATGTGGAAATCAGTGTGGAGATTCCTCACAAAACTAGATTAGCGGTCCCACTTGACCCAGCTATTCCCCTTCTGGGTATTTTCCCAGAACTAAAGACATAGAACCACAGTGACATATATGCACACATGTTTACAACAACACAATTTGTCATTGCTAAATCTTGGAAACAACCTAACTGATCATCAACTGAGAAATGGATAAAAAGATAGGAAACTAATATACAATAGAGTATTACTCAGGTGTAAAAAAAGATAAATTTGAGGCTTTTTTCGGTAAATGAATGCAACTAGAGACCATATTCATAAGTGAAAGCAATTTGACCCACATGTGTAAACATTGTACTGTCTTTCTAGTGTAACTGAAACAGTAAATAAAACCCCAAAGGTACAGTAGATACTGTGAAAGGGAAAGAAATTACTCAAAGGGAAAGAACAACTGGGATGAGGGAAGGAAGAAAAAGAAAGAAAAGGAATATATATATATATTTAATTGTACTGCTGGGATAATTGTACTGTTGATGTCTAATGGCTTATTGAATGGAACAGTTAATTCTGAAGTATTTTTGTTGAATTTTGCAAGCTTATGTCTGGTAATCTGAACAATTAATTTGAAGACAACAATATGCAATGTAACAACCACTGGTGAATTCCTATCATCTTTTTAGTGAATCTCTGCATCATTTCTAATGTTTATTATTATTTTTATTCCTTTGAATGGTTTAATCAGTCTTGCACTCTTATATCTGGTAATCTGAGCAACTTCTTTGAAGATAGTAATTTGTAATATAACAATCACTGTTAATTCCTACCCTTTTGTTTTGAAACCCTGTATCATTTTCATTATGTTTGTTTTGTTTTGTTTTGTCTGTGTTGCTGTTAGTTTGTTATTGTTTTTCTTCACTTTAAAATAAAAGAATTTGTTCCACTTCTCATCTTTTATTCAGTTTTTGCATGTTAGTCTTATACTGTCATGTATTTATTACTTAAATTTTCTCAGTGCCTGTTGTTGGGAGTGCCATTTATTGGTTTCTGGGTTGCTTTGATATGACTCATTCTGGCTATGTATGTGTGAGTACAAGGTAACACTCTTTCTATGCCTCAGTCCTAGAATTGGCTATTTCTCCATGGCGTGTCAATCTTTTACAGGACATATAAGCACCCTAAATCTTCACCATGGATATTTATCCTTTCACAAGACTGAAGTCCAGTCTAGTTCTTTGCAGTGTTGGTTCTTCAGTAAGTTTGGAAGCACCACTTATATGTATCTCCTGGGTCCTGGGGCTTGCTGGAAATTGTTACTCAATAGTGTGTAGGTATAGCATGACTTCTGCAATACTCTTTCATGGCTCTTTTTCCTCATGAGTTTCAATGTGTCCCTTTCTGTTCCTGTAAGGACACCAGCCACTGGACTGAAGGCCCACCTTAATCTAGTTTGGACACATCATCACACTGATATCTGCAAAGAAGATTTTTCCATATAAAATCACACCCTGATAAATTGGGGAGAACATTATTCAACTCATTATTTGCAATCTCACATCTGGGCAATACATTTATAAATGAAAAATCAATGTATCTGTAATTTAAATGTATATATAATTAAAACAATAATATAATGTTTTGTTAAATGTTACATCTTGCTTTATTGTATTGCTTTACCTCTGTTTTAAATTTTATTTCCAAGTCAATAAATTTTATTACATACACTCCCTTCTACAGATTTTTGAAATACAATTAACCTCTTAATTTCTAATATGTAAATTTCAAAATAATTTTTAGAAATCTACTCTAAGTAATGATACCACTATTTAAAGAATTTAGTTTTAGTTCTTCAGATGGATCAAATTTACTTTACTTCCACTTAGCTTAAAGTTGTTAAATTTCTAATTTGCTTAAATTGTGAAATATTTAAACTATACATCAAGAGCATACATAACAGGCACTCTATTCACTGTCCACATTTAACAGAGTTGGGTCATTTACAACATGTTTATAAAATGAAGGTAATTTGTTCTAAAAAGAACTAAAATAGTGTAAAACTGAAGATGTTCTCTTCACTATGAAATTTCAAATTCATTTCTATAATCATATGTCCACAAACATAGAATATTTGAAGGATTTTCAAATTTATGTATATGGCATTACATTATACATATTCCTTTCTAATTTTGTTACACTTTGTTACTTTTTTGAGATTTATCTATTTTAATACATGTAGACACAGTGTTTTCATAACAACACATACTCTGCACCTTTCTGGATATTAGAAAATACAGAGTGACAATTGCTCTTTTACTCAAAATTTAAATTGTTTAGCTTTTCAAATAGTGAAGTAATTCTTCACTTACTATCCATGCACAAAATAGTGCTTATTCCTCATATATGTAAATGTTTAGCTCCAGTGATTAAAATTATTCTCCTAAGTGGAATCACATTGTATTATTGTACATAGTCAAGGTTGTCCTCCATACCCATGCCTCTCTTATGATACATGGTATATATTATATATGCATACATATTTTGCCAACTTGATAAATATGCAACTGTATTTCATTGCTTTACTAAACAGTTCCTTAATTTCCAGTGACAGTGAACCTATCAAATATGCCTGTTTAAAGTAACACTGTTCTTGTATGATTATAACTTTTTAAATCCTTGATACTTTGTATTTGTTTTTGTTATTATTTACAGAAACATTTAATGTAATCAGACTCAAAATTTTGGTGATGCAAATATGTTTACAGTTTATGTATTTGAGATATATATATATATATATAGTATGTATATTTGTTTATTCTTGGTTGTTTTTCTCATTGCAGAGACAACATACTTGATATCAGTAATTTAAAAGAGGAAAGGTTTATTTACAGCTTGTGGAGGTTCCAGTCTATAGTCAGCTGGCTTCAAGGCAGGGCAGCATGGCAGAGGGGCATCACAGAGGAGAGAAAGTCCACAATGTGACAGGCAAAAGACAGCAAGGAGCAGCAGAGAATCTTCCTTTCCCTTTTATTTCCACCAGGCTACAGCCTGGTGCCATCCAGAACTATGCTAATTCCAATCAGTGGACTAATTCAGTACCACATACCTTTAATCCCAGTACAACACACCCTAGATCCAGCCAGCTCCCAAATGCACCACCTACACCACCTATGAATGCGTGAGGCTTTATAGGGACATCTAAACACAGTCCTAGATACCTTAAAAACAACAAGAAACTCATGGAAAATGAATCTATCAACTTCCAGATGACTCAAAGAAGATTCACCTAAGATTAATTGAGATTAGTTAAAAGTAATGAGCCAGCACAAATGGCATTAAGTCAGACATAATACCAGCAAATTTTCCAAGTTTGTGGACAGAATTGAACCTAAAGGTAATCCAGGCATGTACAATCCCAAATGACCACAATCAGAAAAGAAAATCCATAACCCATCATAGTCAAAAGTCCAGAAGCTGAACACAAGGACAAAATCTCAAAAAGTTTTTAGAGAAAAGTAACAAATCACTTATAAACGTCAACCCATTAGAATGATAGAATGATAACTTCTCAATGTTAATCCCAAATGTCAGGAGAGCTTGGAAAAAAGTGTTTTGAGCCCTGAAAGGAAACAATTTTTAACCCAGAATAATATACCCTCTAAAACTATCTCCCAAAGTTGATGGAGAAATAAGGTCTTTCCATGACAAAGAGCACCCTAAAAGTTCCATAACAAATACTCCAAAAACTTTCAAGGATATCCTAGAGACAATAAAACCAATGAAGACAAATCTCCTATGGAAGAGATGCATCCAGTAGGATGAGCAGTTAAGAAGTGGTAGTGGGGGGATCAACAACAGGAAAATAATTCAATGACAAGAATGGGTCAATGGATTTCAGTAATAATTCTCAGTGTGAATGGTCTTAATTTTCCAATTAAAAAAAAAAAACACAGATTGGCAGATTGAATACAAAAAGAAAAGAAAAACAGCAACAACAAAAAATAATTCTATGTTGTATACAGAAAACACATTTAATCCTAAAAAAGTTCATAAATTTAAAACCAAAAGATTCAACACAATATACCTTGCAACAAGTGTCTGGAAACAAGCAGGAGTATTTATTCTATTTTCAGATAAAGTGGGTTTCAAGCCAAAACTATCAGAATAAGAAAGGGTCACTACATATTGGTTAACAGAGTGATTAATCCAGAATAGTTAACAATCATAAGTACATATACACCAAATTCCATCAAAAACAACTTCAGAACACAAATGATATTTGGCATAAAAATTGTATAAACAGTAATATAATTATACCCTTAATACTTCACTATCACAAAGAGATATCACAAAAAGATAGATCAAGCAGACCAAAATCAACAAAAAGTTACCAGCTGAACTATACCTTTCAACAAATGGCTTTAATAGATATCTATAGTTAGGTACCCAACATTAACATACATATTCTTCTTAGCAGCACACAGAACTTTCTCCAAAGTAGATACATTCGAGCTCCTTCAGTACATAAAAACAAATCAAAATGATCCCATACATGTATTCAGATAATAGTGCAATAAGACTAGAAAATAATGGCAAAGAAACCACAGAACATATGCAAACACATGGAGATTAAGCAATATATTCTTTAAACAATAATTCACATAAAAATGAAGAAAGAAATTAGACAGTTCCTAGAATTAAATTACAATGCCAGTAAAACAGCAGAACCTAATGGACACAATGCGAGCAGTCCTAAAAGAAAGTTTACAGCTGTGAATCCCACATCAGAAAAATAAAGTGACCACAAATGAATAACTTAGTGATGCACTTGAGTCCTAGAAAACCAAGAATAATCTTGTTTTTCAAAGCTAGTAAGTACAGGAAATTATAAAGGTCAGAATAGAAATTAACAAAATTGAGACTAAAATCACAATGCAAATAATAAATGAGTCAAAGAGTGATTCTTAGAAAAAAATGAACAAAATATACACAAATGTTTAGTCAGTCTAATCAAAAAATGTGTTGTGGAGCTGGAGATCCAAATTAATGAAAATGGAAATGAAAAAGGAAAGAGACAATGGACACTGCTGAAATCCAGAAGTTTATTAGGAACTACTTTGAAAACCTGTATTGGAGAATTCAGAAAAATGGATAGATTTCTAGACACATATGTACTACCAAAACTGACGCAAGAAGATATAAACACTTTGAACAATCCAATATCACTGTTAAGATTGAGGCAGTAATAAAAAAAATCTACCAACTAGAAAAGACCAGAATCTGATGTCTTTACCACAGTTTCCCACAAAAACTTTAGGGAATATCCAACAACAATATTTCTCAAACACTTCAGTGAAAATGAAAGAGATGGAATACTACCAAACTGATTCCTGGAAGGTAGCATTACGCTGATTCCAAAACCAGGAAAAGACCCACCAAAAAACAGAACTACAGGTCATTATCTTTAATGAACATAGATGCAGAAATCCTTCACGAGATACAGGTAAACAGAGTGTGACACATCAATAAAAAGAATATATGAATAATAACCAAATAGGCTTCATCCCAGAGATGCAGAAATGGATCATCATATGTGAATCAATAAATGTAATGCATCATGTAAACTGAAGTAAGGACAAAAATCACATGCTATTCTCAATAGATATATAGAAAAATGGTTTAACAAAATCCAACAACCATTCATGATTTTTAAAAAACCTTGAAAAATAGGTGAAGATCTTTTCACAATGATAAAACATATTTATGATAAATCTATTACAAATATTATATTAAATGGGTAAAAACTGAACACTCTTCCTCTAAAATCAGGAACATGGGAAGGATTTCCATTATTACCATTCCTATTCAATATAGTACTCAAAATATTAGCCAGGGCAATCAGACAAGAGATAGAACTGAAAGAGTTACCAATAGAAAAGGAAATGGACAAACTGTTCTTATTCACACAGGCATGATTTTGTATAGAGGACCCCCAAAATTCCACCAGAAGATCCCCAGAACTAATTAATTTAGCAAGGTAGCAGGATACAAATTAACACATAAAAATCAAACACTAATAAAAAACTCATAAGAAATGCATTATAAAAAATATGATTTACAGTAGCCTTAAGTAAAAGAAAATACGTAGAAAGTAACCTAACACAGCAAATAAAAGCCCTCTGTAACAAAAACTATAGCGTTCTGAAAAAATATATTTAAAAGGACATCAGAAAATGGAAAGAAGTCCTCTGTTTCTGAATAGGCAGAAATAAGAGAGTCAAAATGATTGTAGTGGTTAATTGATTGTGTCAACCTGAGAAGTTTAGAAGCTTTATTAAATTGGCTCAGCAAATCTGCACCCTAGGATGTAGAGGACCCATGCTAGGGTGACTCTTTGCCTGGATGGTATATAAGGGAATTAGGAAGGACAGACAAGCTCCCATTCTTCAGAGAAGCTCCAGTCTTCACCTTCAGCTTGGACGTCATCTCCTGTTTTCTAGTGTAGACTCTTTGGCTTCTGCCTTGGATCCTTCAGCCTTCCAGAGCAGACTTGTCAGCTTTCTCTTGCAGACCCATTGGCCTCCTGATATGGACTTGCACAAAACACTGCAGTGAACTCCAGACCTTGGACTGAATCCTTCAGTCACCAGTGTGTGGACACCCTCTGAATGTTTCTTCATCCAGCTCTGTGGCTGACCATTGTAAGCCAATTTTGTAATTTCTTACACATTCATATATCTTGTGTTATATCTGCTTTTCTAGTAAAACCCTGACTGATACAATGGTCATACTTCCAAAACTAATATGCAGATTTCATGCAATCCCGGTCAAAATAACGTGTATTCTTCACAGAATTAGAGAAAGCAGGCATCACAATCCAAAATTTCAAGTTACATTATAAAGCTACTATGATAAAAACAGTATCATACTTGCACAAAAGCAGACATATGGATCAGTGTAATAGAATGGAGTATTCAGAAACAACTTCAGGGACATTTCACTATCTGATTTTTGACAAAGGGTGAAACATATATGCTAGAGGAAAGGTAGCCTTTTCAACAAATGGTCCAGGGAAAATTGGTTACCCATATGTACAATATTGACTCTGGACCCATATCTCTCACTGTGTATTACATTACAATAAAACTAGATCAAAGACTTAAATATTAAGACAGAGACAATCCACTAGAAGATAAAATAAATCAAATGCCAGCGTACATATAGGCAAAGACGTTCTCATTGAAATACATAGAAACTGTACAAGAATCAACAACTGGGGTCATAATAAGTTAAAGAGCTCTGCACAGCAAAGCAAACAACCAAAAGTGTGAAGAGACAAAAAGCAGAATGGGAAAAAATTGCCAGCTACTCCCAGGGCAGAAGACTAATAACTAGAATATTTAAAGAACTAAAACAAAATAGACCTTCCCAAAATAAAAGACTTAATAAAACATAGGCAATTGAAATTAATAGCCACTTATCAGAAGTACAAGTGGCTAATAAATACATGAAAAAATGTTGAACATCTTTAGCCATTAGTGAAATGTAAATTAAAACCACACTAGGATTCCCCCTTACTCCAGAGAGAATGGCTATCGTGAAAAAATCAGATAAATGCAAAAAAAAATGCAGTGAGACTGCGAAATGGGAATTTTTCTACACTGTTGATGTGATTGTATGCTAATACAACCACTATTAAAATCAGTATGGAGATTCCCCAGAAAGCTATTAATAAAAATGTCATTTATTCTTGCTGTTTCCCTGCTAGATATCTTCCCCCAAAACTTATAGACATCATATTACAGTGATACATACATATCCATGTTTATAGCAGCAGAACTCATAATAGCTAATTCTTGGAAGCAGCTGATATGTCAAAACAGATACATGAAAAAAGAAAATATGGTATTTATACACAATGGAGCACTTATATGCCATATAAAAGTAAAAATTTATGCACTTTGTAGGAAAATGAACATATCCTGAGACCATAATATTATGCAAAATAAATCAGACATGCAAACTTAAATATTGCATGATTTTTCTTATACAAGAAGCCCAAAGTATAAACAAAACAAAGTGCAAAATAAAAAATAGGTAATAGGAAACAGGGAGACCTTTTGGAAATGGGAAGGGAACCGAGACAAAGAGGGAGGGGCAGGAGAGGGGAGAGGAAGTGAAAAAAAAAAAGATTTAGGCCACATCACATTACAGGCACCAACTTTTCATAATGCCCAGATTCATTTTGTACTGCAAATTGGCATTAATAAAAATAAATAAATGAATGAATTTATTTTTCTCCCTATTTTCGTCTTCTTGGTGGACTTTAGGTTGAGGATTTCAAATAATTTAATAAACTTTATCTGAGTTTTTTTGAAATTTCAAATCTTCATGTATGATTTCTAGCTGATTCTACAGTTCAGTGTTGTGGGCAGCACTGATTCATGTTTAGGGGGTGGTTTTGATGTTGAAATCAAGACCTCCTACATGATGAGCAAGTGCTGTACCCCTGAACTGCACCCCCATCCTGAGCAGCGTTCATTCTTAAGGGCAAACACCAATGGAGACACGAACTACTATGCTTCATAAAGTATTTTACAGAGTCCTGCAAAACCTTATGACTATAAGGTAACTTTACAGACGTGTTTTTAAAGATAAGGGGGTAATTTAACAATATTATAAAATAAACCCTTTTATGGTACAAATGAGGACATGGAGCCTCAGAAAAACTAAGCTGCACAGTGGCACCTGTGTGTGGATCAGTCCTATCACCCACAGCAGGACTTTGGCTCAGGAGAGACGCTGGAGTGTCTTTCGTCAAGATGGGTGTAGGGCAGAGATGGAACAGTTCTCTAGCAAGTCAGGGTCCCGGGTTTGTTTCTCAGTACTTCAGGGGAAAAGGAGAGTATCTTTTACAAAAATAAACTAGTTGTTATTAGGGAACCAAAACCCATTAAGATGTGTTAATGCTCAAACTCTAGTGAACATCATTCCACTTATTTGTGATGACTCTTACTGTACTTATGTATGATAAAGTGACTCCAGGTCATTAGGAACATAAACTGATGCTTAAAAAGCATTAAAAATCTAATTAACAGAGATTCTCAAATGAGAAAAATAGCATCTTTTACTGTGTTTTGATACTTTCCTCAAAAGAACTTCTGATTTCTTCTCAAGTCATTTTTCCTTTTCTCGCCAAAGCCTATAAAGTATGTACTAACTCTGTCCCTAATTAGAGGTCAGGCGGTATTGATGAGCTCTGGTGGTTGACAGGCTCAGATGTGTGTGCACCATATTCAGCAAGTGCTTTGGGTGGTGGTTTTGAAGACTGTGAGTGCTGATTAGGTTTTTTGTGAAAACATCTATTTCCTGAGTCACACCCACTTCATACTGAATCTGACTGCAATTCATCTTTCAACATTCTGCTTTGCTGTCATTGCATCCGTGAAGCCTTTTCTGACATCCACCAGAGGAAAACGAGAAAATGTTTTATTCATAGCTTCATCCTTAAAGAAAAAGGGGAATATAATTGTACCATAATTGGATAAAGGTTAGCAGATGACTTTTTGAAAGTGCATTACAAAGACAGTGCATTTCACACCAATGCTTGCAAATCACAAGTGAAACCCAAATGATTAGTTTAAAGGAGGAAAATTGCTACTTATTTTCATAGGTAGTTCTGCTGGTTCTTCAAGCAGGACAATTTTTGACTCATAGTTTTGTTGAAAAGTTACTTTTACAAACAAAGGTGATTCGGCAGTTGTTTGTTCACTGGTCCATTTTTTAGCGATTCACACCAGGATTGGGATTTCTAATACTTTTTAAATGCACTGATTCAGACAGATGAGCCTGAAAGTCAAAGAGCCTTCAAGCCTCTAGATTCAGTAGCCCATAACCAAACTAATTGACTGGCGAAACTAAGTGGTGCCTTCTTATTGTTAGTTGAAAAATGAATTTTGCTATGTGGAAACAAAATCACTGAAGATATTTTGTAGGATCAGGTTAAAATAATTACATGTTCTGATGAAAACTCCTTAATGATGTGAGTCAAAGTTGACTCAGTCATTTATATAAAAAATTCAGCACATTCAAATAAGTAAGAGCTGTCCAGGGGCCATAGCACTGGGAGGATGAGCCATCTTCATTGACAATACAGGGCACTATCATAATAACATAGATATAAATTCTATACAGTAAAAGACAAAGGAAACTTCTGTGTAGATTTAGTACTTAGTGTCTTATGGCTGCATCCTGCTCACTTATAGGGATATATGCTCAAAAATCAGTAAAAAAATTAAGAGGTATGCCTCAATCTGCAGAGCCCATGGGATCCTGAGAGGAGATGATGGGAGGTTAAAAAAAAAAAAATCTAGACACATACTGAAAGGAAATCTGGGACTGGGTGGGACCTGACCTCTCTGAGAGACCCGACATCTTTACTTATACACAGTAAACAGGGGAGGAGCACTCAATGGTCTGTGTTTTGCTGAAAACATTGAAATTGAAACATTCTCAGAGCTACCTGTGCTGTCATTAACAAGGAGGGACACCAAGGCCGGATACCTGCTGGACTGGTCTTGCTCTAGGCCCAAGCAGTTTGATGATGTACAGCTCAGCCATGCCTCAGTTAAATCCCGATCCCTGAATCTGCAGCTTTTAGTGACATATGCGTAAACTGTGACTAAAATATCACTGAGGAAGTGGTGTTGGTTTGGAACTCTGATCTTGGCCTCTGGGACCTGGGTCTGATTCCTAACCTCACACTTTTCCAGCTTTATGACTTTGGTCAAATTATGTAACTCTTTGTGTTTCAAATTCTTATATTGAACTATCCATTCAGCAAACTATTTCAAGATTACTCAAAATAATTTATGAGAAATGCTTTGAAAAATGTATCTTGCAAGAACAAAAGCAGTCAATTAACCTTAGCAATTTTATCTGTACGTATTTGTCTCTTACTCTTTTTTCAGGAGGTGTGCCATCTATGCAATGCAACTTCATACAGATGTTATTTACTTAGGAAAGTTCTTGATTTGGAAACTTTTGTGGCAAAACAATTTTCTGTGATGCATGTTACTCACAGTGTATTAAAAGAGCTCTATATCATTTAGTTAAACACGTTTTCATTTAGTAAATCAATTTTCTATGTAAGTTTGGGAATAGGCATAATAGGGAGTACTAAAGCCTAGATATATTAGGATTAAAGAAATCCAGATAATCTCTTTACTTAATTAAAGACTGGGTTCACATTAAAATGTGATTGAAAAGATTCACATGCTAACAACCACTAACAACCAGTTCTGAGGAACAGCAGCATTCTGAAAAAAACTTGATTTTGAAGGTCAGACAAATGAAATACATAGCTTTGGTATTTCAACTGACATAAACTGGCAAAAATCTAGATTTGATGAGGTAAAAATGAGATTGATATTTTTCATGAGCTATAAAATTTCTTTTTAATAAACTTTTCTTTGACAACATTTTGCTTCAATGTGTCATGGAGTTTCTGCCTTAAATTTAACATGCACATGTGTTGACCCTAATTCCCATTTCCCTGAGAAGTCATCATATTGCAGAATTGAGTATTGCTATTGCAGTTTTAAGGACCGCGGTCTTTTTATTGAATGCATTTCACCTGATAGCAACAAAGTGTTATTGTTATTCTCTGTAACCTGGTATAAGTCCACATAAAACCCCATAGTTGGTTGTATTAGCAGCCCATCTTTAGAATGAGAGCTTTGTGGTATTCCCTGCTGCTGTGGTCCATTGTCTGTGTCCTCCTGAAATTCCTATGTGGAAACCTGATCCCCAGTCCAATAGTAGCAAGACTTGGGGTTGCAGAAGATAGGAAGGTAGTGAGGACTCCACGGGAATGGGATTAGTGCTGGATGAAACAAGCAGAAGGGAATCTGCTTGTCCCTTCCACCATGTGAAAACACAGCTAGATGCACCATCTCTGGGGCAGATAGCGATCCCTCACCAACACCAATCAGCTGGTACCTTGAGCTCATACTGCCCAGCACCCAGACTTATAAGCCATAAATTTAAGTTTATAAGAGGTACTGTTACAGCAGACTGAATGTACTGAGACACATGCTCACGGATGTTTATGTCTGTTTATACCAGTTTTAGAGGAACTATGACTTCTTTTCTGAGCTTAGCATATATATGCTAAGAGTTATTGGATTCTTCTTGTTTTTTATTAATGTGCTGAGTTTCAAATCTTGGAAGAAAATTATTCTGTTCACTGAACTCCAAGTTACTTACAGACAGTAGAATTAGAAACACATTGCCATCAGTAGATTCATTTTGATTACTGAAAGTTTTTGTTTCAAGATTTTACCCCACCCCCAAGATCAATTTCTGACAGTATATAAAGCAATTGCAAACGTCTGCTTAGAATCTCTTTCCACTCATACAATTATAACTGTTATGATTGAAAGTAATCATAGGACTTGATCACTAATAAAATATTTAATTTTTTTCCTTTTCCCCACATGGTTAAAAAAATCCAATGAAGCAGAAGTCAAGTTATGGATTAAATGGCTCTCCTTACTTTTGATTTTTTTTAAAAAAAATCAATTTAAAGCCTCAGCTGGTAGGGTGTTTAAAGAATTGCTCAGCTGGACTTTTCTCATTTGACTGTAATGGCTGTGGGCCAGAAACCAAGGTGCCCAAAACACATCAATATGTAAACCTGTGGTTTACCTCAAGTGTTTAAAGTTCCGAAGTTTCACTAGCAGAGATAACCTAAGCCCAAATTAATTGAAAAATGAGGAAGTAGTTAACAGGAAACAGTAGAGGTTTTTTGGAGATAATGGTTTATTTTTCTTCCACCTTGTAAAAGAATGATGTTGTGAACTATAATAAGGCCTTGATTTAGCACAAATCAACACAGATTCAAACAATATCGCTCGTACTTTTCATGTATTTATATGAACTTTTAAATATGTTTCCTAGAAAATGGTGGTTTGTGGGTGATCTTAAGGATCATATGTAAGGGTGCTGCTCATAAGAACGCAGCAGATTCCTTCCCACATCCTGAGTCACTGTGTCTGGACTAACAAATCAGACCTTTAAAGAAAACTGAACACATGAAGGCAATTAACTGAGCAGCAGCAGGAAGGGGCTAACGCAAGACCCAGTGCAAAAGCTGGTGGTGTCCTGCGGGCTCAGGAGCCCTCACTGTGATCATGTCTCCCTACTCTGCACCAGGGACCTGGTGCAGGTGGCCTGAAACTGGCCATGTTGGGAATATGAGCAGCACAGAATTCAGCAATGCTACAAATTAAGCCTTTTTATTTTTAGTTTTTCCTTGTTCTTCTGCAAAGCTGGCTCTTAAAAGATTTATGAGCACACACTGGATACAAATTGTGTCAAGAAGTTTCTGACAAAGATTCAAATATATTTTATTTAGTTAAAGTATTGCAGTGATATTCTCAGAGCTGTGATAAGTTGAATGAATAAGGAAATAAGAAGAATGAGTCAAAATCAATAGCAATAATCTTGCCTTTACTTCACACAGTAGAGTATGGATTTATACACTTAATCTTTGTTCTATACAAAATTTATGGCCAACCCTGTTGCTGGGTTCAACAGTTTTGAGAATGAAAGGCCTTTCACTTAAAGAACTCATATTTAATGGGAAAAAATTCACATAGACAGAACATACATATGTAATGATGCAAGCACAGAGATGTGCACAGGATATTGTAAGAACACCAGAGAAGAGAGCCGACCACAGTACAATGTGTGCATGGTGAACTCCTAGAACAGGTAGTACCTCATTGCCAAATAAGCCTTTTTGAATATGAATACTAAAAGATGTTCTGTTTATTAAATAAGTAGCAAAAGGCATCTGTCACCTACAATCCTAAATTTAGTAGTAGGTATTTAAAATTTCCAAATCTATAACAATAAACCTTTTTCTGTAATTTAAAACAGACCTCTATTCTTTCTAGATATAGCTGTCAATACATCCTTATATTATGACATGCCAAAGAAAATTTGATTTATTCTCACAGTCTGTAATGATAGGTATAACTAATGTGAAGAAAAGCAATGCTTTAAATGTAAATTATATTTTAAGAGCTCTGATATTCATATCAACAGATAGACTTGCTTAAACTATGTCATTGTCTATGTTAACCAAATTCATTTTGCACTTCATATGTAAAAGAAATTTATTAGACATTATTTGAAAAAAGGATGTTTTTACAATGATACCAAAAACTAATTCAAATGTTTAAATGAATGTTGCACATCTCAACTGTATTAGATGCTTTTGGATGCTTTTTGAATATTTTAAGATGTACTGCTATTATTTTTGCAAACAAAGGTAGTTTAATAGAATGGTATGACTCTAAGTTGTATGTCAGGAATTCACTAAAATGACAAAATAGTAACTCATTAAAATAGTTGAATACTACCTGAATATTTCAGGAACATAATCTTATTTAATGCTAATAACCTATCAGAAAAGAATAGTTAATGATCATAATACACATGAATTTCAAACATGTTCTTTAACTTACTTGAAACACAAAACTAAAAAGAGCTAGAATGAGAATTTGATCACCAATATTCCAATTGGTGAAAGGCCATGGCAAAAGCTGGAGCTCCTCCAAATAAGGAAGGCTTCCTTCTTCTTTCCAACTTTATTCTGTCCGGGTTACAAGCCTATGCCTTGGTGCCAC
The DNA here is from genome assembly GCF_000276665.1 of Chinchilla lanigera. Classification (NCBI taxonomy): domain Eukaryota; kingdom Metazoa; phylum Chordata; class Mammalia; order Rodentia; family Chinchillidae; genus Chinchilla; species Chinchilla lanigera. The sequence goes on from NW_004955502.1 coordinate 1,025,467, forward strand.
CCACATCCAGTGTGGGCCTTTCCCGCCCCACATGTTGATCATCCACAGACAGGAACAGAACATTACTAATCTGCTAGGAGCTTGTTACTCAAGTCTAGTTTCCATGTTGCAGTTAATGATGACAAGATCTTTGTGTATGCCTTCACTAGAAAAATTATAAACGTTTGGGTAAGAGAAAAGTATGGTTTAACACTATAATAAGTTGGATGTAAATTGTGCTCAAAGGATGTAAATCTCCTGCCTTCTAACCCAGACTCTTTAACGTCCCTGCAGATTCACACTTGTGACTCCACAGAGAGTTTCCAGACCTTCAGACATTGATTGCTACTGCTTCAACACACAGGCTGCCATTTTGAATTTGTTAATCCCTGACCTCAGTTGACCATTGTGACACTTCTGCTTCTGAGCCAGTACTATGTCTACCTAATAAGTCCTTTTGTATAATACTGATTGATATCCTCTAGGGAACCCTAACTAATAAATTTTATTAGGAGTAATTTCATTCTTGTCACGCGGACAAAATACAAGACACCTAGAATTTAAAGGTGGAGGGTAAGTTAGTTTTGCTTCATGGTCCCATTCCATAGTCAATTGGCTCTGAGGCAGAAATGGCATAGTGGGAACTGCTCATATGGTAGCCAGGAAGCAGTGAGAGAAGGGCAGAGTCAGAAAGCAATATACACCCTCCCAGGTCACACCCTCTGGGACTACCTCTTCCAACCAGCCTATTTAGCCATGAATTTTTCAGTGGATCAACACCGTGTGAGTATAACCTCCCACAGTCAATCACTTTCCAAAACTCTACCAATGAACACAGAAGTCTTTTGCATGACATTCTAAATGTAAACCATAAAAGATGTTTAACATAATATTGCAGTAAATAGCATACAAGAATTAAAGAAAGACTGGGTGAAAGAAAGGGTCCTTTGCTGCCAAGCGTGTTGGCTCATGCTTGTACTCCCTTTTGTCTGAGAGTCTGAGTCCTCAGGGTCACAGTCCAGGCTGTGGGACATATTGCACAGGGAAAGTGATGCTGTAGACATATTCGGATAGCGACTGGACAATGAGCCAAAGCAGTGGGAGGCACCACAGAAAGAAACGTTTGGGGAGAAGGCCGAGATTTGGGGAGGATTTCCTGAGACCAGAACGTAATACAGGGAACTGCAGGTCTAAAAGACCCAGTAGGAACATGGAAGCTAAGGGAGATGGGAGCAAAAGAGTCTCATCTCAGATAAATTCAGAAATTTATAATCTCCACCAAACCTTGTGACAGGGGATCATAGGTTCCCTTTCAGATCACTTTCCAGAGAGGGGAAAGTGGTGAAAGGAGAAAGTAATTTCAAAGGATTGAACAGTGCATAGCAGGGAAAAGATGGAGGAGTAACCTGCTTCTCAGAACATAGCTATGGGATGAAGATGCTTAAGTAAGTATCAGGTCTCTGAAAAGCAAGCTTCCAGACTGAGGAGAAAGGGCCAGGGGGAAGTGTTGATGGGGGAGAAGAAATACCTCATAGATTATTGCCTTGAAGGAGTCTGATTGAGACATAGTGCAAATGGGGTGAGTGGCCTGGAGTAGGAGGGGCTCCAACATCTAGGGAAAATTAAAATATGGATGAGGTATGCTGATAAGTGAGAGTGGCAGGAAACAGAATATCCACTCATAAGTGATGGGGTTTTTTGCCTAAATAAAATTCTGCCAAAATCATCATGGCAGCATGCCAATATAGCATGGGCCACTGGAGGCCGTATGGCAAGCCCCACCTTCCTGCTCCCCAGTAAAATTACAACTCCCTACTCTCCTTTTACAGCATCCTGTTTCCTTTTTCCCAACTCCTGTCCAATCACAACCAAGCACATCACGCAGACCACCCCCAAAATTTCACCTCCGCCCTGGCCCTATATGGCCTTTGTTCCCATGGCCAGGCCCTCAGAAGCCCCACATCTCCCCTGTCCCCTGAGGTTTTCTCCATGCCCACAATAGAGGCATTTTTTACTTTGTTCTGTTTTCTCATACCAGAAAAACCTAACAATGAGTAGAAGTTAGATTCCCACAATTATAAGGCCAGAAAAGCCTGGAAAAATGGAATAGACAGTGAAGAGAATTTACTACTAAGTAAATTTGAGCATCTAGCTGTCTCTGAAAAGCATTATTTGTTGCTATTGCAAATCTCTGTGGTTGTTTTTAACAGAGCTTAGCAAACTGCCCAACTATAGAAGAAAGGACTCTGAGAATCACAACTGCAACCTTGCCAGGTAGGGGCTGTGTGATGTCAAGAGGAGGAGATTGTTAGAAGTGTTATTGAGCAGTGTTTCAGAATAGGAGGCTAAGCACAAAAATGTGAGATCAGAAATCATGTATATATTAGATAAGAATGAAGAGATGCAAAAACTGGAGTTATGGAATTGGAAATAAATCAGACAGGAAGCAATGTCTCAGAAGTGGAAGGACTGAAGGTTGTGGTTAGAGAAGAGGCTGAGCTATGTGATTTGTAACAATTCACAGCAATAAAAGGGGGCGTGTGCACATATATTACCTTATCACATATTATCTTCTTTTTCCTCCCCTCACTTCTTTGTATAATCTTTTTTTCTTTGTATAATCTTCTTTTTTTGTATAACTTTAATTGTTGGGTAACATACATATTGTATTATTTTTAGTTTATGGGTTGAGAGCTTTCCTCTTAAAAATAATCCTATCACATCAGCTGTGCCCCACCTCAAAACCAATTTTCAGAGATTTGCTTGGCAAACACCAAAGTTATGCTAGTAAGGTGAAATCAGTTCAAGTAATAAAGGTAGGCCCTGGTCCACCATGTAGCTATATGACAATAAATTAACTTTTCAGCTAAACTGTAGACAGTTAAACAATCTCAGCTTTGCAAATATGGACTCTGGGATTTCTAATTTCTGAAGGTTGCTTTATTGTCACAACTAAATTAATTTGAACTGATTTACTCTTGCACCAAGTAGATATGTAATTTGAACCATAGATTCTTCTAACTGCTAGATCCAGGTTAGTGTTATGATTTACATGTAGATGTCCTCCTAAGCCTCACATGCTTATAGGTAAGGTTTTGGGAAGGTGATTCATGGGGGTGTGGCTGGTCCACTGCTGAGTTTATAGGAGAATGTGATGTTGGGGAGATGAAGCCGGTTGGAGGAGGTGGGTTACTGTGAGCATGGCCTGGAAGTGTCCTCTCCTCCTGCTTCCTGCCACCGAGCCACACACTGCTTGTCCTCTGCTATGCTCCTCTGTCATGCTGCCCTTCCTGGAGCCAGTGGGCTATGGACTGAAACCTCTGCAAACTGTGAGGCAAAATATACCTTTCCTCCAGTGTTCGGTATTGTGCCTCAGCAATAAGAGAAGTACCTAAGATAGTCATTGTCTGCTATTTAAAGGCTTTTGATAGAAAATAATGCTTCTAAATGTAGCATAACTTTGAATACAAAAACACTATGCATTTGAATACAGCAATAATGATACCACAGGCTTTGAAACTGGTATAAGGATGCTTTGTTTAATATTGCAAGAAGATATTATCATTCTAATACTCACATAGATTACAGGTAAAAGGTGCAGGAAGCTCCCCTTGGCTATCACTTTTCTATTGGTGGGCTTACCTGTACCTTTCTTGTGTATTTGGATGGACTGAGTTATCCCAACTCTGTGTATAAACAGAGACAGAACATTACAAAAGGCCACGGAAGTAAGAAGAGTTTGGCTCTCCAATTCTTCGTAATAACTGGGAACTATAAGTGTCTCAGAATTTTTTATGGCCAAGCAGTGAGATGATTATCCTATTTTTTCTGATCTTTGTTCTCTTTCACATGGCTATGTCATTGTATTAATAAAAACTACATGTACTGAATTTCTTCTATATGTGCTGTATTGTTCTAGGTGTTTTGGAGACACACACAAAAATCTAGCCTAGATCGTGACTTCATCTAACAACCTAACCAGGACAGATAAGTCTACATCTTATGCTCTTGGTATTCATGTATGCAATAAATATTTTCAAAGCACTTCCAGTTTCAGGTGCCCTTGGTGCTGAGCATAAAGTATTGAATAAAATGGGTGAAAATACATACACCGTTATGTCCAAACTTTCAGCTGAGCTGGACTGCATTGAGTGAGAAGAATTGCCTTGGGCTGCATATAAAATATATAATATAGTTTAAATGTGTATAAGTCATATATTACCTTATTAAATTATTTTGCTAAGTAGCACAAACCCAAGTTTAATAATTATATAAGAAAACTTACATGTCTACATGTACCAATAAACAACTGTCTGTGTAAGCACACACACATGTAGGTAAGCTGCCCATAATTGCTATTTCACTCACCAAGTTGCACAAGCACAAGTAGCATGTGCTACACGGGGGTTACAACTGGACCACCTGTGGTGGCACCGGAGGTGGAAGTGGCATGGCGCTGCACCCTCCCCTACACAGCATTGTCACCTGCAGAGTCCTCCAGAACTGTGCAGTTGGGTCCTGAGAAACACTGCTAGAAAACACATCATAATGTTAAAAGTTTATGATCTCATGGGGCTGCATTACTGCCTGTCCAGACCTGTGGGCTGTGGTTGGATATGCTTGTCTCTGAGTACAGGGAAGAAGACATTAAGCCAGGCAAGTGAGTAATACATTAATGAGTCAAAAATGCTAAATAGGAGAAACAAGGAGGAAAGCATCTGTGAAATGTCCACAGGAGGAGGGTGAGAATTGGGTGAGGTGTCTGGGAAATGGCTCCCCAATTAGAACTCTGGAGGAAGTGATAAGTGTCAAATTGGCCATCTGGAAAACTAGGAAAACACTCTAGGCAAAGAGGGAGGAAAATACAAAGGTCCTGTGGTCATAGCAGGCTCAAGAATGAAAGTGGCTGAGTAGGGGAGTGGAGTGAACAGAGAGCACCTGATTAGAATTCAAAAGATGATGTGAAGCCAGATCAGAGAGGGAAGAGGATATTCTCATAACAACTCTGCCTTTAACAGAGTGAGGAATTTTGAGATGAAAAGGTACAGAAATCATGAAGTAGGTAGACAAAATGAATACCTTCAGCATTTTGGATTTGCACTGGAATTGGGTGGGTAGGAGGACTTTGAATTGGTGCATTATTGCTGTTAAGTAGCTCAGTATAAGCCACAACCTTGTAAGAACTGCTGGAAGTCTTTTGAGTCAAAGTGCTGAGGACAAGGTGTCTTGAATAGAGGAAATACTTTTGGACTCACTAGATTACTGACCATTATGTGGCTAAATAGCAAACAAAATCTTTTGGTGGTCAGAGTTTGAATAATTTGGAGAAAAACAGACAAGGACTATAGAGAGAATGAAAAGAAAGGTAGACAATAAAATGATTTCTGTACTGGTTTCAAAAATCAAACTCCTATTACTAGCCCTCAATTGACTTTGAATTTTCTCCCATAATATGTAAGCATAGAAAATTTCCTGCATACTTGCAGAACCATCCAAAATGATACTGTAAAAAATGTAGTTTGAGGTGATAGAGGAGAACAGGGAATAAAGAGGCTAAAGGAATACAAGATAAGTAAAAAGAACAAAATTAATGAAGACATTTATTTGGTGACAAAAGAGTTTTATTAGCAATTATTATTAACTTGCCATTAAGAATATTTTTAATGTATTAACAATTATTTCAGGGTAATAAATTGCTATTTGGGTTAACTCCCAATGTCTCTTCAGCTGTCACCATTTTGAGGTAGTGTTTTAAAGCCTGAAGTTTGAATGGTAAAATAAAAAAGTACTTTAATGTTTACCTCCCACTGCCTCTCTGACATGGAAAGATTTTTACATGGGTTGATGCAGGAGGTAAAAATTTTTAAAAATCCCTTTTGCAGAGCTATTGGACTGCAGAATGCAGTAAATTTCTAAATGGCAACACTAGAACAGAGTTTATGACCGGGGGGGATTTGCTCACTAGATGATAGGCTTTAAGGAGGGGTGGGACCTGTGAAATTCCATTTTCTATATGTGACCTTTAGCAAGTACAGAAGATGGAAGAAAACTTCATTCCAGCCTTGACTGGCTTACAAAGTAATCTCCATTAACTGGGTTCTTGCTGTCAGTGCAGGGTGAAACTGACAGAAATCCAAACCAGTCACAATATGGGATCTGCAGAGTTTCATGTTTGGGAACCAACACTTTAAAGGGAGTAGAAAAGAGTGTGGTGAACAGCAATCTGTAGAATCTCAAGTGACTTTAACCAATGTTTAGTAACGTATGCTTGTTAACTGCAGTCTGCCCTTGTTGGGTTAGTGAGAAAATTCTGCCATGAAAGTATACTATGGTTTAATTATACCACATAATTAATTAATTATAGGAGGGAAAAACAGTAGTATTCTAACACTGGTGTCCTCAAACTATGACCCACAGGACAAATCTGTGCCACCCTGCCTTTTTGTAAATAGAGATTCATTGAAAAGTAATCACATTCATTTTTTCATTGTCCATGATAATTTTGATCATATACCTGCAAAGTGGAAGAGCTGCAGCAGAAAACATCTGGCCTACAAAGCCATGTATTTACTGTGTGGCCTTTTTATAGAGAAAAGATCATTAATTCCTGTTCTAAAGAACCCCTGTGGAAACTACTGCTGGCAGGAAATGAACACATTCTGCTATTGGAGGGCAAAGGGTACGAGGGGTAAAGTGAGGAGCAGCAGAGAAAAAGAGGTGAAAGAACTCAGCAGCCTCTTGAAAGCCCTTGTGAGCTGCTGCCTACACAGTGCTTTAAACACCTTCATCATCCATGTTTTACTTTTTAAAGCAAAAATAAAGTGTTTTTTCCCCAAAATTCTATCACAGTAATTCTCTTTGGTTACCTTAGGAAAAGGTATTCATTTTCATAGAACAAACTAATATAAATAAACTAGTATTCAAAGTAACAATTGTTAACAATTGTGTTTCTTTACTGAAGTAGTGGAAAATAGGCTCTTGGCATTGTTTCATTCTCTGTCCATTTTCTTATAATAGCAGTGGCGTTGTTCTGAAGCTATATGGAGGAAAATTGCTACTTGCTGAGATCACAGTCTAAAGGTAAAATAGATGAGAAATTCAAGTCTTGTACATGACATATGTACTATTATTTATCTAAAGACTGAAATTTGTCCTGTTTATTGAGGGAAACATCCTATTTTCTCTCTTTTGAAAAAGAGCTTATATCTCTTCTCTAATGGCCAGTGTGTTACATTAAAACTCTAGCAAAACCCAAACTGTGCAATGAGGTTATGGAAATAACTCTAATTTATTTTGCTAAACAGGTCAGCTCTATTTGTAGCTGCTTCACAGATGTTGCAATCTTTGTTTAAAAACTGAACTGATAAATAATAAACAGTCAATATTCATTCGTTTCAAGGTACTTACTTTTAAATTCTTCTCAGGGAACTGCCTCTTTTCATTTTTTGCAATAACTTTTAACTCTGATTTAATTCATCACTAAAATAACAAGGACAACTACAGCAGCATTATTTCAAAGTTTGTGTTCTCAGAATACTTTCACACACTCAAAAGTTGCTTGAGTACTTCAAGGAGCTTTGGTTTATGAGGATTGTGTCTGTTGATTTTTATATTATTACAAATGATAAAGGAAGACATTTAAATATGTTTATTAATTTGAATTTCTAATTTTGAGAAAATACAAAATTGTAGTGAAGTAAGAAAATGTATTACCTTAACCATCTTGAGCATATAATTTGGTGTTGTTAAATATATCTGCATGGTTGCATATTCTAATTCATTTTCCAGTAGCAAAAATATCAGCTACTAATTATGTGATGGCAAAGATGATAGCAATGCATGTATTTTTATAGAAGTTATTTTAAAATTTAAAAATAGATTTTTTTCTTCAAATTCTACAAAGGTAAAAGCAGCATTATTTTACATATTTGTATACCTCTTTAACATTGATTTAAAAGAAGACAGTTGGAATCCAGGTGATTAGTTTCTCCCCTCTATAGCAGCAGGACCAGGCAAACAGCAGGTAGGGACACAGGAGGGCCTTGATTAGTGTGCATACGATAGTCAGGCAGGACTAGCAGTGTGGGAAAGCCCAAAGCAACAGTAACAATGTCAGTTAATGAGTATGAGCTAATGCCTATAATTTATAAGGATAAATACAGAAAACAAAATAAAAATTATTAAAATAGAAACTAACAAGACACAGAAGCAAAATGCAATCTCAGACCTTCAGCCCACCAAGAGCAAGTGCAGGAGACATTAAAATAGAGGAAAATGGAAGACACACATCTGAAATTTCTGAAATGGTAGCAACTGAAGTAAATTAAAAAATCCATGAGGCTATACAGGAAATCAGATCAGGAATAATCTCTCTGATAAAAAAGGAAAATGGAAAACATAATGAAGGAACTGCTCAGCAAATCTAGAATAGACATAGACAAAAAATAGAGCAACACAGGAAAATGATGGAGACCTTGAATGATCAATATAGGAGAGAAATAGAATGTATGAAAGAGATTCAAACAGACATCCAGGAAATTAAAAATTCCATTAAAAGCTGGCAAAACTACTTGAACAAAATTGAAGATAAACATTCAGACCCTTGAAGACAGGGCTGTGTCTAGTGATCACCTAGGGAAAGATTTCTTAAAAATAACAAGGAATCAGGAAATACCAATTCAACAGCTGCAAGATGATGCAAAGAACACTGATATAAGACTATAAATATCAAGGAAAGGCAGGAGTCAACACAAATGCCATACAAAGAATATTTGCAGAAGTAATGTAGAAAATTTCCCAAACATGGAAAAAGAGTCTGACATATATGTGAGGCATATAGAATTCCAAATAGCCATAACCAAAATAAATCTACCCCCAGACATATAATAATCAAGATCCCAGAAATTCAGCACAAGAACAGAATATTAAAAGCTGTTAGAGAAAAGAAACAGATCACCAATAAAGAAAAGCCCATCAAATTCATGACAGACTTCTTAACAAAAACTCTCAAGTCAAAAAGAGCTTGGAGTGAAATATTCAAGTTCTGAAAGAAAACAGCTTCCAACCCAGGTTAAAGTACCCTGCAAAACTATCTCTAAAATTAATAGAAAAATAAGATACTTCCATGACAATGAACAACTGAAGAAATTGATTATCACCAAGCCACCTCTACAAAGCATATGAAAGATATGTTAGACAGAGATAAAAATGAGCACAATTCCAAGAATAACAACAGAAAGAGATCATGAGGCATGGCAAACTATTAAACAGAGGGGAAAAGCAGGGAAACAACAGCAGGAAATAATATGCAATGATAAGCCAATACGTATCAGTTTTAACCATTAATGTAAATGGCCTCAATTCAGAAATCAAAAGAAAGAGATTGGCAAAATGGATCAAGAACAAGATCCAACAGTATGCTGAATACAGGAAACATATTTTACTCCAAAAGAAATTCATAGAGGAAAGTCAAAGGATGGAAAATCCTACTCCATGCAACAGGAATCCAGAGAAAAGCATGAGTAGCTATTCTGTTTGCAGACAGTGTGAACTTCAAACCAAGAATGATCAAAAGAGGTAAAGAAGGTCAGTACATAGTTGTTATGGGAAAACTTCAAGAGAAAGAGATAATAATCACAAATATGTATGCACCAAATATGGGTGCACACAACTATATAAGACAAACACTGATAAAACAGAAAAAAATTAAGCAATAACACAGTGGTAATGGAGGACCATAATTACCCCATTGTTACAAAGAGATAGATCAACTGGCAAAATATCAGTGAAGAAATATCAGAATTTAACCAAACCAGTGAACAAATGGACTTAGTAAACCTTTGCAGAGTGTTCTACCCAACATTAGAATACACATTCTTCTCAGTTGCACATGGGACATTCTCTAAAATAAATCATACACTAGCATATAGAACATGCTTAAGGAAACGCAAAAGAGTTGAAATTATCCCATGCATATTATCTGACCATGATCCAATGAAATTGGAAATTAATGGCAAAAGAAACTGCAAAAACTACATAAATACATGGGAATTAAATAAAACCCTCCTGAACAACTAATGGGTCACAGATGAAATAAAAGAGGAAATTAATATGTATAATGAAACAAAAATTAAGAGACAATATACCAGAAACCTGTGGGGCTCAATGAAAACAGTTCTTAAAAGGAAATTTATAGCAGTGAATTCTTACATTAGGAAAACAGAATGAGCACAAACAAATGACCTAATGTTGCAGTTCAAGCTCCTGGAAAGAGAAGAACAAGTCAAACCCAAAGCCCATAAAAGGGAGGAAAGTATGAACACCAGAGCAGAAATTAATGTAAATGAGACTAAGAAAATAATACAAAGAAATAATGACTTTATAATTTAGTTCTTTGAAAGAATAAATAAAATTGACAAACCCTTAGCCAACCTTAAAAAAAGGAAAGAGAAGACTCAAATTCAGGCAATGTAAAAAGAAAGGCTGAAATCACTATGATCATGTGGAAATTCAGATCATGAATACCTACTTCAAAAATCTTTACTCTCATCAGATGGAAAACACAGAACAAATGGACAGATTCTTAGATATGTATGAATTACCAAAGCTGAATCAAGAAGTTACAAAAAGCTTGAATTAACCCATAACACATAATGAAATTGGAAATGCAATTAAAAACTTACCAAAAAGAAAAACGTAGGTCCTGATGGATTCACTGCTGAATTATACAAGAAATTTAGAAAAGATTTAATGCCAATACCCCTCAAGCACTTTAATGTAGTTGAAAGTGAATCAGTATTGCCTAACTCATTCCTGGATGCAAGTATTACCCTGATACCAAAACCAAAGAAAGCCCCAACCAAAAAAAGAACTACAGGCCAATCTCTTTACTAAACATAGATGCAAAAATACTCAATAAGATACTAGCAAATAAATGCAGCAAATCATCAAGAAGATTATACACCATGACGAAGTAGAATTCATCCATGGGTGGTTCAACATATGCAAATCAATAAATGTAATATATCATATCAACAGATCCAAAGACAAAAACCACATACCCATTTAAAAATGCAGAAAAAGCTTTTGACAAAGTCAGACACTTATTCATGATACAAACCCTACAAAAAATTGGAATAAATGGTGTCTATCTCAAACTGATAAAAGCCATCTATGACAAATGAATAGTCAACATCATACTAAATGTACAAAAACTTAAATCTTTCAACTAAAACCAGGAACAAGATGAGGATGTCCACTATTACAAGTCTTACTCAGTATAATTCTGAAACATTAGCCAGAGAAATTATACAAAAGAGAGAAATAAAAGGAACAAGGATATGAAAGGAAGAAATGAAAATATCCTTATTCACAGATAACATGATACTCTATATGAATGACCCCAAAAACTCCACCAAAATACTCCTCGAGTTAATAACCAAATTTATTTGCATGGCTGGATACAAAGTCAATTCTTAATTCTCAGAAATCATTAGCATTCTTGTATATAAGCAATGAATTCATTCAGAGAGAAATTAGGGAAAACACACTTTTCACAATAGCATCAAAAATTGAAATACTTAGGAATCAATCTAACAAAGGATGTAAAAGATCTATATATTGAAAATTATACTGTATGCACATTCAACTTTCACCACAACCTGCTTTCACTTAGGCTATGGCCATCCTGCTTGATGTAAAGTGTTATCACATTGTAGCTTTGATTTACATTTCTCTATTGATTAGTGACATGTAGCAGCTTTTTTCATATTCTTTCTCACCATTTGTATGTCTTCTTTTGAGAAATGTCTATTCAGATCCTTTGACCATATTTTAATTACTTTTTTAGCTGTGAAATGCTTCATATGCTCTGAAAATTTGTCTCATTAGATAAATGACTTGCAAATAATTTCCATTACTTGATAGGCTGAATTTTAACTCTTATTTACTTTGATACACAGAAGTTTTAAAGTCTGAGCTAATTTTATTTGTCTAGATTTACTTTTATTTCTTGTACTTTTAATGTCATGCTCCAAAAATCACTGCCAAATGTTTTGCTATGAAAGTTTTCCCTTTATATTTTCTTGTAAACACTTGGGTCTTATGTTTAGATATTTGCTCTATCTTGAGTTACTTGTTGTATATGGTATACTGTAAATGTGCAATTTATTCTTTACATGAGAACATTCAGTTTTCCCAGCATCATTTGTTGGAAAGACAGCCTTTTCTATATTATTTGGTTTTGTATCCTTATCAAAGATCAGTTGACTTTCTGTACTTTCTACTCTACTGTATTTGTCTAAATATCTACTGTATTTGTCTAAATATCATCACTTCTGTTGTTTTGTAACTCATTTTGAAGATGTTCAGCTGTGCTGTTCCATTTAAAGATTGTTTAGGCTGTTCAGGATTCCTTGAGATAGTGTATAAACTTTAAGATTTTTTTCTTTTTCCAAAAATGTCATCGTCTTTTTATAAAAGATATCATTTGATCTGTCCATTGATTTGGTAATATTGATATTTTTATATTGAGCCAGGTGGGGCAGCATGTACCTATAGTCTGAGCACCAAGGAGACAGGTGGGAGGATCACCTGATCCTGTGGTTTAAGACCAGTCTAGGGAGCACAATCAGACCTCGCTTTTAAAAAAAAAAACAAATGATATCTTCCTATGGACACACACATATCTCCTCGTGCTTATGTCTTCTTTGATGTCCTTAGTGATAGTCTTCAGTTCTCACTGTTTGTGTTGTTATCTTCTTATTAAAGTTTATTCCCAAGCACAGTAATACCTCAGTTCAGGAATGCTTCTGTTTGCAAGCAATTCAGTTGTCAAAAAAAGCATTCAACACAAATTTTGCTTCTGTTCACAAACTCCACACTGCATAATAAACATAATCACAACCATCTTCCACATACAAACACAAACACAAACATGGCCATCTTTCCCAAAGTCATAAAACAAATTAAGTTCATAAACTGAGATGGCACTGTATTTCATTCTCATTGATGGTGCTGTAAATTAAATTGTTTTCTTAAATTCCCTTTCAGATTGTTCATTAATGTAGAAAAACAATTCATTTTGTATGCTAACTTTATATACTCCAACTTTGCAGAATTCATTATTACTAATGAGGTTTTTGGTAGAATCTTCAGGGTTTTCTGCATATAAAAGACTCATGGTATCTTTTGCAATATCATTTGCAAACAAAGATAATGTTACTTCTTATTATCCAAGGTAGATGTCTCCTAATTGTTTTTTACTTATTGTTCTGGAAAGGACTTCCAGTATTATGTTCAATAGAAATTGTGAGAATGGGTATAGTTTCTTTGTTTATAGGCTTAGAGAAAATGCTTTCAAGTTTTCGCCATTAAGAATTATGATAGCTGTGGATTTATTATATATACAATTTATTGTGTCAAGGTCCAGTCCTTCTATGTATGTAGTTTTTTTATGGTATTTGTCATAAATGCATAATGAATATTTCAGAAATATTATTTCTGCATCAACTGAGATGATTATGTGAATTTGTCCTTTATTCTATTTAGATAGTGTGTTATATCAATTGATTTTTATGTGCCAACAGTCTTTGCATTGTAGGAATAAATCACATTTAGTCTTGGTGTATATTTTTTAAGTGTAATATTATATTTGATTTATTGTTGTTTTGCTAAGGACTTTTGCATAAAAATTTATCAATGATATTTAAATATAATTTTCTTGAAGTTTCTTTGTCTGGTTTTGGTATCAGTATAATGTTCTCATAAAAAATATTTTGAAGGATTAGTGTTACCCTTTAAAAGGTAGAGTTCTCTTAGGCAAGCCATCTATTCCTGCAGTTTTCTTTAAGGGGACTTTTTGATTTTGATTCAATCTCCTTTAAAGACTTAAATAAATTTATTTTTAGGATTTAGCACTGACACTTTGTATATTTCTAGGCATTTGCCTATTCTTCTAGGTGTTTTAATTTGTCACTAAATAAATATTCATTATATACTCATACTTCTTTAAAAAGTTCCTGTGGCCTTTGTTCATTCCTCTTTCATTTATAGTTTTAATTATTTAAAGTTTCTTTCTCTTTTATATTATAGCAAAAAGTTTATCAATTTTGTTGATTTTTAAAATTCCTTGTTCAGTTGTTTTTCTTTCCTTTTCTCTCTCTCTCTTTATATATAATATATATCTTTTATGTATATATCATATATATATCTTGTGCATATATATCATATCTCTCTATATATCTTTTATATATATAATATATATATCGTACATTTATACATACATATATATAGAGAGAGAGAGAGAGAGAGAGAGATTTATATTTACCTATTTCTACACTAATCCTTCTTATAGCCTTATTTCTCCTAACTGGAATTTTTCTTCTTTTTTTAAAATTCTCTAAGATGTAATGTTGGTTTATTTTATTTGAGATCTGTCTCTCTTTCTAAGCAGTTAAATAAACTTCTTTTGCTCCAGCTTTCTCTGCCATCTATGAATTTGGGTTTGTACTATTTTCTTTTTTTAATTTTATTTTAAAGAGAGTAGTACATGAGTCACAAACAAACAAAACAATCGAACAGTAGTAGCATACCAGAATCTCAAACATAAATCAAAGCAAGAACATTCAAAGTGATACAGGGTCTCAAGACTAATTAATACAAATCAACAGTGGTTGTTACATTGTATATCACTATCCTCAACTACATTGCTCAGATTATCAGATGTAAGAATGAAAGATTGCTCAAACCACTAAAGAGAATGAGAAAATAATTCTTCAGTAAAACATTAGAGATAATAGAGTTTCACTAGACAAGATGGTAGGAGTTCACCATTGCACTTTCATTGCATATTGTTACCTTCAAATCAGTTGCTCAGACCACCAGACACAAGCATGCAAAGTCAATCAGAACATAAAACATTGTGAGCATTAACTGTTCATTTCAATACACCATCAGACCACAGCAATCAGTCATCGCAGCTATTTATATATATATTTACGTTTCGCCTTCCTTCTTTCTTTTTTCTTCTTTCCCTCATCCCAGTTGCTCCTTCCTTTGAGCAATTTCTTTCCCTTTAATTTCTCTCAGTCTGTTTGTTACTTGTGTGCAGGAACGCTATTGATTTTTGAGGGATAGTTTTGTATCCAGCTACACTACTGGATTTGGCTATTAAACCCATGAGCATTTTGGTGCAGCTGAGAAGAATGTGTATTCTGATGCTGTTGGAAGGAGCACTCTGTAAAGGTCTACTAAGTCCATATGTTTACATGTTTGGTTGAGTTCTGTTATTTCTGTCCCAATTTTTTGTCTAGTTGATCTATCTGTTTGTGACAATGGTGTGTTAAAGTCCCCTGTTATGATTGTGTTGCTACTTATTTCATTTTCATGTCTGTTAGAATTTGTCTTATATAGGTGGGTGCTCCTATGTTTGGTGTATAGATGTTTATTCTTGTTATCTCTTCCTCTTGAAGCTTCCCCTTCACATATATGTAGTGACCTTCCTTATCTCTTTTAATTGTTCTTGGTTTGAAGTTTATGTTGTCTGCAAACAGAATAGCTACACCGCTTTTTTCTTGGTTCCTGTCACATGGAGTTTTGTTTTCCATCCCTTAATTTTCAGTGTTTGAATTTCCTTTTGAGTTAAATGTGTTTCTTGTATACAGCATATAGTTGGGTTTTGATTCCTAATCCACTCTGCAAGTCTGCTTCTTTTGGTTAGTGCACTGAGACCATTTACACTGATGGTTACAAAGGATATGTACTGGCTTATCTTTGTCATACTATTCTCTTGTTGGTTTCTCCTTTTTCCCCTCTGTTTAATTTCTTGCTCTGCTTGAGGTTCATTTCTGTTGTTGTTCTTGAAGTTGCAATTTGTTTTATCTCTTTCTAGTATATCTTTTAGTACTCTTTGTAGGTTTGGTTTGGTGCTCATGAATTTCTTCCATTGTTCTTTATCATGAAAATATTTTATTTCTCCTTTAAATTTGAAAGATAGTTTTGCAGGGTACATCAGTGTAGGTTGAAAGTTGTTTTCTTTCAGTACCTAAAATACTTCACTCCAAGCTCTTTTTGCCTTGAGAGGTTGTGTTGAGAAGTCTGCCATGATTCTGATAGACTTTCATTTATAGGTGATCTGCTCCTTTTCTCTAACAGCTTTTAATATTCTGATCTTTTGTTGAGTTTCTGGGATCTTGATCACTATATGTCTGGGTGTAGATTTATTTATTTATTTATTTTGGTTAGGATTAACTGGAGTTCTATATGCCTCACTTATCTGTATGTCCAATTCTCTTACCATGCTTGGGAAATTTTCTGCTATTATTTCTGCAAATAGTCTTTTTATGTCACTTGTGTTGGGACCTGCTGTTTCATTAATACCTATTAATCTGACATTGTTTCTCTTTGCTTCATCTTGCAGTTGTTCAATTGTTATTTCCTGGTTCCTTGTTGTTTTTAAGAGATCCTTCCTTTCACATTCATTAGTTGCAGTGCTGTCTTCAAGATCTGAAAGTCTATCTTCAGCTTCGTTCAGGCGTTTTTGCAAGCTTTCAATGGAATTTTTAAGTTCTTGGATATCTCCTGCGACTGCTCCTGGCCAGGCTCTCCAATTTCACCTGTAAATTTGACAGCACTTTCAATCCCCGAATTCATCTGCTTCACTCTCACACTTCAGGACATAAACATCCCAAAGATCCCAGTTCCCCTTCCAGATGCTGCACTAATCTCTGGCTCCCAGGCACATTCTCAATCTTCATGCCCACCCAGATCTACTTCTGTGTACTCTGTCTGCATTTTCTGCTCCCCCAAACATATCCCCACAGGACAGGTGGCTCCTACTCATCCTCTCGCAGTCTCACACAGCCTGAGGACTAGTTCCACGATAGCAGTCCTGGCTTATCAGAACCACCATGGATCTCTTGTCAAATACCATGAGGCAAGGACCCTGCTGGGCATGTGTACCTCTAGAGGCCCCTGCATACCTGGCTCATCAGCCATTCCCCCTCATGTGGGTCAACACCTGGGCTTTCTCAAGATCTTACATACTGAGCTCCCACATTTTGGGAACTCACAGATACATATGGTCACCTTTCCATATGAAATGAGGAGTACTTGGTGCCCCATCCTCCACTCCTATCACTGGGAGACTTGGATCCTTAACACAACTACTCACCTTTCAGCTCCCTGCCTGCATTAGGTCTTTTCTCAGGGGTTTCCCCTTTGGGGAAGGCCCCAGGGGAAGTGCAGTGTATCCCTAGAGCTCTTCCTCCCACCCCAGTGAACATCAGACCTACAGAAGGCCCTCCATCCATGGGTCCCCACTGAAAAGGGCCTCAATTCCACAGCAGACAGACAGGTCATGCTCATCCCCACCAATCTCTTCTTTCGCTGGAACAAAAGCTCTCTGACAAGTAATAGAATTCTTCACATTCAGCCAGATCCACCCAACCCATACCTGTGCTAGAAGCTAAGTCTCTCATCCCCCCCACCTATCCTTCCTGACTGCCATGACCCACGGGCTCCTAATAGAAATCCCAGTCGCTTCAGACATGAACCTTACCTTACAGGCCCTTGGGGCTGCACCTTTACCAACTTCCACTTCCATCTCTTAACTCCTCTGAGCCAGCTATTGTCCCAGGTCCAGCAATATTCAACTAAAACACATAGTCTCCTAACATCTGTCTGGGTGCCTCTATTATTCACCGGGAGTTTTCTTCCTGTGTGGCAGTGATATCCACAGTTGTCTTCTCACCAGCTAGACAGGAGCATGCACCTTGGCCTACCTACCTTACTTGCCAACATCCTTTATAGCACTGAAAAGGCTCCCATCTCCATCTCCATCTGGCTCAATTCTAGTTCACCAAATGAGCCATACAGCTCACCCCCTGCTGGCCAGTCTCGGCACTGCTACCGCAGTGGAATCCAGCACAGCCAGACTTTATGTCGGCAGCACATAAAGTTTACAGTCATCTTGCAGAGTAGGTACATGCACATAACACAGCTTGTTTCTTATTTTAATTCTCTTTCCCTTCCCACCCACCTCTCCCATCTGTCTGTAAATCCCTTTTCCCTTTTTCATTCTTGTTGTTGTTATTACTCTTAGCTCATGTTTATGGCATTCAATGGTTGCATTACTTGAGGTTATTAGGTTCTTGTAAACAGCATATCTTAATTCTTCTTTTTTGTTTTAACTTAAGGATTCTCTCTAGCATTTCTTGTGGGGTAGATATGGTGCTGATAAATTCTCTCAGCTATTGTTTGCCTGCAAGAGTACTAATTTCTCCTTCATTTTGGAAGTTCAGTTTGACACATGTCTGCATCCTGACCCTCCTGTTGGCCACTGCGCTAACGTGAACTGTCATCGGAAACAGAGTCAGCCAGGTGAACACTTTTTCTCAAATCGCTGACTTGACTCCTGGAATTTGCCTGTTTGATTTTTTTCCTGTGCCTTCCTAGACATCACTTTATTGATCTTCTCTAACCCCTTTCATCTTCTCTTTCTCAGTTCCTTTCAGGCTAAGAATCATAGAGCTAACAGGAGGGTGAAATATCAAAATAGCAACTACATTGAAAAATAGCAGCACACAACATCTTTCAGTGATTGAAATGTATATCAGACAATGGAAACTTTATGTGGCTAAAATGTCCAGGATGCTGGTGAATATCACATAGGCTCAAATTCTTCTAGCACATTGTGAAGTATCCTGAGCCCTTTGCATCACAGCAATTCAATTAGATGACATGATAATGAATGCCCTATTGGGTATTGATGCACCTCTCCTAGGCATATTTGTTTTCAGAGTTTTTTTCATTGTAGAATATCAAAGATAAAATATCCATATCGATTTTTAGTTCATGCTAATTTGATATAGAATATATCTAAATAGGTACTGTGGTAAGTGGAAAATCTCTAAACTGCCCTACAACTAAGTAGAACAGAATAAACTTGCCATTTTACAAAAATATGACTCATCAAAATGTATGCACTGGCCTTAATGACAGGATAATCCATATGTCCTGTGGGAGGTAATGAAATGCTTTAAGTAAAAGTTAAAACTTGGTCATGTTTTTTTGAGGCTAAACTTTATCATAAACTGTCTGAGTCATAAATATTGAGTCAGGCAGAGAAGGGAGGTAAACAGCAAGAATTTATTCTAAATGAAAGAATAAATTTACAGCATCTTTGTACTTTTGAGCTATAACATATAATTTTTCCATTCTTTATTTATAAAGATTTTATATAGCTAAAATACTCATGTATCATTGCTACAAAGAAAGTAGAAACTGGCATTTAAAATTCTTATTTAAAATAAAATAAAATACTTCTTTTTCTGAATATTGGATAAAAGTTCAATACATACAAACACTATTAAAATAACTACTGGCATAAACTACTGAAAACTACACATTGTGGAATTAGAAAAGTGATCCTTTTCATTGTACAGATTACTTTTAACTACTTATACTCCTGTATTTCATAGTTCTCTTATAAAATATTATATTTGAAATTTTTTATAATAAAGCATTAAAATGTGTGTAATTGGGTAGTGTGCAAATTTAAATACTATGTTTTGTGCTCTGGAGCTAAAACATTACCTTTTAATTTAATTATCCTCAAAAAGAAAGTGACGTTTTTGCCCATATATTACTAACAATAATAAAAACTTTTCAAGTAAGTTTTGAAGAGCAATACTGGAATGGTTTGTCTTAATGAAAGAGGACTGTGTGTTACATGTGTGGATCCCTTTACTCATTCCTGTAGGACACTTAAACGTGTAATAATTCCACACAAAAGGGAAAATTAACCATGAGTTTTCCTTTCAGTGGATATGATTGTGTAATCTGACATTATATGAGCTATGTGGCATTTGAAATGCATCCATGTATATGACAAACAAAAGAATCATGTTGTATTTATATTTTTGGTTGTCTGGAACAAAATAGGTGATAGACAGAAAGATAGATGATAGATAGATTGATAGATACAGACAGACAGACAGGTTTGAACTCTTTATGAACATTTAAATTATTAAAATGTGTTTTCTCATGGACTATGTTATATATAACATGTAATATATGTGTGACATGTATATTTACTTATGTGAATGAATTTATGAGCTTGAGTGATTAAAGCCAGAACACAAAGTTGATTTAAAGAATCATCACTTTCATGAAATGTTAGGTGGGAGTAGCTGTGATGCAGCCACGCCCAGACCTGAAATCTTGAATCATCAATAACTGTAAAGGCCTATGCAGGCCACTGAGTTTTTCTTCATCTGAGACCTACGCTGGCTTGCACACTTGGTCCAAAGCCATAATGGAAGAGAAAGAAAAGTGGGGAAGTTGAGTCTTAATAAGTAACTCTTAATTGGTGTTTATCTTGTGCCATTGTATATTGGAAATGCATAACTTTCTTTCCGTTTATACAGGGGATCCCAGCTAAGACTTTGCTTAAATTTCAGTGGAGACTTTGGACATATTTTCGGATGGGACCTAAATCTAAACATGAAATTTATGTTTTATATACAACTTCTACATAAACCTAACAATCATTTTAGCCTGTTTCAAGTAATTTTGTACATTGGTTTCATTGTATTAAATTTTGCATTTTTGGCATAAGTTGATGTTCAAATAGTTTGGGAGTATAATGCACTTTGTAGGTTTGATTTTTGGATTAGACATATTCAAACTGCTTTAATAGCAGATTTATTAGTATTAGAATTGTTAGATTTAATTTTCTCCTTTGTGTTTTCTTGTTTTTTCTCAAGCACCCTATAATATGTATTGCTTTCATAAAATAAGTTTAAAAGTATTAAAACTACAAAGAATTGACCCTACGGCATATTGCTTTAGCTTTTAATTGTTATTAGATACTGACAATTTACCTATTTTTTCCTTTTGGCCTCATTAAAACCATATTCTTTTAGCATTCAGTTTGTGACTGAGCAAAATATAAAATGTAGGATTGTAAATACTTAATTAGATTTTTAAGATTGAACAATTTAATTCCAGTTAAATGCATTCTGTCAACATTGCAGCATCATCTGTATAAGCTCAGGATAAAACTACAATAATAAACAAACCATTAAAATAAGAGTGAACAGATCATAAACTGGTGGAACAAAGCATGGGAGAAGAGAAGAGCATAGGACTCAGGTATAATTTAACAAAAAAGTCACTGATACAAATATGTATAACCTGTATCTCTGATACAGGTGTAACAACTATTGGGCATGACATGGTGAAAACTATTTTTCTGGTATCTCTTGGATTATATCAGAAGACCTAGGTTGCACTCAGGAGGTCTGCCTTGCTCTTGAATTATGTAAATAACTCTAATAACTTGTTCATCAGAAAGGGTCAGAACAGATTGCAGGTGTCAGGGGCTTGGTATCACTGTCATTGCCTGTGTCATAGTGTCATTGGACCACCGGGGAGAAACACTCTGGGCAAAGTAAGAGTCTGTTGACTTTTGTGTGTTCCACCCATCTGGTATTTGGGGTTCTGTTATTCTGGGTGCTGGGCTCAACCCAAATCCATGGTAAGCGAGCGCTCTCCCACTGAGGTGCATATCAAGCTCACGTTTTACATCGTTCCTTCCAAGGGTTACAGCTGCTTAATCACCACTGAGCTTCTCAGCAATTGCTTATTGGGTACACCCACTGTTATGAACACCCAGCGAAGACCCACATTTCCATCCTTTCCAGTATGTACACCCATTTACTGGGACTATTGTCAACAGATGAATCTAGCTGGCCTTGTCTCTTGCTTTGACCAATAGCATATGCTAGAAATGATACCATCCTTGTTCCAATCCTGGGCCTCAGAAGGGCTTGCACCTTTCTCATCCTCTTGCTGCTACCATTTGAAGAAATCCCCTTTAGCCAGCTGAATAAAGAGAGACATCACCCCCATCAACAGACCCCATTAGGTGTGAGGGCTTTACAATGATCTGGTCCTGAGCTGGCCATAGTGGCTCACACCTGGAATCCTAGCACTCTCACAAACTGAGGCAGGCAGACTTCAAGCTCAGTCTGGGCAACATAGTTACTTAGCAAGACCATGTCTCAAAATTACAAAGGAAATTAAGAGATGAGGTTGTAGCTCAGTGCAAATGACCTGGGTTCAATCTCTAACAAACCTATCAGAGAAATGGGAGCAAACGCAAGCCAAGATCAGCCAGGCCTGTCCTAGGTCATCAGACGCACCAAACAAACCATTCAGGAGCACTAATTAAATTGAATTAAGCCTCTAAGTGTGTAGGTGGTTTGTTGTACAGAAATTTAGTCAATATACTACTTATTCCTGTAATCCTTTAGAGCACTTCTTTGGAATTCAGGAGACTACTGCAAATAAGCACTACCTTCACTTATGTTGAATTTTCTCTAGTTGCCCTTGGTTCTTTTTTTGCTGATGGACAGTAATTTATCAAATAAGGTTTTCTAATATTGAATTTAAAGAAAATAAGCATGAAAGTCTTGGACTCATTGCTTTCAGCTGTTCTTTTCCTCCTGTGCAAATTTGCTGACATCTTCAAGACAATCCCTCCTTGTTTGCCAACAAGTATTGAAAGAGACATCATTTTAAAGATAAGAAATGTTTTTATACCCCTCCCCAAAGGAAGTAGAAATAAGTTACATCTGATCATGTGTACTCTGAAACAACCTTTTATATTTACATGGAAATTGAAGTTATAAAGGGGATATCCTGGTACACCACAGAGAGGACAATGTGTTCTGTGCTTGGGTTCATTGGTCTCAGCTGAAGCTGGCCAAGTTGCATAAATTCACTGAGCTTCAGATCTCAGCTACAAAATGGTGAATAATATAGAAGCCTGCATCAGCAGTGGCCAGCACATAAATTATTTAGAGCACAAAAGTACTGTGTCTACAATCCCTCTACCTGCATATTGGATCTGGATTACAATCCACAAAGACTGTAATTTTTGACAAGCCATATAGAATGTCATTTTGGTATTTAGGTCCTCTCTGTACCTCTTTCCTACTCTTCTTTACTTCACTGTGTTGTGGAACTGGTCCAAATATCTATTCATCATACACATATGTTGTGATAGCTTATATCTAGATATCCTCCCAAAGCATTATGCACCCATAAGTGGAGCTTTTGGGAGGTGACTGCACTGGATTAGATTACTGATTGGTTCTGGGTGTGAATAATGGAAAGGCCAATCCTTGTGTGGGTGGCACCAACTAATAAGTTTGTAGCCTGAATGGAATAAAAAGGGGATGGAAGGCTTACTGCTTTACCGCCTCCTTCCTGCCACATTATGACCTGTTTCTCTTCTTTCATAACCCCTTCCATGTGGCCTTACCTTAGAGCCAGCTGACTATGGTCTAAAAACCTCTACAAACTGTGAGCTAAAGTAAATCTTTCCTCCTTTTTAACTTGTGGGTATCAGGGATCTTGTCCCAGTAATCACAAAGTAACTTAAACAGATTTTGGTACATAGAGGAGTAAGGGAGAGTCCCAGGCCACCATGTTCCAGAATGTCAGTGGCCTAGGGAATTTGTTCCTTGTAATCAACTTTGTAGCTCTTAGCAATCTAGGTGCTTGACCCTTTAGAGCTAAGAGAGAAAGAAGCTTTAGTACTACTTCAGCCAAACAGGCAGACTTTGACATCATCACATGATACTGATTTTAGGCACATCCAGAATGCAAGAGTTGTGGGGTCATGAAGAATTCTACCTGCATTTCAGAAGAAGGTCTGGAAGACTAGATAATGTCATCCTGGGAAATCAGTATGTGAAGCTGTGAATGTGAAGCTTAAAGTGCAGTGGAGACCCCAGAAGATTGGAGAAGCCATAAATCTATGTTGAGAATCAAGATCAAACAGCACGGGGGCTGGGGATTTAGCTCAGCGGCAAAAGCGCCTGCCTGGCAAGTGCAAGGTCGTGAGTTCGGTCCCCGGTACCGGAGAAAAACAAACAAAAAAAAAAACAACAACAAAAAAAAAAAAAACAAAGAAAAGATCAAACAGCACAACTGAATGATTTTAAAAATTTTGAATTTGGTTCAAAAGAAAGCTCTGGTAAAGCTGAGGCCTCTGAAGTTGGAGGAGAAGGGAGGTTGGCTGCTAAAATGAGGGTCATTAAAAAGACACAAAGTACTTTGGATGTGGACAATACAAAAGAATGCCTTGAAGGAATGTTGCAAACCACCAAGTCCCACCCTTTGAAGGATCAAAATTGCAAAGGTGAAAGACTTTGCTTTGAAAAGAGAGCCCCAAGGCACCATACTTCAGAATGGCAGTGGTCTAGGGAATGGTAATTGATTCCCAGGGATTCAGTTTATGCTCTGCTATCCAAGCACTCAAAGGTCTCTCCAATAACCAGCAAGATGCAAAAAGGCGTGGTTACTGTTCTAGCTGGCAGCAGGCCTTGGTGTAGTCTATGTGGTTCTAGATTTATGTAGAGTGCAGCAGTTGTGGGGTCAGGAAGGCTTCCACCCAAATTTCAGAAGAAGGCGTGGGAGGCCAGGCAGTGTATCCCCAAGAGGGCAGTGTGTGGAGCTGTGAGTGTGGAGCTGTGAGTGTGCAACTGAGAGTGCAGTGGAGACCCCAGGATTTTTGAAAAGCCAGGACTCTGGATCAGATGATGAAATTTGCACAGGGTATGCAAAGCTGGTCCAAGACAGAGGTCAAGAAGGCTACAATTACCCCTGGCAATGCTGGACAGGTGGTGCTGCTGAAGCCTTTGGAATTCATATCTCAGCACAAATTGCCCCAGATGCCTTACTGGATTTTAGTATTACTTTAGGCTCACTTTTTTCTATTCCTGTACTTCTACCTTTTGAAATATAAATGTTTATCCTGTGTCATTGTATGATGGAAGTGTGAAATTTTATTTTCATTCCTCTAGAGGATCACAGTTAAGAGTTTGCCTTAAATCTCATATGAAATTTTTCAGCAATGCTGAAGCTGTTAGAATTTTGGCAACTTCTAAAAAAGGACTATATGCATTTTGCACAGAGATGCACATGAGTCTTTAGGGGACTGGGGCAGATTGTTATAGTTTACATCTAAATATCCCCACAAAGCCTCTTACATTCATTGATTGAGCTTTTTGGAGGTGGTTGGCTCATGGGTATATGACACTCATCAGTGGATTAGTCCACTGCTGTGATTATAACTATATGTGATATTGGGGGGTGAAGCCCAGTGGGAGGAGGTGGGTTACTGGGGTCATGGGCTAGGAAGATACATACCCCCGCTTCCTGCCCTGATTGTCCTCTGCTTGCTGATGCCTGCTTTGAGCTGTTTTTCCTCTGCCATGATCCTCTGCTGTGCTGCCCTGCCTTGGATTCAACCAACTATGGAGTGAAAGCTTTACAAACCAAGCCACAACCAGCCTTTCCTGATTTTAGTTGTGGGTATAAGATACTATTTCTCAGGGATGAGAAAGTAAATAAAATAGTTGGTATCGTAATTTGTGCATTCACTGGCAATTTACCAACCTAATGTGTCATTAAAAGTAATCAGAAAAAATAGGCTTACAATAAGTAGAGTGAAATAATTATCCAGATTAAAACTAGTGCATCATGCTGATCATTGATAAATAAGCCTGAATTAGTATGAGGAAAATTTGATTTATCCCTGAAAGAGATGACACATTTTTTCTTATTTCCTAAGGAGATGAGTTAAATTATTTGCATAAAAATATTTATAGCCATCATCCAAGGCATATTTTCCTAATATAAATAAATAGCAAATGAAATTTTTCTTTCATCTGTCTCCATTTGTCTTTATCTACTCATTCATCCACCAGTCTCCGTGATTTAGTATAAAATCTCCAAAGGGCTATTTTATAAACATGGCACAGACTTGGACCTAGAAAATTTCATGTCTTTTTTTGGACCTGTGTAGTTAGAAGTTAATTTTTGAGTTCAAAATAGTTGGACTCCTAGATATAGGTAGAACTATGTATCACCATACTGTGAAAAGAGATCTTACCATCAGAGAAACCTGACTCTTACTCCTAGCTCTTGCAGGAGTGGACTGGTCATGGTCAAGTTCCTTAACTTTTCAAAGCCCCTTCTTACTCATTTGTAGAGTGAGGGGATGGGAATTACTTCATACATTATCAGTCTTCAGAAATGAGAAGTAAAGGCAGATGCAACTTCTATATAATTTAAACACTTTGTGCATGTAACCATCTTGATCAATCATTACACTCATAATTATCATCTTTTAAAATTTTGTTTCTCCTATCCAGTATCACAAAAGGAAGAATTGAGTAGGAATTTAAGTTAAATTATTTTCTCTTTTAAGTGTAAGGAAAATTTAAAGTTAAATCGTAAGAAATATTTTCTTATGAGTAAGTATATAAGCCAATACTTTTGGTTACTTATATGTGCCGGGCAGTGTAACAAGAGCTTCATACTTATTACCCTATTCAGGCTTAGTGTTTCTACATATTTATATACAACCTTGAATATTTTTATATAATAAAATTCAAGTTAATTTGCTGGAGTATTTAAACTTTGTAAGAGTTAGACCCAATACTTAAATTCATCATTTTGTGGACATCTCTTAATATTTAAATGTCTAGGAGGTATTATCTACCTGAAATAGGAACACAAGCAACAATAAAATATATAATACAGGCTTGAGATAATTTACATTAATTTTCTGATAATTTCAAAATATATATAAAGTACTGAAAATCATTTTGAAACAAATTTTAATAAGAAACAAAATATTTTATATATACAAAATTTACCCCTAGAAAAAAAATGTAATGTTAGTTTATTATTGAAAAGAATCTCAGGAAAGTCCTTGAACTGTTATCACATAAGGAACAAAAACATTCACATTAGGCAATAGTCTTTGAGAAGGTGGAGATGTGTCTTAGTTGTGAAATACTAACCTCTCATTCTCAAGGCTGTAGTTCAATCCCCAGTACCATTAACAAAATAAATAAAAGGTGAATAGTCTTTGAGTAACTCAAGTAATCTGTAACCTAGTGGAAGCCAAATTATTTTATAAACTGCACATATACACACATCTAACTATGTAATTTAGAAAAATATCAGTAAGAAATAAATATGGAAAATATTCAAACAAATGGAAAATATTCAAACAAATACTATGTTTGAACCATTGCACCAGGAAGTACTCAGATGACAGCAAAGCCAACAAAATGTGAATTTGAATTAATCACTGAATAACCAAAGCAATGTGCACAAATATGGCAATAAATCAAAATTTTTTGAGAAAAAAACCTTTACTTTGTAGAGGAATTACGTTTTTAGAAGTTAAAGATAAGTCCTAAAGCATCTTTTTTCTTTTTTCCTTTAACAGTGTGAAATTTAGAAAAGGAAGGCAATAAAAAGTTTATAAGTATGCTCAAGGGGCTCTGGTAAATCCTTTCAAATATCCAAACTAGAGAACTATTTTCCTAATTCTATAAAAATGTGAAGTACCATTTTTAGTTTGGGAGTAACAAATGTCTTTGTTTAATGCTAAGATCACAAATATGGGAATTTTTTACTAGACTGATGTGCAACTTACTAAATTCATAATCTACTATTTAACCTCTTTGTACCTTTACTTCTTCACTTTAGCTCACAGTGTTACTGTGAGACCAGAATGGGTTAATGTTTCTGAAGCATGAAAGCCAGATGGCACACAGTAGCTTAATTGTTTCCTATTTCTGTAGCTCTACTACTTGGAGTGCTGAGGAGTTACTGGCACCAGGGTAGGCAGGAGGGAGGCTTGATTTGGAAGTTTTGCTACTGTCCATCATGGCTGAGACCACCTATCCTGATGTGAGTGAATAAGACATGGGAGGAGGTGTACATGCTCAGGAGCAATGCTGGTAGTTAAATTATTGGGATGTGATGAATTTTGAGTATTTGTTACTTATTAATAGAAAGAAAAGAAGAAAAGGATTAATTGTGTAATAAATTACAAAACTTTAGGCAGGTGAAACACACCTAATCTAAACCCCAAAACATTCCAAAATCTGAAACTTATTGAGTAATGCCGATACCACAGTGGAAAATTCTGCAACTGATATAATAGGTTGTAGCCAAAATGCATATTCTGTGAAAATATTGAATAAAATTACTTCAAGCTATATACAACAGGTGGATATGATATAAAACGAATTTGGAATTAGACTTGCATTCTATCCCCAATATATCTCATTATGTATATCTAAATATTCCAACAATTGAAAATATCTGGAATCCAAGCATTTCAGATAAGAAGAACTCAACTTGGAGTGTTCAGCGTATGCAAAACATCTGGAATTTAAGGTTCTAAAGAGCATAAATATATCACTGATACTGTAAGATACATCTTACATCTGTTTAATTTTCCATACAATTAGAGAATAAAAAGAACTCGCTTATGTATGGCCTGGGTCTATAATATAGTAACAACAGAATCAATTAGTAACACTTCAGGGAAGTTAAGACATAATCATGGTGTTAATTATGATTGGATTAACACAAATTGTCACAACTTTGTTCCTCCCTTCAGTTGGCTGTGATTGTGAACTGCTTTTATGCTATCCTAATTTCAAAAATTCCATCTTTCTTTTTAATAGGATGATCACATTCTCCCATTGTTGTGACCTCAGTGTGCATTTCAAAATTGATTATAGTGTATCTGAAAGGCTGCGAGTATGAGTGTAATAGCCTATTTCATGAATCAATCACGGCAGCCTTGCAAATACAGTGTTCAAATTGACCAGTATAGATCACAATTTTTGTTGTGAAATGGGGGATGGATGGTTAAAATTGCTAGTTCCCAAGAAGAGAAGAAATGACTTTTTTTGAAAAAATGTACATTGGGCTGTAAATAGTATAGGTCTGCTGTAATTGAGAAGTGAAGGTGAAAGGTAAATTGGTAGCTAGAGGGGAATATAAGGCTGAAAGAGAGCGCTGGAAATCAAATGCTATGTATGAGATTTGTGAATTACCTAAAGCTAAGAGGAACTATAAATATAGTAGATGGGAATATTGGATTCAAAATGATCTCAATAGGCAGAAACAAGAAGCATAAAACAAGATGTAATTTCACAGAAGCAAATATAAATTCCTACATTTAAGTTCAAACAGTTGGTTTTATATAAATAAAAGCGGGAAACACATGATTTATAGCAGCTCTACTGAAAACAAGAAAAACATGAGGTTTTATTTAGCTTCAGGTTCAACAGAAACTGACAGTATGACACAGGTGCTAGAAAAGGTAATCCGATCTGAGGCTGCCGCGTGGTTTAGAACAAAGGAGAGCAGAGTTTCCTTGTGCTATGTGTTGATCATATTGAGTTCAGATTACTGTTCACAGTTTTGGGTTCCAAGCTTTGAGAGTGACACTAATACACTAAAGGGAATTCTGAATGAGATGAATAGGGAGCAATTTGTCTCCAAAATGACAAGATAAGCTGTGTATATTTACTCATAGAAGAAATGGTTTCAGAGGTGTATGATAGTCTCTTTCATCTGTTTCCAGATGTATCTGTACAAGAGAGTAAATCCTGGTGTCTAGAAGGGCAGAACTACACCAGTTGGTAGATGTTGAAATAAAATATATCTAGCTTTCCAGGAAATCTAGCCCTAGAACATCTCTATGAAATGACTGCATCACAAAGCAGAGTGTTTCTCTCATTAGAGATTTGGAATAAAAAAGGCATAAAAACTTAGCAAGGGTATAAATAACATTTATACACTGGGAATAAATAACAATTTATACTGGGAAAACTGGATATGGATATCAAAATACTAAAATCCTTACCACCCTGTGCTAAAAGCAAAGCAAAAGGATCAAAGACCTACATGTAAAAACAGAAAATTTTGAAGCTGCTGCAGAACAACATAGAGGAAACATCTGAAGGTATAGGCACAGGCAGAGACATTCTGAATCGAATTTCAATGGCATAGTAAATAATAACAAGAATCAACAAATTATATTACTTTAAATAAGGAAGTTTCTGCACAGCAAAGGAAACAACCAACGGGGTGAAAAGGCAGCATACTGAACGGAGAAAATTTTTGCAAGTTACAATTCCAGTTAATATGTAGCATATACAGAATAAAGACTTCAAAAACTAACCCCCCAGAAAATGACCTAATAAAAAATGGGCAAACTAATGGAATAGACACTTCTCAAAAGGAGAAATACAAATGGTCAATAAGTATATGAAAAAATGTTCCACATCTTTAGCTTGTGGGAAAATACAGATCAAAACTGCTTTGAGATCTATCTTACCGCCATTCAGAATGGCCGTCATCAAGAATATACATACAATGAAACAAAATAAAACAACAGAACAGAACAAAATGAATGAAAAACAGAATGAATGTTGGCAAGGATGTGCGAAACAAAGGAACGTGTTAGTGGTAATGTAGACTAATGCAGCCGCTACACAAAGCAGTATGGAAATTACTAAAGAAGCTAGACATAAAAATACTAGATGCAGCTATACCTTTCTTGGTATAAAAACAAAATAGTATAGTGATAAAAGCACACATATTTTTAAAGAGGCACAATTAACAATAGCTAGGCTCTGGAAACAGCCTAGATGCCCATCAACAGGTGAATGGGTAAAGAAACTGTGATTTATGTACTGGTGGAATATTATTCAGCCATTAAAAAATGAAATAATGTCATTTGCAGAAGAATGAAAATTTAAGACTAAGCAAAATAAATTAGATTCAGGAAAGTTAAACATTATGTTTTCTCTCATATGAGAAGCCTACTAAATAAATAAATGAATAAAATAAAATAAAAAGAAGATATGCTCAGAAACTAGAAGGTAAACTTTGAAACTTGGAGAAGAGAATTGGGAGGTGGGGAAAGGAAAATGAGAGCGTGGTAAAGGGCCTTAAAGTTATTAAAACATGTTAAATACAAGCACGAGACTCCTCACATGAGTCTCACTATTCAGTATGACTAACATGTGTGAATTTATAAAAAGATTAAGCAGTTCTAGACACTGGTCCCTGTTGCAGCCCTACAAAAATATCATTTAAAATATACTTATCATTTGTATTCTAAATTTTATTTGCTTTCTGAAATTTTCTGCCATGCTACCTTTATGTCTGTTTTTTTCATTTTTATCTGCATTACTAAGGGATAATTAACATTCAGTGAACCACATAAACTTCAAAATTTGATGTTTTGACACACATATCTATGAAACTACCATCATGATCAAAAACGTATGTCAGTCTCTCCTCAGAGATTCTTTACGCCTCCTGGGCGGCTTTCCATTCCACAGCTTCACTTATAGCCCACTATCTGAATCTCTAGCAATCAGTGATCTGTTTTCTACCATTATTAATTTGTTTGCCTTTTTATTAATTTCATATGAATGTAATAAAATAGCGTGTGCTATTTTGCCTAGCTTTTTTCCTTCAGCGCAATTATTCAATATTTTATCCATTTGACCCATCAATAGTTCAACCATTTGAATGATGAGTATATTATAGCTAGAGATAGCCTATAATTTATTTATGCATAACTTACTGGTGAGCACTTAGGTTGCTTTCAGATTGGAACTTTCACAAGTTTTGGTATAGACATACATTTTCATATTTTTGTGTAAATATCTAGGGATACAATGACTGTACAGTATGACAAGCACTTGTTTAATTTTTATGAAATCAATATTTTTTGTGAAAGATCAATTTATTTTACATATCCGCTAGAAGTATTTGATTATCTCCTGATCCAAGTTAGCCTATTCAATTTTAGATATTTTAATGGGTATATGATAGTATCATATAGTGATTTGAATTTGCATTTCCCTACTCCCCTAGCCCTAATTTCTTAATTCCTAGTATTTTTATTAGGTTTATTTCCAACCATTTGTCTTCATGAAAAGGCTTGCCCATTTAACAAATTAGTTTAATTTCCTATTATTTTAAATTCCAGACACAAGTTCTCGATCATCTGTACTTTCCCTGCAAGGTACCATCTTTTTATCTCTTTCTTTTTTTCAAAAACTACACAGTACAGTTTTTTTGTTTTTGTTTTTGTTTTTGTTTTGTTTGTTTGTTTGTCTTTTTGAGACAGGGTCTCACTATGCAGTTCAGTCTGGCCTTGAGCTCACTTTGCAGCCCAAGCTGGCCTCGAACTTGCAGTGATCCTCCTGCCTCAGCCTCCAGAGTGCTGGGATTACAGGCATGAGCCACCATGCCTGGCTCCACAGTACAGTTTTTAAAAGTCAGTTTATCAACTTTTTCTTTAGGATTACAATTTTTTACAGATTTCACTAAGAAATTTTTATCCAACTCAATATTCACAAAGATTTTATCTCATGTTTTATTTTTGAAATTGTTACACATTAAGTTTCAGAAGTAATCATTTTATATATAGTGCATACTATGGAGCAAAATTGTTTTTTTCACATACGGATAAGCAATGGTTCCGAATGACTTATTGAAAGAACTGCCCTTTTCTATCTTTCTTTTCAGAAATGCCTTTAGATCTTTACTCTCTTTGTAGGAAATCATTTGTCCTTCAATTCTCATACTTTGATCTATTTGTCTATCTTTATGCACACTGTCTTTGTATAGTATATGACAGTATATAATATCACATATATAATACATATAGGATATTACATGTGACATATATGTTATATATTATATAATATATATTATAATTATATATGACATATAATATCATACTGTCATTATATAGCTGTATTGTACATATTCAGACCACATGGTGTTAGACTTCCAACTTTGTTTCTTCCTCTGTTCAAAGTGATTTTGCTAATAATTTTTACTGCCTATATAAATTTTAGAACCAGCTTTATAACTTTTACTGAAAATTTACTGAGATTTCAAGTGATATTCCATGGAATCAAGAGCTCAATTTGGGGAAAATTTTTATCTTAACAGTGAAGCTTATCATTCATGAAGATTGTATCTCTCCATATTTTTATATCTTTGCTTTTCCTCAGCAATATTTTGGAATTTTCAGAGTAAGACCTTTATTTGCACTTTGCTGTATTTATACCTAATTATCTTATGCTTTGGTGTTACGGTAAGCAGCATGTTTTGTTCACTTTAATTTCTAATGTGTTGCTGTTATAAAGAAATGCAGTCCACATTCATGTACTGATTCCATATGCTGTACATTCTCTTGAGGAGTCCACCAGCGTGCTTGCTGGAAGACAAAGCCTGACAGCAGCCGTAGCCAGTTCACCGCCTGAATAGCTGCAGCCCCATCCCCTCTCATGGCCCCGGAGCTCTTTCTCAGGATGTGACTCCAAAGCTGAACTTTGAGAAGGTTAATGAAAGTAGATGCTCTGAAGTGAATCCTTTTTAATTTTAATGTAGCAGATTATAGAAGGAAACAATGAAAGAACAAATGACACAAACTGCTCAAAAAGTATTGAAAAGCTCATAGATGGCTTACATTTTATGTTCAACTGCAGATACAACCTCACTTTAATTGGATGTGGAAACACCAAAGAAGGTAAATTTTACATGAAATTTATGTAGAAAATGAGAAAAGATCATTTCAGCAAGAAAAGTATTTGAGAAATGTCATATTAAAATTTATCTGTAAGGTCAACTATTCAAATATATATCTAAATTCTCATCCTGTAAGCAGCTGATGCCAATTTTGTGTCTAAAAATTCTAATTTTTTGGATGAAACTTCTTTAAATAAACAAGTTAAAAATTAACACATTTTACAAAAGTCAAATAATTTTGTTGTTTTCTCATTTTCTAAATATATAGCCCAAATAATTATCTTAAACAACTAAGTGATATTGCTTCCAAAATATTTATTTCTATATTGTCTTCCATTTATTTTTTGGTCTTTGTAAATTTTTAAGGCCTTTTGCATAATTAATTGTAACTTAGTATCCGCTGGTCAGCCTTTCCCATTTCACCCCAGATGTCCCTCGCCTCTGGGGACCCCCAATCTGCTCTCAATTTCTGTAAGACCAACATTTTAGAGTGCGCATATGAGTAGACTCATGCAGTCCTTGCCTTTCTGTGCTTGTATTATTTCACTTAGCAGGCTATCTGGTTCCCTCCACATTACCACTAATGAGATTATTTCGTTGTTCCTGACCAAATAGTACTCCACTGTGTATCTATACTACATTTTCTTCCTTTGTTCAATAGATGGTGGGCACTTTATTTTCATTCTGATCATGAACAGTATTGCAGTAAACATGGGAATAAAGATGTCTCTTCAACCTACAGATTTCATTTCCCTTATATCTATACCCAGCAACAGAATTGCAGGATCACCTGATGGTTCTACTTTCAATTTGTAAAGTAACCTCCGTACGGTGTTCCACCAACACTGTGTGTTTCTCTTCTTGCCAGGTCCTCCACAGTTTTGTAATTCTTACTTTGTTGCTCCTGACAATTTGATGTCAACTTCTTTTCCAGGTGGAACTTAGTTTAACTGTGTTTTCTAAAGGTAGAGAATTGAGATAACCATGGTGGAAGAAATCTAAGCCTGCCAACAAAATAATAAATATAACAAAAGTGGACAAAAAGGCACTGTTATTATAATGGAGAATGAACCGGGGTGACAAATGAAGGATTCGGGTTACATCTAGGGCCCCACATCCCCCTCAGGTAGTTACCATTCAGTAAACAGATACTATGCCCATTTGCTACACCTTTATGTGCACTGCTTCATTTATTTACAGAATAATCTGCAAAACTGATATCATTCTTCCTTTCACAAATGAGGACTCAATTTTAGGAAGGGTTGGGAATTTAAGTAATTTGCAAAAGGTCACACAGCTAATAAGTCCCATGGCTGATGTTCAGGCCGGCAGCCAGATTCCAAATCCAAGGGCTGTTGGTCACTTGTTATGTCTCAGACGCAGTTCTCTCATCTGTAAGACAGAGTCAAGTAATCCTGCAGGCTGTGTCCCTTGGCAGAGTCTTACAATGGAACATTAAGCATCTACTTTAAAAATATGTGTTTGTGATGCTAACACCATAGGTAAATCCGTAAAATCAATTGTCCATCTGCCCCTGGTAGCATTCCACTTCCTAGAATTCCAAAGCCTCAAATATTTTATCTCACTTAAGTTTCACTTAACTTTACTAGTTAAATTAGTAAAATTGTTTTCTTTGAAAACAGTTAATATGGCCAGAGAAAAGTTGCAGAATTATTATCTCATTCTAAAAAGGTGATGCTGGTGTATTCTTTAACAAACTAGAAAATATACCTTCCTCTCTCACTAACTTGACTCATATTTCTTTTATTAATTCAATATGGAGTTCATAGAACAGTGCATTTTATGACTATTAATTCACAACCTGTCTTCTCTGTTTTCAAGTGGAACTCCCTGAGAAGAGTTTTATATTAAAATCTATAGGATATGACCCATGGTTCTGTGCCTTGAGAATCCATCAGTGGAATTATAACTCTCTAACTCACGGTTAACTATTTGTAACTTCTATGCTTGATGATGTACAATTATAGTGCATTTATAGTGCATGGAGATGCAAATTTCTAAATTAATTTTTGTTTTGGCATAGTAGACTATTTGCTTTGATGTAATTTTTTACTACAATTTAATGAATAAAAATAATTAATTTAGCATTAGAATAGAATGCAGTTGTTTGTTTATTTATTTGTTTATTTTTTATTTTTGAGACAGGATCTTGTTATATAGCCCAGGCTGACTTTGAACTCATGGTTATCCTGTTGCCTCAATCTCCCAAGTGCTGGGATTTCAGGCATGCACTACTATATCCAGCTAGAACGTCATTGAAAAAGCAAAGCAAATTGGAAAATGAAAATGATGGAAAATTCAAGTTCAATTTTTCTGGATAGTTTTCTTTTTATTCTGAATTGTTTGATAAGCTGTTTATTTTAAGAATTTACCAATAGGTCTGAAATGTTTCTTCAAGAAGTTGTTCATACATCAGTATGAATACATGCCGCACATTTTGTGAGAGGTTTTGTTTACATCATTACTGAATCAGTCAGTGTTTGAGCAACAACCAGATGCAGACGCCGTGTTGAGCAGTGAGCCACGTAAAGGTCTCTTCAGTCATGGAGGACCCTACAGGGAGGCTGTGGAAACCATACATAGGGAAGCAGAGAAAGCCTTTCTGGGGAAGTGAAATCGGGACTGAAAATTAGATGTTGTGACATCTGAATGAGACACTTCCAGGCAGAAAGAGCAATGAGTGCAGAGATGCTGACAGAAGCATGCTCTGCATGTTTTACAAATAGAAAGAAAGTCAGGTGGACTTGAAGATGGAGGAAGGGAGAGGTTTGGAGGATGCTCATAAGTAGACATGCAAGAGCTATATGTGTAGGGTTTAATGGACCACAGTAAAGAGACTGAGTTTGGTAGAATGAAGTTTTTAAGCAAGAGAGTGATTTGATTCAACTTAAAGACTCTCATTCTGGTTATTTGAAGAATGGACGGTACAGTGCAGACGGGGAGGGGTGCAATAATAAGGTCGTGCTTCCACACTTCAGGAGATTAAACGTAGGATCTACAATGGAGATAGCAAGACCTAAAATCCACTTGAGAGATCAAGTCAATGAGATTCAGTGACTAATTAGATTTAGGGAAGAAGGAAGAGTTAGTCAAGGACCCATCTTAGATTTTACCAAACCTCCTCCTTGGTTCTATCTACCATCATTGCAAGACAAGGAATTAAGCGTGCACGTAAGTGTGAGATCTTGAATGGAGTAAATCCAATGTCCTATACTCAACATGCTACAGTTCAGATCACTATTGTTCAAGCAAATAATGTGTGTAGCAAACAACTCAATATTTGAGTCCAGGCTGCCTCTCAAGATGGATGTAGACAATCATGAATCTGAGTAAACACATTATTTAAAGTTAAATACAAGGAAATTACATAATTAATGAAGAAAAAAACCAAAATTGTGACTTCATATTTAAGGCCCACCTGGAAGAAGGATTCAGGAAAGGGTGCTGTTGAGTGGCCAGTGACGTTCAAGGAAAATGAGAAGCACGCGGTCATGAGGACCCTAAGAGCGCAAAGTACCGAGTGAGGCCGCCTGTGGTTATGGAAGATTGAACGTAAGAAGGCAATGACCGTTACTGTTACAGCATGAAGACTGCTGATGGGAAAGCATTTGTTTTGAGATGGGTGTCACTGTGTTGCCCAGCCTGGCCTCAAACTCAGCCTCAAGCAGCGTGCCTGCTCCACCTTCCTGCTTAAGGGGAACTACAGATGCGCCACTGTGCCTAGCTTTGAAAGCGTATTTGGAGCTCAGATGTAACTGAAAGGGGCACATGTCTCCGATGTTACTGAGGAAATGCGACATTTGTAGCACTGAGTGGCAAAGCCAAGGTTGCTAAAGACAAATTTTTGTCTCCTTTGTGTATTTGTTTGTAGAGAACAAGTAGAAATGTTTTCTATTCTATGTGGGTGGCTTATTTCTTGGACAGTTTTTCGTTATCCTCCCGTGATTTTTATGACGCACTATTTAATTTGGCAGCCAGATTCTTAAGCGGAAATAAAACATTCCTAGTAGCATTTGCGTCCTGAGAGCTTTCTTGGGTAAAGGTGCAGGATTTTCTCCCCGAAACTGTCATCCTGTAGAATAGCCATCATTGACATAGATTTTCTCTTTCACCTCTACTTACAGACACACATATGGTAAAGGGAAAATGGCAGTTCTAACAATAGTAATTTAAGAATTTCATCATCAGTAACCTTAGTATGTTCTCTAGTGGGAGAGTTATATTACAGATGGAAATAATTCTCAGTTACTAGTGCCAATACTGAACACAGTGTATCATATCTTATGACTCATTCTAAGTATAACATTTGAATGCTATCCGTATTAAAGTTTCAAAATTTAGAGACTAATAAAGTTATCAATTTTGATTTTATTTATCATTCTTATAAATTCACAGGGACAATGAATATTCAATTGGCCACTCATGTATAGCTCTATTTCTTTAGAAACCACTTTGAAGATATCAAAGTATAGTACAAAAACTGTTGATAATAACCTACCACTTTCGTCTGTAGCTCACTATTATTTGTCTGTTTTCTGGAGAAACTATCCTGTAGATAACAATATGTAAAGCAACAAACATTGATAATTTCCTACCACTTTGTCTGTAAGTCAGTAAGCCCCCCTATTACTATGTTATCCTTGTTTTACTCTTTAAAATAAAAAAAAAAATTCACAGGGAATATAGACTACAAAGAATATTATTTGGTTGCTGGCATGAAGAAAAGTCCTCAAAATTCTTTAAACATTTCTGACATTTGTACAACATCTTAAGTATAGAACAAGATAATAAAGATCAACTGTTTAATTGATGTATGTTTAAGCAGGTAATGTACATGTGCTTTGGTAAAGACAAACTATAATATTGTTATAGGCACAAATAGAGTAAGGTACAATAGCCTTAGAATTTTGTCAAATTCCACATTTCTCAACCTTATTTTAACTTAAAATATTATATAGAGTTACTTATGCTTGCAAAGCACAAATATTATTTGCAATTTAGTAAATCTATATGAAAAGATAAAGCCAGGGACTGTAAAAATAATCATTTCTAAAAAGCTATCTTACATTACAGAATAGATTATTCTTGTTTGTTCAAGTTGATGCACTGTAGAGAAAAATTTTTCAATTTATAGAAAAATAAATATGCCAAAAATGTGCAAAAATGTCCATTTTACTTTACAAATCGTATGTGTTTAATATATTGGCAGTATTCCCAGGGTGTTATGTTTATTTACTTTTTAAGTGCTGTATAAAAACATAAATATTTCAGATATTAGTGAAGGTACCATAGAATGTTTGATACATTTATATGTTTAATATTTAAATGAGGTTAAACACATTTACTTCCTAGAACATTTATCATTCCTTTGCATTTAAAAATCCTTCTTGCTTTGTGAGATGCAGGATATACTATGGTTTATAGTCAAAGGACTGTGTAATAGCATTTCAGAACATCTTACTTTTACCTGTCTGCAAGTTAGCAGCTGTTGATCCACCCCTCCCCATATTTTCCCACCCCCACTTTCCCCTGGCTTCTGATGACCACCATGCTTCTTTCAACTTCTACTATGTCAATTTTTGAGCAATAGACCTAAGTATATGTTTTTCAAAAGTAGACACATAAATGGCCAACAGGTATATGAAGAATACCATTATTATATTTCAGGAAAATACAAATAAAATCATGATAACATAATCACACCAGCAAGAATGGGAAGGCAGCCTCATACAAACATTTTTTTCCTCCTCCACCTTATTCACTAGATCTGGCACTATGTAGCTTCTAGCTCTTTCTCAAGTTAAAATGACCATGAAATGTAAATATTTTGAACTGACTCAAGCATTGAAGCAACTATTGCATTGTAACTAAAGATATTCATCAAAGATTTCAGAACTGCTTCATAAAGTGGCAAGAGTGATGGGATGAATGTGCTTGAAGCCAGCGGGAATAGTGTGAGTTGGATCACTGGCAATGTATCTTTTACTGTAACAAATGTTTTTAATTTAAACCATTACTGTACTTTCTATCTCATCTCTGTTGCATCATGAACACTCCCTGTCTGTATGTTGCCCTTTTACTATTTGTTGTTTTTATTGTTGTGCAGAAGATTTTTAGTTGATGAAACCCCATTTGTCTATTTTCATTCTTCACTTCCTGTGGTTTTAAACTCTTGTCCAAAAGCTCCTTGCCTATACTTACATTTCAAAATACTTCTGCTCCTACATATTTTTAGTACTTTCAAAGTTTCAAGACTAACACTAAATCTGTAATCCATTTAGAACTGATTTTGTAACTAGTTAAAGATAGGGATCTAGCTTCATTTTTCTGAATGTAAATATCAATTTTCCCATCACTGTTTATTATTGTGTGTTCTTACCTCCCGTGCCAAAAGTGAATTGGTAGTAAATGCACTCACTAGTTTATTTCTAGGCTTACTGTCCTATGTAATTGGTCTTATGTCTGCTTTGATGTCAGTAACATGCTGTTTTGATTGCTATAGGTTTATAGTATACTTTGAAGTCAAATAGTGTAATACCTTCTGCTCTATCACTTTTTCCTCAACATGGATTTGGTTATTTCAGTTTTTGTGATGTCATATAAATTTTATAATTTTTTGTAGTTCTGTGAAGAATATCTTTGGTACTTTGATGGAGTTTACATTGAATCTGTAACTGTTTTGATAGTTTGAAGATTTTAAAATGACAACCCTTCAAAGAGCTTTATACTTTTATCTGTCTCCTTTAACTTGTTTCATCAGTTTTTCATAACTTTCATTTTCATTATACAATTTAGGTAAATTTATTCCTAGATTTTTGTTGCTGATGTGAGAGTAAACGTGACTGCATATTATGATTTCTATTTCAGATAATTTACTATTGGCATACAGTGGTGCTACTAATTTTAAATGGTTCTTATTGTGCTACTTTGCTGAATTCATTTATTATTTCTAGGAGTTTTTCAGTGGAGATTTTTAGATTTCTGTGTATAAGGTAATGTCATTTGCAAGAAATGACAATTTGACTTACTCTTTTTTAATTTTGATACACTTCATTTCTTTCTCCTGTCTAATACTACTGGCAAGAACTATGTGGAATTAATTAGGAGAAATGGGCATTTAAGGATGTGATTTACTTAGTAAATAGGAAATAGTTTTAAAAGAAAAAATGAGCAGTTATGGCACTTAAGGTGAATAGTGCTAATAAAAGAAATGTTAGACAAGAATACTTAATTGGTGTACAAATACAGGTTTTTCACACTATTCTACCATTTTTGAGTCAATTTTGTATTTTTTTCCTCCAATTTAAGCATTGCTTGATTCATTCCTGGACACAGTATTAATTCATAGTTTAAGGTCAACACTTCGGAGCAGTCTCTTCTTGGCTTTATCATAGTTGCTTTTGATAGTCGCAATTGAAGATCTTTAAGAAAGGCGATTATTTTATATTTTAAAATCTTTAAAACATTTTACCTATTTTTAGCACAAATAGCTATTACAATATAACTGCCCAAGATAAATAAGAAAATATGATTCATTTAAGCACCACAACCATGATAGTAAACAGTCAATATAGTAAATAAAATTAGGTTAATAAAAAGCCTGAAATAATGCAAGTAGCACAGTACACAAGGAAGAGTCAGTGCATAAAATTTAAAGTGAGGGTAACTAATTCAACTGAACTCATAATTTCCAAAAACATTTGTCAAACAACTGCTTGTACAGTAATGTTGTCTAACAAAATTATGAGTTTTAAAAATACGTACTACCCCAAGAAAGTCAGTCTACCTTTATTGGAGAAGTTATCAAATTCTATTTACTTCAGTTAAAAGGCTTTATTGGACATAAATCTTCCCTCCAAGTATGAATTAAGGGGGCAAATATGATTTTTCAGCTGTCATTTCATGTATGTTAATTATTTTGAAAATGTTATTTATTAAATTATTTGTTTTTGGAATCTTTCCACAAATTGTTTGCACCCAGTACTGGTTATTGTCTACTATATACAACATACCTGAACACTTTCAAATTCTGTAAAGCTGTTGGCAGGCACATGTCATTGTTTAACATGAAGTGTCCCCCAAAGACTCATGTATTGAGGGCTTGTTCCCCAGTACAGCAAAATTTAGAGGCATAATCTGAGAAGTAACAGGATCAGGAGAGCATTAATCTCCATCTAAGAGTTCAATGTTAAATGGGCTCTTAGGAGGTGGCTCATGTAGTTTTGTGGAGCTGTGACTTTGAAGGGTACACCCTGCTCCTCGCCTCTTCCTCTCCACCTGTCACTTGTTCTTGCTTCTTCCCCACTGCCATGAAGTAAGCAGTCCTGCCCCATCATGCACTGTCACCGTGATGTTTCCTGTCTTATCACCAGCCTATCATGGACTGAAACATCTGAAATTGTAAGCAAAAATAAATTCTTCCCCCTTTAAGTTGTATATGCCAAATATTTTGTCCCAGGGAACAAAAAGCTATCTAACATGACTGCTGAAAAGGTCCTGCCATAGCTCTTATATGCTGCAGCTGAAAGTCAGCACATAGTAAGCTGGGGATAGTATTAATGAGTGCTAAACATGTTCAGGTAAATTTCCCTGTAGTCACTTTCTGAGATACTTTCAAAGACATTGATTATCTTTTATAGATGCTTCAGTTTGGGGCTGAAAATGATTTTTTCAATCTGTCAGCATCCATATTTAGGATACTTGAAAATCCTTGTTTCCATGATGAATATTCAAATATATAGTAGTATTACCAACACAGGCCTCCAATTTATAACAGCAAACTGATCTTCTTTCGTAAAATGTATTTCCCCTGAAAACTAAATAGTATTATCTCAACATGAGTTAGAAATATCAAATTTTTCAATAAGAGTTTAGAAAGCCCTGGCTTTTCATCAAAAGGACTTTTCTCACGTTTTGAAAAATATTATAGGGTATCAATTATTTGGTATTATCGTACGAGTTATAACAGCACTATTGGAAGAATTCCAGTTCTGTAAATGTGAAACGCTACTGGAAGAAATTGATATTTGCAAGTTCATATATCAAGCGTGCCGCTTGGGTTTCATCAGAACCCGTGTCTGCTGACCATTTACAGAGAACCCATCACGTTTTGCCACGCTCCTAAAGTGTCTCCCTTTCTGGCATCACAACAGTAAAAACAAAATTTGCAAAAGTATTTGTCTTTGGACCAGAAATATCTGTAATTATAAAAGCCTCTTGCTTTCTAACCACAGTGGCCATGAGATTTATGAGATTCACTGGGAAAGGGGTTTCACTTTAGAATATTGCAATACTCTGCTGGCACTAAAAAATTAATGGTACAAAAAAGCTGTCTGAAAGACAAAAGTAATGGAACCATTCCATCGTTCAATAATCACTCTGGTATTTAGTATTTCAAGATGGGTATGATTGTTTCCAATGCATCATTCTGCTAAAATTAAAGAGTGCTTTTAAGAAAAGAAAAACCTGAGGGGTTTTTTTAACAAGAAATTGAAAAAAGATCCCAATACTGTCTAAGCAGATGAAACTAAATCAGCCAGAGTTGACCCTTAAGCCAGTATGTTGTGAGATACACAGAAAGCAGCAGCTTTCAGTAATTGTGGTGCTCAAAAAAGTTAATTATTTAATAACTGTGTAGCTTTTTAAAGAGACTGAAAAAATAGAATTGAAATTAATGCTTAGTTTCTTTAAATCATTTGATTTCCTAGTAATGTTAAAAAGTGTTGCACAGATTTTTAAAAAGACTGCCATGCTTTTAAATATCTTCTTAATGTTTCACATAGTTCTAAGGAATAGAAATTGATTTATTACTGTTTCTGAATTTTAAAAAAAAAACTGTGGTTAAAAATTTGACTCTCAGAAGCTCAGGAAATTACAAGATATTTTTTTCCCAGTACCAAAGGAAAAGATACACTTTCTGTGGACAAGAAATTTAAGAAATAAAATGTTTGGCACAACTCTAAAATATAAACAATGAAACATCTATTCACCACAAACAGGATGTTGACAGCGTAGTTCCACTTAGACCACTGAGCAGGCC
Organism: Chinchilla lanigera; assembly: GCF_000276665.1. Classification (NCBI taxonomy): domain Eukaryota; kingdom Metazoa; phylum Chordata; class Mammalia; order Rodentia; family Chinchillidae; genus Chinchilla; species Chinchilla lanigera. The sequence goes on from NW_004955502.1 coordinate 1,068,959, forward strand.
CATCACCGGCTGTCATAAAATAAGTTTAAAATGACCCATGCAGGCTGGGGAGGTAGCTCAACAGCACAGAGCCTGCCTGGCAAATGTGAGGTCATGAGTTTAATCCCTGGTTCAGAAAAGAAAAAAGTACTCAATGATCCATGCATAAAAATTTTGTATTTGATTATATAATTAATGAATTATATAATTAATATAATTAATATATTAATATAATTAATATAATTATATAATTAGTGATTATATAATTAATGAAAATAATTTGTATTTGATTATATAATTAATGAAAATAATTTCATTTCATTTCCTCTAAATATTATTTTATTACTTCTGTATGGCAGCTACAGTTGTACCTCCTTACATGTTATTTCTCTTTTCATGATTTCAGTTATCCACATTCAAACACAGTCCAAAAATTTTAAATAGAAAATCTTGGAGTGGGAATTACATTCACATAACTTTTATCATTGTATGATATTATAATCATTCAATTATTTTTGCTAATCTCTTACTGTTTCTAAGCTAAAATGTAATGTATAAGAAAAGCATGCATAGATACAGAGGGAGTGCCATAATATCTGTGTTTCAGGTTTTCGCTAGCAGTCTAGGTAACCCCCAGATCAGCGGGTCTGACTGTACTGTGCTACTATAGGCAAGAGATCTGCATGAGTGAGACAGACAAGACCCTTCAGGGAGTACACATGCAGCAAGTCAGGAAAATGTACTTCCCAAATAACCACACAGATTATAATTCTAAACTCAGTGATGTAAATAAAACCAACCAGGCTCTTGGGATAAAGAGTGATGGAGGATGGGAGGCAGTCTTCCACAAGTAGATCAACAAAGGCCTGGCAAAAAGGTAATGTGGAGCTGACTTCAGCAGTACGGCAATGTTTAGAGGCATAATCTAAGAAGTAATTGAACCATGAGAGCATTAATCTCATCAATAGACTGTTCCATCCATGAGTTCATTGCTAAACGGTCTCTAAGGAGGTAGAGACCTTACACTGGGGTGTGGTCCCCCTCTTCATTTATCCTTATGTTCAGTAGCACAATGTGACAGAAGAAAGAACCTTATGTCATTCTTACTCTATATGGCTTATATTAATTAACAAAATATTTAATTACATGAATGCTTTGAATTTCTCAATTAGTAGAAACAAAAAAGACTCTTACTGAACAAATTTGACACTTCTAACTGATGTTGAGATAATACTATTTAGTTTTCTAGGAAAACACATTTTACAAAAGAAGATAAGCAAGGTTGGTGTTATAAACTGGAGGCCTGAGTTAATAACACTACTGTATATTTGGATATTCATCATGGAAACAAGGATTTTCAAGCATCCTAAATATGGATGCTGACAGATTGAAAAAATCATTCTCAGCCCCAAACTGAAGCATCTATGAAAGATTATCAATGTCTTTGAAAGTATCTCAGAAAGTGACTACAGGGAAATTTACCTGAACATGTTTAGCAGTCATTAATATTATCTCCAGCTTACTATGTGCTGACTTTCAACTGTAGCATATAAGAGCTATAACAGGACCTTTTCAGCAGTCATGTTAGATAGCTTTTTGTTGCTGGGACAAAATATTTGGCATATACAATTTAAAGGAAGAAAAATTTATTTTTGCTTATGATTTCAGATGTTTTAATCCATGGTAGGCTGGCGACAAGACAGGAAACATCATAGTGACAGTGCATGATGGGGCAGGACTGCTTTCTTCCTGGCAGCTGGAAAGAAGCGAGAACAAGTGACAAGTGGAGAGGAAGAGGCGAGGAGCAGGTTGTACCCTTCAAAGTCACAGCTCCACCAACCTACTGGGCCCTCTGCCTAAGAGCCTATTTAACAATGAACTCATGGATGGAGATTAATGCCCTCATGGTCCCGTTACTCCTTAGATTATGCCTCTAAACATTGCTGTACTGGGGAACAAGCCCTTAATACGTGTCTTGAGGGACACTTCATGTTAAACAATGACATGTGCCTGCCAACAGCTTTACAGAATTTGAAAGTGTTCAGGTATGTTGTA
>NW_004955502.1:1071107-1088244 GCF_000276665.1 Chinchilla lanigera
AGCTGAAAAATCATATTTGCCCCCTTAATTCAGACTTGGAGGAAAGATGTATTTCCAATAAAGCTATTTAACTGAAGTAAATAGAATTTGATAACTTCTCTGACAAAAGTAGATTGAAATTCTTGGGGTAGGATGTATTTTTAAGACTCATAATTTTGTTAGACAATTTTACTGTGCTAGTAATTATTTGACAAACGTTTTTAGAAATTATGAATTCAGTTAAATTAGTTATCCTCACTTTAAATTTTATGCACTGACTCTTCCTCGTGTACTGTGCCACTTGCATTATTTCAGGTTTTTTATTAACATAATTTTGTTTACTATGTTGCCATTCAGCTTGAACCCAAATCTGCAAAAGTACCGTGAAACACCCCCAAGACCATACAGGTATTTAGGCACAGAAGAAACTGGAGGCACCTGCTGCATTTAGATTAGTAAGGTGGAAAGTCAGGTATGCAGCAGTAAGAAGACCACAGAAGTGTGGCTGCCCGACTACCATCCAGGGTAAAGCCTGGATGCACTCAACTAACCCTAACCCTGCTGCCAGACACATGGATGTGGATGGCTGAGAGCAAATGCATGCTGATGCCGAGGACTCAGCAAATCACAGCCCAAGTCTGCAAGCTGAGCCCTGCCCCACAGTCCGTCCTCACCCCAGGCAGTTCAGTCTCTCTCTTTTCTCGGTTCAACATCTCTGTGGATCTACTCAATGCCTATCTCTGCTTCCGCTTTCCTTGACTTACGTCCCTACCTTTCACTTCACTGAGGAAATAGAATATAAGCAACTTTCATGGCCGTCCTTACCAGCTGTGCACCGCGGAAGCTCAGCGCCTCCCCTCAGCCCAGTTCCTGTGCCTAGTGCCATCCTCAACTACCACTCTGTAACCCTCCTCTCCTCTCTTTCTTCCTATGAGAATATGAAATCAATACATTTTTACTTTAATGATCCTCTACTTGCTCCCTCTCTCCCTCCTCTCTCCCTCCTTCCCTCCTTCCCTCCCTGAACTACACATATCCACTGTCCTTTGTAGCAGTTCCTCAGGAGCCAAGCACACTTATTTTTTAAAATGGGTCACATCTTTGTTTCTCTCCACAGCACTCTTGTCCCTACCTGAGACAGTCCTTCCAAACACTACATTGCAAGATTCATTGATTAAAGTTAGTTATTTTATAAATACTGTCAGCATTATAGCACACTTTTTCCTCCTTTTGGTATCCTAAAATTCTAAATTGTTACTCATTTTACAGCAAATGCAAATATTCACAGATGAATAAAGAAGTTATTGGCATCTAGCCCCAAGTTCATCTCCTGAGACAACCAATGTTAAACAGCTTCTGCCTGACCTTCCTCATGCTTCTCCACTCACTCTCCTGTATATGAACAGTTTGGTTTCACTTCAGTATAAGAGAATTCAATAGTACTCACTTGCTTCTCAGTGAGTGATACATGCCTTCTGATTCATGAAGGTTTAATTCAGTCTTTTAATCAGTTGAGTGATATTTTGTAATAAATATGCACTGAATTTCACTCAATTTTGTCTCTTTTTATCTAATTGGTTTTATCATTTTAAGAATACTGATAGAGTGAACCATGGTGGTGCATGATGGTAATCCCAGCTACTCAGAGGCTGAAGTATACAGGAGGATCACAACTTTGAGCTCAGTTTGAGTAGTTTAGCAACCCCAGAATCACACCACACACACACACACACACACACACACACACACACAGAGATTGTTACAATTAGCATTCTCTCTCTCTCTCTCTTTTTGTTTTTTTTGGAAGCAGAAATCAAACTCATGACATTGCACTTGCCAGGCAGCCATTGTGCCACTGAGCTACATCCCCGAAAATCACTTATTTATTTATTTATTTATTTATTGGTACTGGGAATCAAACTCAAGGTCTTGTGCTTGCCAGGCAGGTCCTGTGCTGCTGAGCTATATCTCCAGCCCAAATGTTTAGCTCAGCTTTTTGTTTTTTGTACAGAAAATGGAACTCAGGACCTTGTGCTTGCCATGCAGGGGCTTCTGCTGCTGAGCTATATCCGCATCCCCTAACATTCTTGTTTAGCTATGTCTGCTTGAGAAAGAGGAACCTAAAACACATGATTAAGTCAAAGGCTTTCACTAAGACTTCATCTCAAGACGAAGAGACAGGAAAATGGAGAAGAAAGTACTGAGACAATACAGAATAACTCATTGCCGGGTTCTTGCCAGTCAGCCAGGGTTCTCTTGCTCCATTCAGATGGAAATTGTGAATCAGCAAAGCACATCTCTGTTAGCAGTCCTGCTGCCACCAGAGGACACTGAGTAAAGCTACCCTGGGTCCCAATAGTTGACACAGCCAGCTGCTGGTCACTGCTGCTGCTGGCCATCACCATCTGATACCAGCTTCTGCTGGACACCCTTGGCCAACTGTAGCAGGCACTGGTCTCTACTGCTAGCCTCTAGAGCTCTTTGGTGTTAACAGCTCTGAGTGTGTATTCATTTTTCTTTGGAAGCTGACCACTCTGTCTACAATACCCAGAAAGAAAGTACAAGCAGGTTCATAGGAACAGGACAGTGACAGTAGCTATTGTAATGGGGCCTAGGCTACAGTGGAGGGCCAGTACACAGGAGGGAGCCCTCAGAGAAGTGCTTAGAAAGTGCTGCTGATGTAGCAGCTTCCAAGCCTATTTCAGTGAGGGTGAGAACTGGAACTAAGGAATCTTAATGGAAGGCTTGCTGTGCATGCTGGGTATTCAGATAAGAGCCCCAGATCCCTTCTTCAGAAAGGGTGTTGCTTCTGAAGCGCCTGGGGCAGGGGAGGAGCTCTGGGCTATTCAACAAGCTGCAGTCACGTTGGAGTGGAGGAGAATGGCCACTAGATAGCCAGGAAACTCACTGAGCAAGTTGTCCAGGCCCACTGCAGGAGAGGCAGCAAAGAAAAGCAAGGGGGAGCATGGACAGCCCAGTCACAGACTAAGCCACGCCCCCTCCAGCTGGCTTGGGGAAAACCCAGCAGCTTAGAGCTTCTTGCTGTCTCATGCACCTACTTGATCAATTTCTTGAGGAAGAATGTGATTCCTTGTGCAGGGGAGAAAGGTGAGACATTTACATCAACTCCTCTTCTTTATTGACCAAAGGTTTGCTCCACAGGGGTCTGAGTTCTGCAGACTTCTGCATTTCCCCTTCACAAGCTCCGAACTCCTCCTCAAGGTGTACTTCACTACAGAGTCAAATCTAGGAGCTAGAGATAGAAGTGTGCAAGGGGAGGACAGAAGTGAGCCCACAGGTCAAATGCAACCAGGTTGTAACTTTGCAAAGCTCGTAAGAATTCACATAAAACTCATTTCCACAAAAGTAGAAAAAATAATGTGCATAAAGGACATGAATGCTATGAATAGAGGACACCCTTTGTAACCCTCAACAATTTTCATTTAATTCTGGAGTTTATCTAAGGTTAGCTGCTGTTTTGGCGTCTTAAAAATTACGGCTATTGAAATAAGTTACAATGTCACCCTTTCATTAGGTCCTGGTGAGGCAGAGGTATTTGAAATGCCACTTCTCTACTTTTTTGTTTGTTTGTGTGGTATAGGTGATTGAACACAGGGCCTCACTCTAAGCTTCACTATCCAGAATTTGATTTTTTTTTTTTTTTATTTTGAGGCAGGATCTCTTTAGGTCATTAAGTTATCCAGGCTGAGCTCAAACTTGTTATCCTCCTGCTCCGTCCTCCTAAAGTGCTGGGATTATAGATGTTCGCACACATCCAGCTACTTCTCCACTACTTATCTAAATTCCCCAATGAGTACCCAGTACTAGCATGAACCCTTAGTTGCCATACTGTTGTTTGGCTACTTTAACTGCCCAATCACCTTCATCACTGGAGCAAAATGCCTAGTAAATCCTATCAGTTCCCAACATACTCTTCGCTAACCCCAATCTAGATAAGTAATGCTAATTCCTTATGGTAATTGGAGTGGATTACCTGCTTCCCACCATGGATGGATTCTTTTCTTTTGGTCCACATAGACAAAAGTAATCCACAATGATCAAAGATCATTGCAGCTTCAATTTCACTTGAAGATTTTCTGCATAGCCTCACAGTAGTGTAATAAAGTCGGCTCAAATTCATGATATGACTCATGTTATCTACCCAGTTAGAGAATTTCCTCTGTGGTGGACATCTTTTAGAAGGACACAGCAATTTATTGCTTTTGTGAGGAATTCCTCAGGCCCATGCACATATCTTTTCCTCAGAATTTCTTATCCTAGAGCTTAGAATTTAACCAGGGATTTTTTTGAAATCATTTCAAACATCTTATATTTCAAAAAGAAACTGCATGTATTTAAGAGACTTCTAATGACTCTCCTTCTTCTTGTTCTCAAAAAGGTCTTTTTCAAATAGGCATCATGCAACCTGTATAGAATCATAAAGGGCTGCATTGAAATTGTCCATTGAGACAATTTCCCTATTTATCTTAAGGTTCTGTTTTCATCCATAGGTAACTCTCACATCTCTGCACCTACTGAATCATAATCAGAGAATCAAGGCAGCTTGCCCTATGGACTTGATTTGCTAGATATTCTGTTGATTGAGCTCCCTGATAATTTGATGTCTTCTGAGTCTTCTGATGTATAAGGATGGGAACGATATTCCCAGATGCAGAATGTTCAGCCTGCAAATCCAAAGACTCTCACGAGGCTCTCAGCTTCTCAGTGGCAGGTGGTGTAGGAGTTCATGTCAATATTCTCCAGGTAACTACATCGCAGAACACTTCACAGAAAGACATTCTTGATTCTTCATATCTTTTTAATTTTTAAAAATAGCTGTATTAAGGTATGACATATGAAGAACTGCATATATTCCAAGTACAATATTTGATTTGCTTACATGTATGCAAACACTCATGATTTCATTATGGCAGTCAACATAAGATACATATCCAACACTTCCTGGAATTTCCTTGTGCAATCCATTTTTAACAGTATTGTCCATTTCTTGCTTCAAAATATAAAAACAATTGCATTATAAATAATAACATATCTCAGAGTAATTATTTCACTCCCAATTCTCTTTCCTACAGAATAAACCAAAAGATGCTCCTTACATCTCTATTGCTTGAAATCTGAAATTCCAGAATTAACACAAAAGATGAATTCCTTGTATTTCAAGTTGCTTGTGTGTTTCATCTTAACAGCCTACTTCACCTTCACTTGTTAATCATCCTTGTTTACTTGAAAAGAATATTCTTCAAATGATGGGTACAAATTTCTATATTCTATGTATCCAATAAATCAAAAGTAATTTGATGTTAGAATATTTGAAATCCTTACTGTGATAGAAAAATTTTTCCTATTTGTACTTTTTCTCCATGTTCTGCCTTCTTCTCCTCACTTTTACCTCCTTGTCCTTCTCTTTTGTTGTTGATTTTGGACACTTAACATGAGAACTGCCCTCCTAACAAATTCTGAAGTACACAATAGTGAATTGTTTTATAGTCACTACGTTGTACAGAACATGTCTGGAAGTATTCATGTATTATAATTTAAACTGTATACCTACTGAGCAACTGCCACACCCCCTGGAAGGCACTGTTCTGCTTCTGTGAGTTTATCTATTGTAGATACCACATGTAAGCAGAATCATGCAAGGTTTATCTTTCCCTGAATGGTATATTTCATATGGCCTAATGTCCTCCAGATAATAAAGAGATCTTTCACATGTTTTTGCAATTTTCCCTAATGATAACACTGTAACATCTAATAAAGTATTACAATCAGGGGATTGTATTAATATTCTGTTCTATAATAGTCTTCTCAATTGATACAGTCACAGTACAGAATATCAGAGTAATTCCAGCACCAAAAGAATCAATTATGTTACCCTTTGTTACATATCCAATTCTCTCACAGTCTGCATATTCTAACTCTGAGAAAGCTCTAACCTGGTCTCTATTCCTATAATTTTGTCATTCAAAGAATCATGTAAATTGATCCACATAGGATATACACTCTGGGGACTTTCTAAGTAAAGAATTCTTTTTAGATCAGTTTTAGGTTCAAAACAAAATTGAGAAAAGGATGACAACTTTCCTATACCTGCTTCTATACATCATGGTTCCCTCAATATCAACATCCCAAACCAGAGTGACATATTTGTCACAACTGTGAGCCTTATTAAGACATCATTATTACCCAACATCCACAGGTTATATTCAGGTTCAGGCATGGCATTGTATTCTATGGGGTTACACAAATATGTATTGCCTTGCATCTACCATTGCAATAACATATGGAGTAATTTTGCTGCCCTAAAACCCTTCTGTGAGGTATTGGACTCAATCTCCTCCCTAACCACTGGCAAATACTCTTGTCTTGTGTTATTTGCCTTTTGGTGTGATTTTTTTTCCAGAACGTTCTGCAGTTGAAGTCACATAGTATGTAGCTGTTTTAAATTTGCTTCTTTCACTCATATAATATGTATTTAAGATTCTTCCATGCCTTTTTTCTACATCATAACTCATCTCTGTATAGCACTGAGTATTCAATCATTTGAAGGATCAATAGTCTATCTATTCTCTTACAGAAGGGCATTTTGATTGCTTCCAAGTTTTGTCAATTATGAATAAAGTTGATATAAACATCCTTTGAAGTATTTGTGTGGGCATTTATTTTCAACTTCTTTGGACAAATGCCAAGGAGCATGATTGCTGGATCATATAGTCACAGAATGCTTAGTTTTGTAACAAAAGTGCTAAGCTGTTTTCCAAAGTGGCTTTATAACTTTGTACTTCTAATAGCAATGGACAAGAGTTTCATTTGCTCTGCATTTTCGCTAGCATTGGGTGTTGTCAGTGTTGTAGATCTTGGACATTTTTACAGGAGTATAGTGATGTCCTGTTATCATTTTCATGTTCATGGCTCCAGTCACATAGGATGTGGAACCTCTTTTCATATGCTTATTTTAAAACTGTGTATCATTTTTTTAGGCCTTTGGTCCAGTTTTTAGTAGGTTTGTTTTCTTACTGTTAAGTTCAAAGTCCTGCTTCCCTACAGAGAATGTAATCACTGTATACCACAAACATGGATGAATGAAAAAAGAAAACCCAGAGTGCTTTTTTGTATATTTTCAGATAAATTTTTTATTTAATATTTCTCTTGCCAATATTTTCTCCCAATCGATGACTTGACTTTTCTTTATTTGACAATGTTCTTCACAGTGCAGAAAATTTTTGATTTTATTAAAATTTTGTTATTGATTTTCCTTTCATGGAGTAAAACTGCTATTCCTTAAAAACTGTCATCAAGCCTAAGACAGTGTATACTTTCCTCTGTGTCATCATCCAGGAGTTCTGTATTTTGCATTTTACCTTTGGGTCTGTGATGTATTTGAAGTTAGTTTTCTGGAAGATATAAAACTTTAGGATTAGTTTGTCTCTATCCATAAACTAATTTGCTTGGGATGTTTATTCTAATTGCACTCAATACACTAATCAAATTGAGAAGAAATAACATTCTGACAACACTGAGTCCTCCTATTCATGAATATACAACATCTGTTCATCTATTTATTTCTTGTCTTGATTCATTTAATCAGTATATAGATTTATTCATATAGAACGTGTCAATATTACGTGAGGTTGATACCAGTTATTTCACTGTGGGGGTGCTAGTTTGAATTCTATTTGTCCATTGCCAGTCTATGAGAAATTGACTTGTTTGTTTCTTGTTTTGTTTTGCTTTTTCTGTGGTACTAGTGATTGAACTCAGGGAGTTGTAATGCAAGGCAAGAGCTCTACCACTGAGCCACATCCTCAGCATGGAATTTACTTTTGGGGGGGCGGTTAGCTTTGTATCCTTAAAACCCTGCAATAGTCAATTCCTGTGGGATTTTTCTCAATTCTCTGATTTTCTATTGCTAGTCAAGTCATCTATGAGCAGTAAACTTTCATTTCTTCATTTGCAGGCTGTGAGCATTTTATTTCCTTTTGTGTATTACCAAAGACTTCACATACAGTATAAAAACCAGGGTATAGGGGGAATTTTTACTTTATTTATGATCTTAGTGGGAAAGTCTGAGTTTTGGAACATTAAATATGGTATTGGCTGTACAATTTTTATAAATATTTTTATCAAATTTAGAAGTCTCCCTCCATTTCTAGTTTATAATTTGTTATTACAGTGAAGTTTGAATTTTGTCAAATACTTTTCTGTATCTCTTCATCTGACGTGTCATTTTTTAGTTATTTCATACAACGAAATATGTGATGTTATTTTCAAATGCTGAGCCAGCCCTACATACCTGGTACTTGGTTATGACTTATAATACTTTTTATACATTGTTGGATTAAATGTGCCAACATTTTGTTGAGGACTTGTTCATAAATATTCATGGAGGTATTGGACTGCAGTTTTTGTTACAATCTTTTTTCTGATATTAGCATTAGGGTTAGGCTGGCCTAATAGAATAAGTTGGGGAGCATTCTCTCTGCTTCTATCTTCTCAAAAAAATGGTATAATGTCTTCATTACATAGTCAATGGAATTCACAAGGACCTGGCATTTTTTATTTCCATGAATAATTATTGATTTGATGCATTTAATAGATATTAACCAATTCAGATTATATTTTGTTCTGTGTATGACTTTTGACAGATTGTGTCTTTTGAGAAGTCTATTATTTTTGTTTATATTACCAAATTTGTGGGTATAAACTTGTTCAGAATATAATTTGTAATATTTTCAATGTCTGTGCAATTTCTAGAGATGTCTAAATTTCTTTTACCAATCATAGTGTCATTTTCATAGTTCATTAGAAAATTACTGAATTTACTGATCTTTTCCAAGAATCAGCATTTGGTTTTATTCATTTTTCTTTCCTGATTTTCAAACATATTGATTCTGCTCTATTGTTTACTATTTCTTTTCTTCTACTTTGGACTTAATCTGCTTTTCTCTTTTTAATCTTACAAAGTGGAAGTTTAGATGACTAATTTTAGACTTTAGTTCTTATTTGCTGGTAAACATGCATTTAAATCTTGTAAGTTTTCGTTTACACACTTATTTCACTGCATCTTAGAAATTTTGATTAAGTTTTCATTTAGTTCACAATACATTAAGATTTCTTTTGACATATCTTCTTTGACTCTTGTGTTATTTAGAAGTGTATTACTTAAGTTCCAAGTGCAGTATTGTGAAATTTCCTAACCATCTGTTTCTTGTCTCTGCAGAGCATAAATCATGTGATTTTCCTTTAAATTTGCTGTGTTTGATAGCTCAGAATGGAATCTATCTTGATTAATGCTTCATAGAAGCTTGAGAGAAATATGTACTCTGTTGTTGGGTGAAGTAGTTTATAAATGTCCATCACATCAAGTTGATGGATGGTGGTGTTAGACCTAACTGTGTTCTTACTGACTTTTGCCTGTAAAGAGTTATTGAAGTTTCCTCCTATAACTGAATTCTCTAATTTTCCTCATACATCTGTCAGATTTGCCTCACATATTTTGATGCTTTGCTGTTAATCACATACATGCTAAGTGTTATTATTTTCTTTTGGAATATTAAATCCATCATTAGTATATAATGGCCTTCCTTATCCATGATGAATTGTCTTGCCTTAAAATTTGTTTTAATATTTACATAGCTACCTCTAGTTTCTTTGAAAAAGCATATTACATTTGTTCATATTACTTATAAAGAGTAGAGTGTTCTAATTTTGCATGTGTATACATGCACATGACATACATTGTTCATTTCTACCTCCACTACCTATGACCCCCACTTGAAACCCTTCCTCCTAGCTAATTGTCTCCCTTCTAATTTCATGTCATCTTTTTTCTTCCTTAGACTTTACCTATGAGAGCAAACGTGATATTTGTCTTTTATAGTTTAGTACATTTCACTTAACTTGATCACCTCTAGCTCTATGAATTTTCCTGCAAATGACATTATTTTATTCTTCTTTATACCCAAATAATACTCTTCTGTGTATATATACTACATTTTCTTTATCTATTCATCAGTTGATAGACATCTACATTGTTTCCATAGCTTAGTTACTATGAACTATGCTTCAGTAAATATGGATATTCACATATCTCTACAGTGTGGTAACTTTTATCCAGATCAAATGGGAGTTTTGAGTGTTCTGAGGAGACTCCACACTGTTATTCACCATAACTAAACTCATTTACTTTTTTTTTTTTTTTTTTTTTTGGTTTTTCTGGTTTTTCTCCGGTACTGGGAACCGAACTCACGACCTTGCGCTTGCCAGGCAGGCGCTTTGCCGCTGAGCTAAATCCCCAGCCCCCTCATTTACATTTCTATCAACAGTGCATATGGTTTACATTTTCCTCATATCATCACTGGCATTTACAGCTTTTGTATTTTTCAATGACATTTTTATCTGCATTTGCTTAATAAGTAAATATGTTCAATCTAGCTTCATAAACTTATTGGTACTTCTTTTACAAAACATCTGTTCAGTTTATTTGTCCATTGACTGATTGAGTTATTTGGGGGTATTATTTTAATTCCTTCTATATTCTGGATGTTAATCCTCTGTCAGAAGGTAGTAGAAAAGAATTTCCTCCCATTGCATAGACTCTATCTTAACCCTGTTTACTTTGCTGTGGAGGTAGAGTGCTGTAAGATTTGCTGCAATCTCATTCATCAAGCACTTATTTTCTGACATATTCAAGAAGACATTGCCTGTGCTTGTGTTTCTTTTGTGTTTTCTTCTAGCAGTTCCATGTATTTAGTTCCTTATATTTAGGTCATTTATTTATCCTTATATTTAGATCAGTTATTCATCTTGAATAACTGATTGTTTGTACAGGGTGAGATAGGGTAAATATGTTTCAGTCTTCTACATGTGGATATCCACTTTTCCCATAGCCCCTTGTTAAAGAGGCTGTCTTTTTGCAGATGTGTGCTTTCGGTGTTACTGTCACCTGTAACTGTGTGGGTTTGTTTTGTGTCCTCTATTCTAGTTTATATGCCACTAACACGTTACTTTTGTTACTGGGTTTGCAGTATCTATTTAAAGCTGATGTTATGCTGCCTTTATCATTACACTTCCTTCTCAGGATTACTTTGGATATTTTGGCCTTTTTTGTTTGTCTCTGTTTTTTTGGGGGGTTTTTTGGTTTTTTGTTTTTTTTTTCCATTACCTGGAATCAAACTCATGACCTTGCGCTTGCCAGGTGGGCGCTGTGTCACTGAGCTAAATCCCCAGTCCCGTCTTTTTTGATTCTATATGAAAATTAGAATTTTTTTAGCTTTTGGAAGAATGTCATTGGTGATCTGATGGGACTTGCATTGAATCTTTAGGTTCCTTTTGATAATTTGATTATTTTAACATTATTAATTCTGCCAGTCAATGAACACAGGAGATACCTTCATCTTCTAGGGTCTTCCTCATTTTCTTTCTTCAGTGCTCTGTAATTTTCATTGTAGAGGTCTTTCAACACCTTGGTTAGGGAAGTCCCTAGGTATTTCATTGAAGGTATTGTGAATGGAATTGTTTTCTTGATTTCTTTCCTGTGAGTTCATTACTGGAATTGAGAAAAGTTTTTAATACTTGTATGTCACTTTGCTGAATTTATCAGATCCAGAAGTCTTCTGGAGGATTTTTTGCAATCTTCATATAAAGTCATATCAGCTGCAGATAGGGATCTTTTGACTTTTTCCTTACATATTTGTACTGCTTGTGTTTCATGTTCCTGCTTAAATTTTCCAGCTAAAATTTAAGTATTGTCTTAAAGTGGTGCAGACGGATGTCTTTGTGTCATTCCTGATTTAAAGGAAAGGCTTCTAGTTTCCCTCATTCAGTATGATATTGGCTTAGGGTTTGTCATACTTAGTCACTGTTATATTAAAGTAAGATCATGTTATAAATAGTTTCTTTAGGGATTTTTATCAGGAGAGGGTATTAGATTTTGTAGAAAGCTTTCTCTGTATCTACTGAGTTTATCATGTAGTTTTTATCTTTGATTCTGTTTATCTGCTATATTACATTTATTGATTAGTGTAGATTAAATAACTCTTGCATCCCTGGAATGAAACTAACTTGATCATAGTGCATGATTTTTTTAAGGTATTGGAGAACTCTGTTTGCAAAAATTTTGAGAATTTTTGCAGCTAAGGTCAGAAAGAATAATCTTAATATTCTGTAGTGAATTTGTCTGATTCTGGGCTTTTCTTTGCTGGGAGACTTTCTTATTATTGTTTCAATTTTTTAGCTATTTAAATTGATATACCCTATTACCTTAATTATGGTAGGATTTATGTGTCTAAAACCTTTTCCATTTCATCTAGATTTTTTAATTTATTGGAATAAAAATTTTTAAAGTAATTCCTAATCATCATCTGGATTCCAGTAACATCTGTAGTATTATTCTCCCTTTCATCTCTAATTTCATTAATTTGGGTCCTCTTTTTTTCTTCTTTTGGTTAGTTTAGGTAAAAGTTTATCAACCTTGTTTATCTTTTCAAAGAAACAACTGATTCATTCAGCCTTTGAACTGTTCATTTAGTCTTTTGCTCATTAACGTCACCTCTGATGTTTATTGTCTCTTCCTTTTACTGCTTTTGAGTTTGATTTTGTCCTGTTTTTTCCAATAATCTGAGATACATCGCTGGGTTATTTGTTTGAGATTGCTTTCATTTTCTAACATAACCACTCATATCTATAAACTTCCCTCTTAGAATGTCCTTCCTGTGTCCCACAGATTCTGGTGTGTTTCGCTTCCATTTTCATTGGGTTTTATGAATTTTTCCAGCTTCCTCATGATTTCTGCAGTGACCATTCAAAAGTAATCATTAAGGGGGCTGGGAATTTAGCTCAGCGGCAAAAGCGCCTGCCTGGCATGCGCAGGGTCGTGAGTTCGGTTCCCGGTATCGGAGAAAAAAAAAAAAAAAAAAAAAAAAAAAGTAATCATTCAAAATTAGTGATTATTCAAAATTGAATTATTTAATAACCTTATGCTGGCAGTTTTTTATAGTTTCTCCCACTGTTGATTTCTAGCTTCTTTTGCTTAGATGCCTCTCTAGATCTCGTTTGCATGGAGATAACAGAGTGGGTCTGTTGTTGTTTTTTTTTTAATTTACTTGACAATCTGACTTAAGATATGCTTCCTTAGAAAAAAATTATTGAGCTTTAATCTTGAATCAGGAAATTACATGAATAAGTAAGTTATACACAGCATATCTAGCAGAAGTACAAGTTGAGATTCCTCTGGCTATATATAGGTGGCTAACTTCTTTGAAGAATTACATTAAGCTATATTTACCGCAATTCAATTAAATATGTTGGCAGAATTTACAGAGAAACCTTTTTTATGCTGGTTAATACTGCAAAACCAGGAGCTACAAAATATCTGACATTGAATAACGTATAGGTAAAAAAAACTTTTGAGTTACTCATAGTTCTGGACGCTGAATCCAAGACTGGGCAGCCCCGGTGCTGGGCCTCGGTTACACCCCCACACAGTGGGCTGCTCCTTGGCCGGAGTGAATGCAAGTAGGAGAGCGCATCGGACAGTGAGATGAGAAT
Source organism: Chinchilla lanigera (assembly GCF_000276665.1). Taxonomy (NCBI): domain Eukaryota; kingdom Metazoa; phylum Chordata; class Mammalia; order Rodentia; family Chinchillidae; genus Chinchilla; species Chinchilla lanigera. The sequence continues at coordinate 1,084,653 of NW_004955502.1, forward strand.
CAAGAATGACTTAGGATCCAAGCTTACTCTTGTCATGTCAATCTGCTCCTATAGAAACCAGCCGGGTGCCCTCATGGGAAGTAATTGGCTTGCTTATGGACCTCTGCAGGTAACACCTCACTGACCTAACCAGCTGTAACTATATCCCACATTTCAAAAGTTTTACCACCTCTGAACAATCACAGCACGACCAAGTTTCTATACAAGTGTCCTCAAGACCAGTGTCTTCAAGCCGTCTCAGCAGTTTGGGCACCAGGGACCAGTTCGGTGAAAGGCAGATTTTTCACAGACGACTGTTTGGGGGGTGATTCAAGTGCATTTCAGTGAAGCCCTCTGTGATAATGTTGATCCGTATTTTCTTCATGTTTCAGCATCCCCTCAAATCGTCAGGCATTAGACTCTCATGAGGAGTGTGCAAGAGGCTACTCACGTGTGCTGGCCACAGCAGGGCTGGAGCAGCGCGCTCTGAGGATCTGGAGCCACCGCTGATCTGATTGATCTGATAAGAGGCTGAGCTCAAGCCCTCAGGAAGCAATGTGCTGGGCCAGGAGCCACTGTAAACAGAGGTAGAGGTTGCCTGTCTGCCCCCAGGCTCTGCCTGCAGTGTGGCCCGGTTCCTAACAGGCCACAGATACAATCCACACTCCTCTGTAGCTGTCGGGGTGGGATTGGGGACACCAGCTTTAGAGGACACTTGCAAATGCACCCAAACTATAATAAAGCTTAACCATGCTTTTTTCCCCTCCTTTCTTATGTATTTACTTAAGTCTTCTCTTTTTTTTCTTTTATTGTAAAGAGAAAAAGTTAAACAGACAATGAAACCCAGTTTCAAAACAGGTTAGTAGGACAGTTACAATTGTTGTTACAATGCATATTGTTGTTGTCTTCCTGGTAGTTAATCGGAGTACAAGATATAGGCCTGCTATCTTGTCTAAACAATATTAGCACAAAAGCTTCTTTTCAAGGAACTAAGAGATGCTAGCTGTATAATTATCTTGACTATGTTGTGAATATGTATATTTTTTTCTTTAGCTGCATTACCTGTCTGTCTCCGTTTCCTAATCTGTAGGGTTATAGTAATACCTATGCTATGTGATAGTTATACAAAATAAAAGCAGGTATGTGCAGTAGTTGCCGACACTCAGTAAATGCTGTGTAAGAGTTTGTGAATATGGGACACAAAGATGAGTCATTGTCTATGCCAAGATAGCAGTCTGGACACACACTGTCTTACCCATGTCTCTATATGGCCAAAGAATCACATCAGATTTCAAAGACAAAGGGAAATACATTTGCAATTTTAAATAGCTTCAGAAATGCTTTGTGTATGTTACTGATTGCATACAGAAAAAAATATGTTGCAGATGCCGTTGTCCAATAACTAAAACTGACTGGCTGAAATATTTGAATAAAATATGATTTTTCAAGAATGTTACTGAAGGCCTAGAAGATTTTAATGAGGTACTTTAGCTGATGCATAGAATATCTGTTAAATTTTAGTCTTAAAATGGAGCAAGCCCTCAATGTGGACGAATGTTTTTAGCTAGATACAATAATTTGGATTTAGAAATTATATAATTTTCCAGATATGTGGAACTCACATTTATGAGGTATGGTCAAACTATATTGTGAATATTTAAATTTTAAAAATGTATTAAGGTAGAAGACAGTATATTGTCATTGCATCTCATTATTTTCTATGGAGTAACAGTTTAATCACAGTGTTTAAAATGTACAGCTGATTTTATTTGGAACTCCATTTCAATATTTTTTAAATCTCTGCTTAATGTCATAATATGAAATTTTATCACTGATTGAAAAGTTAAGGAGTGATTTTGAAAATTTACCCTTATTATTTTGTGATTCAGAAAAATTATCGTGAAAAAATACAAGAGTAACAGAAAAACTTTGTATATTACAAATCTAGCCTTTCAGTGAGAGGATCTCATAATAATTTTGTATTTTGTTATGTCATGAAAATTTGTGCAATATTTGAAAGTGAAATACATGAACACCTGGCACTATTTTGCACCATCTCACCATGACTGGATATATGAAATAAATTCACAATTATTTTAACATGACTGTCTCTCACTTCCTATTTAATATATTGGACCTAAAGTCCTTGGTTTACACCTACACAGCTATTACTACTACCCAATTACCCACCAGAATCTCACCTTCCCTATTCTATATCTCTTGCATAATTGATTTAAGAGTCCGTGCTGAACTGCTTCTGCTTCACCTTTTCATTACAGAAACATTTCCCAATTATCAATTATACTAAGGAATATGGAGAAGGCAGTTTTAAAAAAAGCCTCACAGTGATACTAAGAAGAGAAATATACATCAGCGAAACACTAGAGACCAATTAAAAGGTAACAAATCAATAAATCTATGATTATGTGGTATAATCAATATGCATGAGTAGCAAGAGAATGAAAAATCAGGGAAAAGAAGTCTGGAATGTAGTTAGGTCTAAATACGTTCTTTGATAATAAGCCTGATAGTCCACTGCTTTTATAGTTGTTTCTTGTTGGATGAGGTTCTAAAGATTTGGTTTGCCCATTGTTCATTCCACAGTATAAGGGAATACCTGCAAAGCATTTTCTTATTTGACACTAAGGGTTCTTAACATTATTTTTCTCTTCGTGATTAGGTATTGACACAATTTTGACTTTTGTGTAAATGCTGCCTGTCCATGCTACATAATTTTAAAATAGAAAAATAAATTATGTAAATATAAGATTACTTGGAGCATTACAGGCAAAAAGCCCATTCTTACTTTGCCATTTTGAACTTTAAACTAGAGCAAAAGTGATTAAAATCTATTTTTCTCATTAAGTATTGGTGGTATGAAAAAACATTATTACCTGTAGTAGATTTTACTTTCATGAAGTGAGTAACTTTTTTAGGCTGTAAGAAAGAAAACTGAGGGTAAAGTAAAACTAATTCTTTTATTTTGTTCTCCCCTTCAAAAAATAGAGTTCCATGTGAATCCCACTCTGTAGAATGGACTACTATGATATGCCATAAAATTTCCAGATATTTCAGACCTTATAAAATAACATTTTCTAAGACATTTTTTTCAAGACTTTTGACTCATGATTTTACTTGAAACTTTAATGCCTTTTTAAAATTCTTGCTCAATGCTACAAAATGCATACACTCACTACAATGATCAAAATATAAAGAAATTTTTAGAAAATTTATCTCTATCTTTTGAAAGAAAAAACATTTAGAAAATCACAAATGTACTATTATATTATGTGGATACATGTACAGAAATTTGCTTACTTTATGAGAAAGCATAGTTAGGGGTTCTTTTTCCTTTGTATTTTCCCAAATATTTCTTTAATAAAAGTGTACAATTTTATCCTTTCATTACCAATATCTGGGAGACTGTTTATCCATACTCTCACCTAAACTACAAATATTTTAAAATTTTGTTTACGTGGATAATTGGTTTTTTGTTTTGTATTTTTATTTTTTGTATTTTTTTTTTTTATTTTAAGGATAAAAGGAGGGAAACATTAACAGACATACAACATTTTACAACATATCACAAGCACAATACAGACAATACAGAGTT
>NW_004955502.1:1094333-1143000 GCF_000276665.1 Chinchilla lanigera
CGCCTAGAAACTCAGACTGCAGTGTCACCGGGGTCTTTGTTCTCGCGTCCTGGCCTCCGGGATTGGGTGCGGCCTACCTGGCTCTTTGCGCGCTTTTCGGCTGGGAATCGCGGTGGTATGAGTCCGGCCCACACTCGGACCCAGGAGCCTGTATTTTTAAAAATGTAATGAGATTTACCATCTTTTCAAGTTCAGGGTCTAAGTGTATTTTGAAATTCTTTCACCTGTTTGTATAGTGAATTATTTGCATCTTAATGCACTTAGCCAGTTAGGTTTCATGTTTTCTCATGTTTTATCTTTGGCTATTTTTTAATTATTTATTTAGATTTAAATTTTTATAATAAAAATTAGATAATTTGTTTTCAAAATAGCTTGTTTTCCCTTAAGTACTCTATGCATGCATTCTATTAGCATATTTTGCTATGTAAAAGATAAAAAAATTTTCCCATAAACAAATAATTGCTTAAATTTGCATTTTAAACATTGAAATAACCATGAAATTTTAGGCACCTTTACAGATTAAAGTTATAGAAGGCCAGAACAAATTTACATAAATGACAACAATCTGTCAATTACTGGCTTTTGTGAATTAGTGAACAAGCCAGAAAACGTGATTAAAAATGCAGACCACCACGCCACAAAATGTAGTTTGTTTGGTTATCTTCACAAATGTAGCTAAGTATCAATTCTTTGATAATGCTTCAGGGTAGACTAGTAAATTTCTTCTAACATTTTGTGAAAATAGTTTAGTGTGCATGATACTGAAGTCCCACCCCATTTCTTTCCTAATGATTTGCTGCTGAGAAATGAAAGGAGATGGCTGGATGTACACTGAGAATTTTAGGTTTGCAGGCTATGGCAATAACACTTCCCAGGTTGCACTTAATGCAGGAACTCTTTTATCTTTTCCAAGTAGGATACCAGTGTATGACTATAATTTTAAAAGTATATGATGAAATTTGAATGTCTCTGTAAGTGAACATGAAATACTGATGAATGAAGCACACTTAGTTGCAATAACTATATATATCTATGACTGCAGACAGAAAGTAAATAAATAGACAAAGTATTTGCAATCACAGATGCATCATATAAGATTTTATGTTTGTGTTTTCTATGGAATGAATTTTGTCTCTTTAATTCCATGTATGTGACACAAAATACATGAGTTCAGGCACACTAGCAGAAAGTTCATAAAGAAAGTATCAAGGGTATTTCAATTTTGGTCCATGCTAGACTTCTAGGAAAGGCATCTTACAAGTCACTTCAAGATAGATATTATCCTTTGAGTATGCACATGGATTTCCTTTTCTTCCCTTCTCAATTCTTTCCAGTGTTTTTTCTTTCTTTTCATTCTACCCTGACTTATGCCTGTTTCTTCTTTTTTGTTTTAAAAGCAGCACTAAAATGAGCGAAGAGTGAACTCAGGGATGTCTGTATCTCAGACCTCCTCTCTTAGGGGCACAAAGGTGCATCCTTCCTGGATGTTGGAAATACGGGGTCAGCACCTTAATTTAGCTGATTTAATTCCAACCTCTGCTTTCGTCTTTATCTTCTCCGTCACTTCAACCTCACCAAATTTTATCCAAAATTAAGTTTAAATAATAATTCAGCTATATTGAAATTCCAGCCATAAATTATAAATTCAATAAGAATTAATGTAAGAATTTGTCATTTAAAGTAACCTCTGAATATAAAAATGTTTTCCTCTGTAGAATCTTGAGATTTGGGCATATTTAATTCAGAAAAATATCAATACAATGAAAAATGCTTTCTCGACTATAAAAGTTGCAATGATCACTTCCCAATGTTCTTTAGTGTAGTAATTACCTATGGGAAATATAAAGGTTGTTGTTTGTTTTGTGTTCTACTCTGATTTCTTTTATCAATTTAAAGGAAACTAGAGACAAAAAATTCAGAGGAGCTACTGTATCCAACTGGACTAGTGTTCATTTTAACAAATTAAGATTGATACAAAAACCTAAAGATAAGTAAAGTATACAGTTTTTAAAGTTTTACAATGTGAGCTACATAGGAATTAATTTTTTTACTTGAGTCATAATACATATTTGATTTTAAAATATTGTAGGCAATATGTAAAATATATGCTATGCATATCATATTATACATAATACATATGTATGTATTTAAATATATGCACATATACATAATAGAGAAAGGTGGAGTTAGTTTGAATAAGACATCGGCTGGCATTAAGTCATACTGAGGAAGTTATGCTTACTTTCAAAAATCTGTCCCCTAACTCTTTATCCACTGACACTGAAAACAATATTTACCTCATGGCTATGAAATGAATCAGATTACTTTTTATTTAATGTGAAACACTCCCCTATCTTGGCATACCTGCTGATTGTACCCAACATATAATTCATATACTCCTTAGAAGGAAGTAGGAGATTATACCTGCTACACTATTTTGGTTTCCTGAAGTTACGCTTCATTATTTTTCATTACTTAGCTATGGTCATCTATAATTTTTGATGTGTGATACATGAAGAAAATAAGGTCTCAATGCAGTTTTCTTATTCTTAGAGAAAAAAGAAAGGCATATCAATCATTAGCTCAGAAACATCATAGTGTTACGATAAACACACACAGGCTACTATCAATTTTACTATCACAATTAGGTAGAGAGGAAAAACAAAGTACTTTACTGAAATGCAGGAGAGAGAAATGAGCTCATACATTCATGCATCTTTCCTCAGACCGAAGGCTTCAGTTCCTAGAAAAACTCCTTGCAAATAAAGGAAGGACAGTTGTTCCGCTCACATTCTAGGGAGTAAAGATGACATCCAAACCATGTCTTCTGTACTCCCACGTGGGAGCATTAAAATAAAACAAATTAGTTTTCCTATGCCTGTTCTGATTCTATCAAATCTTGCAAGTTTTATGACATGAATGTGATTGTAGGTTTTATGTGCCTATCATTTGAAATTAAAATGAAAATTGATTTAAATTCATTAAATTAGTCCATTGATCAGTTACACAAATTAGAAGTAATTAATTTTCATTCATTCCTTCATTCAGTTCTACTTTCTACCACTCAAGCACAATTTAGTTCTGCTGAGACCTGATGAGTGAGTCATGGTTATTTTCTTCCAAGAAACCACTATTTTTCACTCTTTTTCACGCTACTCTTCCTTCCGCTTAGAAAAAAGTCAACTAATTTTTCCAATGACAGTAGTAGGAGCATAAGCTTCAGAAATTAATAAAGTTGCATAATTTAAGAAACAGTAGGCAGCAGTTAAAAACACAGATCATCTTTTTGTTGTTGTTGTTGTTTTGGGTTTTTTTCCAGTACCGGGAATCGAACTCATGACCTCACACTTGCCAGGCAGGTGCTGTACTGCTAAGCTAAATCCCCAGCCCAACACAGATCATCCTTATCTTACATGATTCAACATACATGCTTCAACTAAGACTATTTAGGTAAGTAGCAATCCCCACAAAACACAATGCAAATTTCAGCTACCATGGTGTACTAATTGTAATTAGGTAAAGTTTAAGTATTGGTTTTTCTCTTCAGTAAACAAATCACTGTGAAAATCATGAAAGTGCACAATGTTGAATGGTCAGTCACACTCTTTTAGAAAGCTGTTGCTCACAAGTCACAGTCCACCTGTTACCTAGATCACAAACAGACAGAAAAGTGCATAATTGTATCAGGTCATCACCCCAAACTGGAAAGACACAGTAAGTGAAACAGTTAATGTTTTTCAAATAATACTGTTGGATAATGCTACAGGTCATCCTGAGACTTAAAACATCAACATTTAACTTTTACTGCTGAGTGTAACTTTATGAATCAGCCAATGGACCTAAGAGCACTCAGACTTTTGAAGCCCTTTATTACAGACAGACTTACTGTCAATGCTACAGTTAAGGATTATGTAATATTTTAGCTCAATTTTGGAGAAAAATATGACATAAAACATGCACTGGAAGATATGTGAGCTTGAAGCAGAAAGTTAGAAGGGAGAAATATACATGAAATATAGCACAATTTTTACTGCTCCCTGATATTGCAGGCTCCAGAACAAACATAAGTGAGAGTGTAGAGGAAATAGTTGGTTGACACTATGGTGATTTGAGAGATGCTAGAGGAGCATCCAGAGGAACTAGAGGAAAGTGAATTTACTGACAGAGACAATGAAAGAAAATGATTGTGAAGGAAAGGGTGATGTCTCAGGAGTGACATAGGCAAAAAGGTCAGCATTAAGTGAATTATCAGAGTACTTCATGACATTGAAATAGCAAAGAATAAAATTCTGAAAGTAGATTCAGACTTAGAAAGCAGTATGACCACTCATAAGCCTCAGAAAAGTTCTTCACTCCACATTATAAGTTATATGACAAGGAACCAAACACTATCTAATATTTATTCAAAGTATTATTGACATGTATTTGCACAAAGAGTAAAATACCTGAATTTATGTGTTCTTAATTTTAAAATAACAACAAAATATACTTACTTTTCATTTTTGTATGCATGAATAACTGGCAGAAGATTTAAGGTAATAAAACAGTCCTAAACTTCCAGTTGGCTACTAGGATCACTTTGTTAGCTTTCAGAGTAAATTTTATCAGGATGTAGACAGAGGGTTCAATGGATTTATATTTTTAAAATAAAAGCTGTGTGTGGCAGCACACAATGTCCAATCCCAAATGCTCTGGGAAGCTGAGGCTAGAGGATCACAAGACTCAGCTCAGCCTGGGAAATTTAGTGACTGAGTGAGACTGTCTCAAATTCAAACAACGGAAGAGAATGTAGCTCAATGGAAAGGGACTGGCCACAATCCCTAATCCCATGAAAAACAGATAAAAACTAAGGGGTTGTGTGAGTTAATATGAAATTGTAAGTTGAACTTATATTTATTTGTGAGAACATTTTACTCTCATTCTTCTCCAAGATCCTTTTTTTAATAGAAAATAGACTAACATTATAAAATTTTAAGCTCATGAACTATACAGTAATATAAATTGTAATTGACTTTTTATAATTCTAATCAATAAGCAATAATAAATCCATGAGAAACAGAAGAAGGGACCTGCTATTTTTGCAGAGGCTTCAGGAAAGCAAAAGCACTGAGTAGGAGGAGCATTAGCAACTGTTTTCTAATTTTTTTTACTAAGAAATTTAAGATACATTAAGAATATAAAAATGTTTTCACATGTGTGCATACATAGGTGGCGTAAATGATAGAAAAATCTAAATTAAATAGTAGAGAAATTGGTCAAAAATGAAGCTTTTAAGAAATTCAATTTTCATTACAATGATGTAACATTTTAAGGAAGGTGAGCTATTTCTGCTTTTCACATGTTGGGTGTAATATTTCATTAAATTTGCTAATTTACTCAATTTAGTCATTTCATACTATATATGTCATATATGTAATATATGCATATATATATGAATAAATGAATATTGTACATCCATCTCTAAAATATAAACTTCATTTCCCATCTCCTCAGAATGAATACTTCTAGTATTTCTAGGTTTACCAAGTGTTACCAGTTACTTCAAGATTTACACAGCTGAAAAATAGACACACACATAAGGTTGGGGGGGAATATTTTATAATCATAAGATGATATCTTTAACTGAATGCAAATACCAGTGACCCCAATGCCTATAATTACTGGAGTCCCATAAATATTTAGGCAATTCTGACAAAACTTCCACCCTTCAACATTACTTGAATCATTCCTGTAGCTATAAATAAAGAATAGCCCGAGGTAAAAGTACCCATTTTTAGTAAACGTTCATCACAACTAAGGAACAATTAAGCCTATGGGATATTCATTTTTCTATTCATTGTGTTAAGTGTCAAGTAATTTGAGTCTGCAAGCGTTACTTCTCAGTTTGTTTTTTACATTCTTTCCATTTATTCTCAATTTTTCTGCATTTCATTCTCACTTTTTCCTTCTTCCTTCTTTTTTATGCTCCAAATCCCCTCTCAGTTCTCCAGATTAACTCTTTGTTTTCACTTAAGAGTGTATCATTAGAATAAGATGGTAATTTTAGGTGCCATAAATATCACAGTTTGAAGTGTGTTGATAGAATAGTACACGTTCTTACAAGTAGTCCAGACATGCTGAAGAGGCAGGGAGTTCACAGGACTGTGCAACAGCTCATGTGATAATCACCACATAATATGAGCATTCAGGCGACGTCCCATGGGGCAAGTGATAAACCTTAACTCCAGAGAGACCTTAAATCAGCACAAAAAGCAGAATTCACTCCATAGATAACTGAGTTACATTTTCCTGTGCTTTGCCCTATCATTTTGTGTTTTTTAAGTTAAATTTATTTTTAATGGACACATTAAAAATATAAAAGTGAATGTGTTAATGAGCTAATATGACATTCCAATACATGTATATATTCTGTAATGTGGAAATCATATCAAACATACCTATCCATCAAACATCTTCCTTGAATAAAAGCATCTTTTTGAGTAAAAAATCTAAAATATTTTTTCTAGCTTTTTGAAATGTATAGTGCATTTTTGTACTCTCTATTTTATTTAGTCAACCACCTATGTAATAGCATGTCATAATTTCTTATTCCTATCTACCTGCAACTTTGAAACCACTGATCAACCTTTCTCTGTCTCTTGTACCCCAGTTTTGTCCCACATTATGCTCCCAGCCTCCAGTAACCTCTATTTGCAATTTCTGTGACATGAAACTTTTTAGATTTCATGTATGAATGAGATCATGTAGTACTTGTCTTTCAACTCATATAAGAATCTCTGGTTCCACTCCATACAGGTTTCCTCATATAACAGAACTCTCTTTTTATGGCTGCATAGTATTCCACTATCTATATATACCACACTTTCTTTATGCATTCACCAGTAAATAGGCACTAAGATTTTTTACATTTCTGGGAAAATGTGAATAATGTTGAAATTAATATGGGAGCATAAATGTCTGTTTGACATACTGAGTTCACTATTCTAGGAGAGTGATTGCTAAATCATATGATGGTTCTGTTTTCAATTTCTTTGAGAGACCTGTATAAGGTTTTCCATAATTGCTACACTAACTTACTATCATCTATGTATCTATCATCTATCATCTATCTATCATCTATCTATTGATCTATCTATCTATCTATCTATCTATCTATCTATCTATCTATCTACCCAGGTTGGCTTACAATGGCTGCTTGCAGAGTCACAATTGGAAGAAAGCAAAAGACCCTCTGCACACGAGAGAGGGGAACTGTCAGTGTTGGTCTGTATGGGGAAGTCAAAGGGTCTGCACTGGATGGCTGAAGAGACTGCTCTGGTCAGCTGAAGATGCCATCCAAAAGTGTTGGCAAAGCCTGAAGCTCATCCAAAGAAGCATAATTAAGATTTTCTGTTTCTCTCTCATTTTGTTCCATCCAGGCTGTGTGCCTGTTGCTCGGTGGCAGCCACACCCAGGGTGGACCTTCCCTCTTCAATAAGTCACTCACCCAGACACACCCAGAGTTGTGCTAAACTAACCCAATAGGTATTTTTTTAGTCAAGTTGACACCTGGTAAACTATCACAATCCACCCCTTGACAACTTGACAACCAGATACATCTCCTTCATCATACTTGGTCTCTAGACATAGCAACAAGTTCACAATTATGCCTAACATGATGCAACTATCTTACATATAAACAGAAGTGCAATATTTCCCTCTCCAGAATAGAAGACGAAGTTTTGTTTTCTTTTGGTGGTGCTTTCTCTTAGCATTTTGTAACTTACATTATAATATAAGGTTAAATGGTACATTAAAACAATATAAAATCTCTCAGTATAAAATCTTTCTATGAATATTGTTATAAAGGAAGAAAATAAAGACACCTGTTCAATATATGGGTATATATGCACAAGCATATTTATGAAATCAATTCTTATTTCTGTAGCTGGTCACATGGTCATATCTGTCATATGTCGTATTTATAACTGACTTCTTCTACTACTCATTCCATATTTCTTTGGCATTCAGCAAGTACCTTAGTAGGTCTGGTTCTTTCCCTAGTGGGGTGACCTACCTGCCATTCACACTTCAAGTACCATTGCATCTGCTGGGTCATATGGTCCAAGTAGCAGAAGAACCTGCATAGCAGCCTGTACCTATTCCAGAGCCTTCTCCTGTAGCAACTTTCTGCATCACTAAGTAAATGGATTGGAATTGACACATCCAAGTGAGAAATGTATTGCCTCAAAAATCCAAATAGGTTTACTGGGCACTGTGCCTCTTTATTGGTCATAGGAGTAGCTAGGTGAAACAACTCACCCTCTATCTTAAAAGGGATATATGCATTCCATTTACCATCAAACTCTTAGAAATTTTACTGAGGTGGAAGGACCTTGAATTTGGTTGCATTTACATTCTACCCTTTGGCTCACAAATGCTTTACCAACAAGTCAAAAATGGCTATGAGCTCCTGCTCCCTTAGTTTAATCAGCATAATGTCAGCAATATAGTGGACAAGTGAAATCACTTATGAGAGAGAAAGATGATCAAGATCCCTGTGAACTAAATAGTGATGCAAGACTGGAGAGTTAATATACTCTTCAGGTAGGGCAATAAAGGTGTGCTTCTGGCACTGACAGCTAAAAGGAAGTTGTTTTTGGTGGACCTTATGGATAGGTAAGGAGAAGAAAGCATTTGCGAAATTTATAGTCTCATATAAGGTACCAGGAGATGTATTAATCTACTCAAGCAAGGAAACTACATCTGGTAAAGCAGCTGCAATAGGAGTTACAATTTGAGTTTATAGTCTACTATCAAGATTTGTCTATTTTCTGCACAACCCAAGTAGAAGAATTAAATGAGAATGTGGTGGGAACCACCACCCCCCATCTTTCAAGTTCTACAATCCCTCCAGGGGTGTGATAATGTTTAGAGCTTATTAATTTCCAGGTAAAGCTAACTCTAATGGCTTCTGCTTGGCCCTTCCAACTATAACAGCTCTCACACTTCTGCTTATGAAGCCAATGTGAAGATTCTGCAAAATACTAACTAGATCTATCCCAAGTATGCAGTCTAGAATTCCGGAGATAACCATAGGATGGATTTGGGGACTAACTGCATCCAGTGTGAGTTGGGCCTTTGCTAAAACTCCATTGATCACATAAGAACTATAGGCCACTACTCTTACCAGTAGGCTGAGGTGATATTTTGGATTCCTGGAATCAGCATTAGTTTAGAATGAGTGTCTAGTGAGCCTGGGCATTTCTGACTTTCTCCCTTTCCCTAGTATATAGTTACCCAAGTAAAAGGCTTCAGGTCTCTTTGGAGAGGGACAGGAATAAGATCAAATGTATAAATTTTGGTAGTTCCTCCAGGTCCTTCTCCCAAGGGGACTTGACCTCCCCTTCATTTAAGGGGTTCTGAGTCTAAAAACTGGCTCAAATCTGGGAATTAGTTGAGCACCTATGGTTCTCTGTTACTACAATTTGATGAAGGTATCATTTGCCATGAAATTTTTCTGAGTATATAAACTTAGCAAAACATTAGTAGGCTTCCTATCTACTTCATTTTTGACAAATCAGCCAATGCCATAGGTCTACATGTGTCAGACCAGTCCAATCATTGATTTTCTCCTGCTATCCATTATGGTAAATATGTGTACCTTGTCTTTGGTGGTTGACAGCTGCCCCTTGACCCTTGCCACTCTAGGATCCAATTAAACCTACCATCATCTTTAAGTTTACCAAATGAGTGACTATCATCCCTAACATAGGGTCTGCCATGCAGAGAAGAGTAATGACAGGGCTCTTCACAGACGTTGGTGCTTCCTTCATAAGTCTGTTTCTCAAGGAGTTAGTGAAGGGTACATTTTCCAGATCATCTCAGTGTGAAGAAATAGGTTTCATATGACAAATCCACTCATCAACAGTAAACCAAATACCAGGTGTTTCCAACTCACACATTATAAGGCATCTTTTGATCTTTTGATCCAACTATCCAAATAAACTTTTAGCATCTTTAAAAAACACATGCAGCAACGTTATATTCAGAATCTCTACTTAATGAACACAAACTCAGCCTGATCCATGCATATCTTTTTGCCACAAATATCCCATACTCTTAAAATTCATTCCTATATTTGTTTATCAAACCTTTAAAAATTAGAAAACTCGGGGCTGGGGATTTAGCTCAGCGGCAAAAGCGCCTGCCTGGCAAGCGCAAGGTCGTGAGTTCGGTTCCCGGTACCGGAGAAAAACCAAAAAAAAAAAAAAAAAAAAAAAAAAAAAAAAATTAGAAAACTCAAGAATTTCTTTGGGAGAAAAGTGGACCTCCTCATGGATTACACTATGTGCCTAGCCCTTAGTAGTCCTCTGAGATTTGAACCTAGTTATAGATTTAGAGGCAAAAGTGGGTGGTGGCAGTGTCAGAATGATACGCTTAGTCAACACAGCACTAGTTTCCTCAGATAGAAGAGGAGAGGCCCATACTGCAGCAGGTGGGGCTCAGGATGGCTCTGCCACTGAGGATAGGGAAATCTCTTCCTCTAGAAGAACAATCTTCTCAGGATTTAGGAGTTCAAATTCCCCAGTCTCATAAAGACCCTCCCAAATATATCCATCCCATTCTTTTCAAATCTGTGCCCTCACTTTCACTTGCAAAACATTTCAAGGCTGAGTACTGAACTCACACCATATTTTAGCCAATTGAATTATGAAGTCTTTGATTTGGATTTCTGCAATCTCAGCCCTGCAGCTAAGGTAAAGAAGATTCTCTTTCAGGACATACTCCAGTGAATTTGAATCATCCTGACCCTTATTTGCCTTCATTATTTTGTCTTCACACTTAGAAGATTTTATATTTTGTATGCATGTCTGGATCTTATGACTATCATTCAATCTTTTGTCTAGAGATACTAGGACCAAGCAGCCAGCATCATTATTATTTCCCACTCTGCCAAAAACATTCAGAAGTACTATATATAAATTCACTAAATCCCCTGCATCTTACAAGTGGTGAAGTAGGGTATTCAAATAGATCTACAGTGAATATTCCTTTGAACACTTCACACCAAAGACAATCAGTACTCTACACATCATCACAAGGAGAAACCACCTCAACTTTGGATCTCATCAAATTAGAGAGCCAACCCTAGGAACCAGTAAAGCTATTAAAGAAATTCATTCTTACAGTTATGCTTCTCTAGAGCCACTCTTGGTATCAAATCTGTGTCAATTACAGATTTAGGGTTCATGAGAGAAATTTTGTAAATATATGATTTACGTGGTAGGTTTACAATGGCCACTCCTACAGAGTAATAAGCAGAAGAAGGCTAAAGGGCCCTCTGTGCGCTGGGTGCTAGGGAACACAGCTACACTGCACACTTCAGGCATATTTTATGCCCATATGAGTCTATATCAAGAAGCTGAAGGGTCTGCATTGGAAGGTGGAAGGGTCTGTGTGAAAAGGTTGAAGAGTCTGTGCTGTAAACCTGGGTGTGGATGCCCAAAGATGATAGCAAAGACTGGAGCTCCTCTGGAGAAGCAGAAGTGAGACTTCTTTCTCCTTTCCCTTTCCATCCCTTCCAGGCTACAAGTCTGCTGGTGCTACCCACAGCCAGGGCGGGTCTTCCCTCACAAGTAAGTAGTCATCCAGACACATTGGAACTGTGTGAAGCTAATCTGCTATGTGTGTCTTACTCAAGTTGACACCACAGTTAAGTATCACGCAAGCTCTCTTCAGCATCCAAACATCCAGTCAGCCATGGTCTTTAATCTTTTTGATAACAGCCATTCTTTCTGGTATAAGTTGATATCTCTTTGTGGTCTTCATTTCTAATTTCCTGATGAGTTCTTTAGAGCACTTTTTCATATCCATATTGGCAATTTCTATGTCTTCATTTGAGAAATATATATTCAAGTATATGGCCCATTTTTAAATTGGATCATTTGTTTTTTGCTTTTGAAATTTTGGAGTTCCTTTTATATGCTAGATTGTGTATCTGACAAGAGGATGATACATACTTTCCTCTTATCAGATACATAGTTTCTAAATATTGTTTCCCATTCTGCTGGCTGTCTCTTTGCTGCACTGCCTTTGATGTGCAGAAGATACTAGTTTGATGTGATCCTATTTGTCTTCATTTGGTTTTTTTTTTACTATACTATTGAGTGATGCCCAAAACAATCTTTGTCCATTTCAAGGTCCTGAAGCATTTCCCCTATGTTGTCTATCAGTTTCATAGTTTCAGGTCTCATGTTTAAGTCGGTAATACGTTTTAATCTAGTTTCATTTTTCTGCACATGGCCATCCAATATCCTCAGCACTATTTATTGAAGATTGTCCTCTTCCCACAGCATGCTTTTAACACTTTTTCTGAGCTCAGCTTGCTTTAAATTTATGGACTTCTAGACTATCTTTTCTGTTCCATTGGTCTATATGTCTATTTTATGCCAATACCATCCTTTCTAAGTTACAGCTTTGTAGTATATTTTGTGGTCAAGTAGAGTAAAACTTCTTTCTCTCTTTTTCTTTTTCAGGTTGCTTTCGGTGTTTTGCAATTCTATGTAAATTTAACAGTTATTGTTTCTAGTTCTGTGAAGAATGTCATTGGTATTTGCTAGGGAATTCATTAGATACATGGGTGACTTTGTTCAGTAATTGTAACAGTACTGATTCTTCTACTTCATGAGCACAGGATGTCTTTCTATTTATTTGTTACCTTTCTATTTTTTGTCCATTATATAGTTTTATTGTATAGATCTTTTATCTCTTTGATTACATTTGTTGTCATTACTTTATTATTTTTAGGGATATTACAAATGAAACTGATTTCTACTTCCTATAATTCATTATAGAATAGAGTAATGCTACTGATCTTGTTAATTTTTTGTTGCAACATTAATAAATTTATATATTAGTTCTAATAGTTTTTTTCTTTGATATGGTTTGCAACATTTATTGATTTGCCTATGTTGAACCATCCTTGTAACCCTGGAATGAGACCCACTTCAGTATGACAAATATTCTCCCTAATGTGTTTTTGCATTAGGTTTGCTAAAACATTGTTTGTACTTCTGATTTCAGTTTGCTAGGATATTACATGCATGTTGGTCAAGGATGTGCTTGAAAAAGTTCTATGTTGTTGCTGTGTTCTTATCTAGTTTTGGCATCAGAATCATGCTGTTTGAAAGAATTATTTCCTCTTCTGTGTGTTTTGGAATCACTTAAAAGAGAATTGACATTAGCTCTTAGCTACATGTTCAGCAGATCTCAGTAGTGAAGCCATCAGGTCCTGGGCATTTCTTGTTTGGGTATCTTTTACTACTGAGTCCATCAAGTTATTAATTTTTCTCTCCCTTTTCCATAAAGACAGAAAACACTGTAAGAATTTAACAACATTGTTTTATGACTGTTGATTCTCAAAATTGTTTACATGGTCTGAATTCTCTGGGGAGCACTTAAAATTTGGGAAACAATTCCTTTTTCAAAAGAGCTAATAATGCTCATAATACTGACAGAGGTTTTCTGATTATTTTTATTATTCTCTCAAGTGCTTAGACCCATGTATATTTGTAGAACTTTACTTGAACATTTTAATAATAAATTGTTTTGTTTATTTAGATGTTTCAGTTTCATTCTTTGTACAAATATTCTCATCCCTTAGAATTCTAAAAAGTAAGAAGTCCTAAATTTTAGGTAATGCAAAGGAAAATACACTTTCTTTGGTTGAAAACATCAAAGAATAGATGAAAGGATAGCCTGAGTGGCGATTAAAGGCCGCATTGACTATGTTTCTTTGTTGTCAAATACTGAGATAATGAAAAGAAACATGAGCAGCAGAGACACAACGGAGACTCCTTGTGAAGGAAATGCCTGGCTAATGGAAATTCTGGGAAATAGGTTGCTCCCCAAGGACAGCAGCAGCGGACCCTTAAATGCAAGTTGACTGAGATCGGCAGTCTACACCTTTAAGAGATCAGGATCAAATGGCATCCTGACTTTAAATGTGGGGCAGGAAAAAATAATAGTGAACGTAAACTCTCAGAATATAATTATGTCAATTGAAGCATCAAAATATAATCATCAAATACAGCTTCATCAGCTGGTGTCCAATATAAACAGGTAAAATACCTCAATGACAATTCTGCATACAACCTAATGAAGAGGACGGAGAAGATTATTTCTTTCTCCTAGTGCAGTCTAATGTGGGAAGATTTTGTGGCCTACTTAAGTCTGCCTGCATTCCACTGCCTTGTGTTTTCAGGTACATAGTGCTCAGATCTAGTAGTAGAAAGCCCCAAATGGTGGAGTTTAGGTATATATTACTTTATTCATTTAAAAGATAAACATTATGATCTTCTTATATGATTTTTGGATTAATGAAAATAGCACAAAAGCAATGGTATCACGCATCTTATGTAAATGAGAGACAAGTGAAAAGAAGCAGGAGAACACCAGATTCTTGGTTGATCTCTTGGATATCTGCAGTTTAACCATGTTGGATCAAGTGGGCTTTGCAGAGCCACTGCTAAAATATGGGAGTCTTAGGGTCTTAGGCTAAATACACTGCATTCTGAATTGTACTTGTTAATATCGTAACTTCCCTATCTCTGTTGTCTTTTTATCACATTAATGAGGATATTGCCAGAAAATCCAGCTATCCAATTTTCTTATGGCTTCCACTCAGCAAACCCTGATGAGGAAAGTCACATGAGATAAGTTCAATTATAAGTGCATGATCAATAACTTCAAACTGAATCAAATTGCCAGTTCTATTCTGTCCTTTTCCTATAACCTGCTCTCACCATTGACGCATGAATGGGTGCACACACCCTGAAATATTGCAGTCTTTTTAAATCCCAGGCATTACCACCTCCTACTGAAACTTTTCATTTTCCCTTATAGAAGGTATACAGTAAAAAGTACAGGAACTTGCCAGGCAATCATATGAAATTAACTATATTTATGTTTTCATTCCCTCCTAAAAGAGGAAACACCTTTATCACTGGATATTCTGTAAATCTAATGTACACTTCCTTACTCATTATTCGTATATTATTGAATGGTCCTTTCTTTTCTTATATTCAAACTATACCTGTGATCTATATTATCGTTATTGGCTGTTTTACATACTAAAATATTTTTCAAACCAGCATCACTACAGTTATCTTTCTTCTCATTACCCTCAAGCTACTTTAGTAGCTTTCTAGTCCCTTACTTAGATAATATTGTAGGAAATCTAAAATGTTGTCTCCACTTTCTCAATTCACTTTCATTGTATCATTCTCTATATTACTAAATTATTCTCTACACCAAAAACAAAAAATTAACAGGCTTAAAGGAAATTACATTATCTTCTCTTATAAAAGTGGAAGCTGGTATGGAAACATCCTTCAAAATTATTAAAAATCATTTCCTGCTATTTTTTCTCTGAAAGTCACAGTGCTACTTTCTCATGTCCCCATTCTACTGACTGGGCAAGGGAAAAGAAAATAAGGCAAGGCATTATTACTAGGAAGTACTGCTATGTATAAATTAAAGATATGATCTCATTTGGCAACATTTAGTTGAAAATTTTGGGCCTAATTTTGAGGAGACACAGCTAAATATTAGCAGTTTTATTTTTTCTGTACAGGAAGATAGTGGATATTGTAAAACACCCACTAGAATGTGCTATATATTAATCTTATGTTTCTATCATTTCTCCAGAATGAATCACAGAGTCATCATATCTATGAATCTAAATGCAATAAGCAATTTATGCCTAAGCAACAATTTAGCATCTTTATATTCTTTCTGACCTATTTCTTACTCGAGTTCGTGACCCAATAGTCTCCCTGTTTCCTCTGATTTCTCTGTTACATATTTTGAACATTCACTTTCTTCTATCTATGACGTGCTGAAGTCCATTATATATAATTTTAAGCCACTCCTTTTCTTTATCTCACTGTGTTTCTGCCTCCACTTAAACACACACTGATATTCATAGCTGCCAACAAGATGTGTAAGTGCATGTTTGATGTAAGTGTGTTTCTTCTCTCCGCTCCCCTAATGTACACCACCACCAACCCGAGCATCTCGCCGTGCTTTGTATTAGAGTTAGTGGCCCCAGTATTCCCCCGGGTGGAGTAATCCAGTTTTTCACACGATTTCTAGTAGAATTTTGAATTTGAGTCATTGGAAGAAAACTCATGCTATGAAAAGAACAGAAACAACAGTAAATACAGCATTTGACAGAATGGGTTCAAACTGCTGAAAATCCAGGTGAAGATTTCCAAAGGCTTTTGGAAGAATAATGTTAGATGTACATCCTAACAGTGAAAATTGGAACCCTAAAATAGATTAAGTATGTCAACAAAGAGAATATGAAGAGAAAGAGAAAAATTCCTTCCTGAGATCCTTCTTTCTGATGCCTCTGGGTTGCTTGTGCATGCTGGTTAAAAGTCATGTAGCTCTGTTTGTCATAAAGTGCAGGTCATTTTGTAGAAAACTGCTTTCATCAGTTTGAGCTCAATAGGTTCTCAAATCTTTGAATGTAGTTTTCAGGACATTAATTGCCCTGTTGTTTTTGTGCACATGGGAAGAGGCTTTCCTCTCTCTTATATCACAACACCGTCTCATTATACGGTCAGCTGTTGTGGATATATTCACGTGATCTGAGTCTCATGAATCCTTACAGTGAATGTTTAGAATACAAAGCCAGGTTACTGAAATGCATGTCATCCTCACCTGAATGTAAACACTACCCTTTTCGCACATTTTCTCATTTTGGCCCATATTCGGATGCAGAAATTGCCCTCAGTGTCACATGGTTTTTATAGTCTCGCTGCAGATACATAAGAGACCACTGGAAATAGAGTAAAAAAACGGTGAAACCTGAATTTATTTGTGACCACTGTGACTGAAAAGTTGAAGAGGATAATTGTTTATGTTGAATTCACACCAGGACTCTAAAATTGAAATTGCAGGACATGCACAAGTCAGACGTGCACAAGCTAGTTTTTTCAACAATTAGCCCGTTATCCAGCACATAGAAAGCTCTCCACATTTTTAGTAGTCCAGAATGACCTGCAAATGCCTAACTTCTTATATCTCAGAAATAGAGATAACTTGAAGGGAAACTTCGACTAAAACAGGGAAGTAAAATGCCTTTCACGTTAATGGAACTGTGATTTAAATCTCAGTTAAGTTTTGGCTCACAATTTCAAAGGTCATGAAATCAAATGCTTCTGTTATTGCCATTTACAAAGCAAAATCCTAGTATTAGGATTTTCTTTGGAAAATATAGTTGAAAAACTAAAGGAGAAAAAAAAGAAAACCCAAAACAAAAAGCACAGAATGGACAACCTGTTTCCAACCATTGCAAAATGAAGGGGAGGCCTACTGTTCAAAGGAGTTCCACACAATCCATCGTGATTATTATAGTACTGCTTCAGCCTTTAGGGTAAATCCTAAGCAAGACTGGGTATTACACTACCTCGGCTTGATCTCTTCAGCCAAATACATCACCATGTGGCAGAGTGCCACGCTGAGATGAACTATCCCCACCAGCCTGAAAAATGATAACTTTTAATCCCTGCAAGATGTATGACAGTATAACACTTTAATGGTTTTCCATTCCCAAGTTTTTAAAGCAATTATACTGTAAGCTACAGGGCATGTTGTTAGATGAAGTTTTCTGTCCTCAAACTTTCCTTTCCCTGCTGAATATTTTTCTAGCATGAACATTTCCTAAGTTACTATAGAAACTTACTATGAAGCACAGACTTTGCAAAAGCAACTAGAAAGAACAAGTTTTAAAACAAAGCAAGAGATAATTGGAACTGGGGTTGGATTGTGAAGAAATAACCCTTTCTCCTATTCATATATATTCTTGCTTATAAGGAAAACATGAGTGGTATTTCAGTGTATCTTAATTAATTCAAACTGTGAAATTACACAGTAAATCATTAATATTTATGAAAGATGTGCATTAATTGCTTGCAAATTTGGAAATTCCTTAATACTGCTATATTAAATACTTTCCCTTGCAGAGTAAACTATAATTAAAAATTATTTATTGGTTCCTATTAAATCTTTAAGTCTATAGAAAGTCATATAAATATATTTAAGTACATTTCCCTTCAGTCATGATTTTGCAAATGTTTCTTTGTACTTATCTTTGTAAAATGGCAAGAAATTATGAAAGCCAGTGTCTGTACTAAGTAGAAACACCTCTAACTGCAGTGTAAATGTAGGAGTCATCTAGCTTAATTCATGAAAGTTTAAAAAAATTCTTCTGTCTTTCTAACCCATCCTGTGTCTCAAATTTATGAGTCACAAAAGTGAAAGTTAATTACAAGACATGAACTTTTAGGTCTCTTGAAATAAGTTGACATGGAAAAATTCCTGCTCTGAAAGAAGGCTTAAATTCAATGAGGTCACCAATTTGAAAGTAGGTAAATGGAGAAAATATTAGCCTTTGATCTCTACTGGTCATTCCATCTGTCCACTGATTCCTGTGCTCTTCAGGCTCTTTTACAGTTTCTATAGCTCTGCAGCTCTTCTTTTGTATTCTTGTTATTATTCACTAATTTATTCATTCACTCAAAAACTTGAGTACCACTGTGAACTAGAGTGCAGTAATGAGTGAATAATATTGAATACATGTTAAAAATATATACTAAAAACATGATATGTTCTTTGATTGAAAACCCAGAAAATAGAAGTCAGAATAGTAAAAAAAGAAAGAAAGAAAGAAAACACACACACTTTAGGTTAGGTGTTTTGGAGAATATCTGACAAAAGTGGAGAAATGTCTGTGAATAGTTTGAAGTGGTTATTTTCATCAGAATACAAGTGTGCTTCCTTGAAAGTTAAATCAGGATATTCACTTTTTTTAATTTTAAAAATAAAAGAAGGAAAACATTAACAAACAGATAACCATTTACAAAATAGCAAAAGAACAATACAAACAATACAGAATTACAAACAAAGTGGTGGGAAATTAACAATGCTTGTTGTATTACATATTGATATCTTCAAAGTGGTTTCTCAGAAAACAAATAGAGACATGCAGTATTGATCAATCAAGGAATCATTAACTGTTTCTTTCAGCAAAGAAATAGAAGACAGTAGTTCAACTATGTTAACTATCCTGTACATACATATATAAAAAATTTCTCCTTCTTTCCCTTCTCTTTTTCCACATCACAGTTGACCTTTACCCTTGAGCATTTTCCTTTCATTTCACAATGTCTATCACACCTCCTAGTTTTTATTCACTCTTTCAGGTTTTACACTAGTGAGACAATGCAGGGCTTGCACATGCAGGTCTGATTTATTTCCCTTATGAGTATAGTCTCTAGTTGTGACCATTTACCTATAAAGACCTCAAGTTTATCTCTCTTTATAGTGGAGTAGTATTTCATTATATAAAAGTACCATAATTTTTTTATCCAATCTTCAGTGGATGGACATTTGGGTTGCTTCCACAATTTAGAAATTACAAATTGCAGTGCTAAGAACAGAGGTGCACATATATTGCTGTGATATGATGTTTTTAGATCTTATGGGAAAATACCCAGAAAGGGAATAGCTGGGTTGAATGGGATCTCTAGACCTAGTTTTCTGAGGAATCTCCAAACTGATTTCCACAGTGGTTTCACCAGTCTGCATTCACAAAGCTACTGCAATAAAATCAACCTGGTACATGCTAAAAAGCAGACCTGAGGATCAATGGAACAGACTAGAAGAAACAGCCACAACCACAAACACACTCAGCCACCTAATCTTTGATACAGGGGCCAATCAAGCTCACTGGAAGAACAACAGCCTCTTTAATAAATGGTACTGGAAAAATTGGCTTGCTACCTGCCAAAGACTGAAAATAGACCCAAATCTATCACCATGCACCAAACTCAAGTCAAAATGGATCACAGATCTCCATATTAAAACAGAATCACTAAATCTATTGGAAAAGAAAGTAGGTAAAAACCCTGAAGACATAGGGGTAGGCAGAGAGTTCATGAACAAAAACCAAACTGCATGTGAAACACTTGAAAGAATCAACAACTGGGATCTCATCTTACTGAAAAGTTTCTGCACAGCTAAAGAAACCACAAGCAGAGTAAAAAGAAAACCCACAAACTTGGAAAAAATTTTAGCTGATTGTCCCTCAGACAAAGGGCTTCTATCTAGAACATATAAAGAATTAAAAAATATCAGGCCCCCAAATTCAAAGACCCAATCCAAAAATGGGCAGCTGAGATAAATACACACTTCTCAGATAAAGAAATACAAATGGCAAATAAATACATGAGAAAATGTTCATCATTAATCATTCGTGAAATGCAAACTAAAACAACACTGAGATTCCACCTCCCCCTGTAAGAATGGCTAGCATAAAGAAATCAACCAATAACAAATGCCGGAGAGGCTGTGGAGAAATGGGACATTTCACTTTCAAGGAGTGACGGACTTGTTACTCTTTTCTGTACGTCCCTCTAACCCTCTGCTCACTGAGATATAATATCTGAAATCTGCAATTTAAAAGAGGACAGGTATTTTGGTTCATGCCTTCAGAGGTTTCAGTCCATGGGCAGCTGGCTCAAGGCAGAGAGTATGGGGAAGAGTGCTAGGAAGAGATGCCCACATCATAGCAACCAGGACGCAGGCAGTGAAGGGAAGATCTGGAAAGGAAGACGCACCCCTCTGGGTTATGCCCTCAGTGACCGCTCCTTCCGACCAGCCCTGCACCCCATACCAAGCCAGCTGTGATGCCTCCATAATCCAATCACCCTCCACACACCCTGCCTCTAAGCACACAAGGATTTGGGAGGACATGCATATATAAACCATACTACCGTGTTAGTTGTTTCCCTTTTCTACAGGAAAAGTTACCTACATCAGGGTCAAAGAGAAGACTGGGAGAAAAATGGCTTCCAGAAGAGTGAAGTTTTCCTCCTGCCTAGAGATGCACCTTTGCCTACCCTTGAACTTGCAGGATCACTGCTTTACACTTCCAGAGAATAACCTTTGCCCCACACCAGTCAAGATGTTTTCTTAAGCTTCTAAAGAGGGTGAAGGATGTTCGTCCAGAGGAATCCTCCTTAAATTTTTAGTCTTCCCAATAATGTCAATTGATGCTTCACTCAGCACAACATTCACTAAAGTATAGATGCTCAAACAACGTGCTTCTCTACTCCCTAAGCTCCCAAAACAACTGAATCAAAGTTTAATACTGTTAGAAAATTGCCCATAAAATTTGAGAGGTAAAATTTTTCTCTCAGGCTATCCTCCAAGTCAATTATTTTCTCTCTTCTTTTCTTTCTTTCTTTCTTTCTTTCTTTCTTTCTTTCTTTCTTTTTTACTTAACATTCTTTTTAAATCATAGTCATCTTCTAAAATAATAATTCAGTGAGCCTATTAGCAACCCCAAACATGAAAATACTCTGTCAAAAGAGGATATAAAATCCGCTTATCCATCTTTGGGTGATGGTGATTTTTCTTTGAGCTGAATTATCTTTCATTTAAACTAACCTGTTCTCATACTATAAAAGATAAACATGGCCCAACACCATACAAAGAATAAAAACACTCTGTATTGCAAACATGGGCTAATTAAAAAAAGTTGTAGAACTACAGAGAAAAGGTAATCAAGTAGGATTTAGCGTTTCTTCTCTCTCTTTCAAAGGGACCTCACTTCTGATTAATACCTGATTTGTGATCTGTGTGAGATTTTGTTGAAAAAATATAATTCTGGGCTCCATAGAAGCAAGAAATCACTAATTTATTTCACTATATAACAGTTTAGACAAATCGAAGAGCTGAACCTAAAATTAAGGTATCTTTCCCAAACTCAGAAAAGTAGTTTGTGACCTGCAGCAGCAATAGCTGCTCCTTCCCCTCATTCTTTATGTTTTTATTTTGCCTCAGGTAACTTATTACCTGTAGTCAGTTCATTTAAAATCTGCCACATGCAAAAGTGATACCAGGGTGGGAATATAAAAGTCTTGTCCATAATCGAATTCCTTTTTCCTTTGAAATTAACATTTTTAACCTTGAACTGCCTCTCAAAGTTATTCCAGAATAAATTGCTTCCAATAAGGCACTATTTCATTGGACATGCAAAGCAAACATTTATCAACATTCAGCATGAATTAAAAGGTATTTCTAATAAAGCCAAAGAAACAGAAGCAAGGGAAGCAAAACAGACTGTTAAATACAACCATCAACTTGTTTCGTGGCACTGTTATTCTTTCCAAAGACTCACACTAATCAAGAACACTTAGCACCTGTCAGGGACTTTTAAAAAAGAGTAAAAGGTCCAGTTAGATTCCTGAAACCTAAAAATCTTAAGGAAATTGCTCTACAATGACACCAGAAATACTGCTGGGCAATTCAGGAGAAGACAGCTCATTGGCCACAGTGGCTCAAATTGCCAAGCTTGAAACAGTTTAGTAAAAGTAAAGAATGCATCCGTGATAACCTCTAACAGCTATTTGTTCTGTTCCAATCAGGAACTGATAATAGATGGAGACCTGGTCACTGCTATTTAGACCTTGGAGCACAGAAGATGTTGTTGAATCTGCTTTTTAGTAAGTGGTTAGTTACACGATGGATAAAATAAAATATCAAGTCAACAAGATCGGTTTTTGACAAAGTTGGCAAAAATTTTATACTGACAGCCACAGTTACTCAAAACTAGTTTGAATTAATATAGATTTTCCTAATGAAGTTTTTATTTCTAAATCATTTTAAGTACATTTTTCCATTTCATTTCTAAAATGTTTTCAGCACATGCTTACTTTTATTTTTCATATATTGTAAAAATTTATCTCTGTTACCAAACAAAGCTTTGATTATTCCTTACTGCTGCTACTCTGTTGAGAAATATTGCTATTGCTTTCCTTGCTGCTGTTCTTCAGCCACACTAAAGGCAATTTCCAAGATGCCACTGTGCTTTTATGGCAGTAAAATTTCCTTTCCTCACATAAATATTTAAAGTCTGTTGGTGTTACTTCCATTCTACTTTCACTCATTGTGTAGCACCATTCAACTATCCGTGTTGACGTAGCTTTCCCTGTGCTTTTGGTTCCATGTTCTAGAATGTTCTTTTTATCCTCCTATCTATCCCACTGGTTCCTTAGTGTTTTCCAAGTCCTCACATACATTGAACAACCAATGCTGCTCATGGCTGGAGTCTGAAATCTTCAGGTAAATTTCTGTTCCTATCACCTCTTTGATCCTCATTGGCTTATTCCCCACATAGATAAGTCTAGTAATAATAATATTTGGCTTTAATCACAGGACAGTTGGAGTCAAAAAGAATGATATGTAAGCAGTTCAGTGAGTTTAACCATTTATAAAGACTTGTTGTCTTATCTCCAATCAATTAGAATCTTCTCCCCAAAGACCTCTACGGAAACTCTGCTCCTGGTTGCCAGGAAAGACTCTCTCTTTCTGTGGTCAATGAGCTACAGAGTAAGACCTAATCAGCAGCATCAGAAAGAAAGAGTAGGAGGTAGCAAAGGATGAAATCCAGTAATACCATTCTGTTTCTGAATTCACCCACACACTTGGATGCTTCAGGAATGTGACACAATTGAGATTTTTAAAACCTTTTTAACTTTTAAGTTACCAGACGATACCTGATTATTAGTGGCTATGTGACTTCACCTATACCAGGATGGGAATAGTGGTTTATTTTCAAAAGGCTATAAGGAAATTAATGATCACACAACTTTCCATAATTAAACTAAACCTGAAAGGTCAAACCTCCCCAAGTCTTCCTCTTCTTACCTTTACACTTGTGTTATCATCCAGAATGCCATCCCTCTGCAGCACTTACTACACATTCAAGTATAATTAAACCCACTGTGCACACATGTACTGCTTGGGTTCTCCAGAAAAGCAGAATCATAAGGATTTATTAGCTTGGCTTACAGGGTCAAGGGCAGAAGAGCCCACAGTGGCCCTGAGCACTGCAGAGCCAGAGGACACTGCCACTGCTAAGGCTGAGAAGCTGGAAGCTACATAACAAGAGGGATCAAGAACGCAGTACTGGGCTGGTACTGAAGGCCTGGCAGCTCCTAGAGAGTCGCTGGTGTGAGTGGATGTTGAAAGGTGAGTAATCTCGAGTCTGATTTCCACAGATGATGACAACAGTAGAAGATTGCTTGCCCTAAGAGACTGGAGCTTTTCAAATGAGCCAGTTTTCCTTTCTTCCACTTCATTCCATCCAGGCTCTGAGTCTATTGGATGGTAACACAGGGGAGGTCTCCCCCTTGATTGGCTGTCCTAGATGCCAGTCACCTCTGGACACACCTTATAGACATATCCTGAAGCTATGGTGTAACTTGCTGGGTGTTTATGAATCCAGTCAAGTTGACACTATAAGTAATCATTATGCACATAAGATGTCATTTCGCTATTTCAGTCCAATGTGTCCTGCCCCAGTAAAACTAAATATTCCCTTTCCTTTCCCAATGGCTAATTATACCTCTTTAAAGACCACGCTTTGCTTAGCTTATCTACAGTCTACTTCAGTATCTTTCACTGAAGTGTAGACTCTTCCAAGGAAGAAGTGTTTATTCAACTTTGTAGTTCTTATGCTGCCCCACAAAATTTGCAGATAACTCTTGCTCTGTCATTACTCATTTGCTTGAACTAAGCAATTTTTCTTAAAGAAATAGATTTTTAATTT
Source organism: Chinchilla lanigera (assembly GCF_000276665.1). Taxonomy (NCBI): domain Eukaryota; kingdom Metazoa; phylum Chordata; class Mammalia; order Rodentia; family Chinchillidae; genus Chinchilla; species Chinchilla lanigera. The sequence continues at coordinate 1,119,001 of NW_004955502.1, forward strand.
TTGATATTTGTGAAGTTCTCTCTCTCTGCTTACATGAAAAAATGTGGATACTATGTTTTCTCCTTTCAAGTAAAGAAGGGCCTTACTAGAAATGTGCTCTCTGTTACTGGGGATTTATGTGCTACTCAGTTTTTAAAGAGTAAGTTCAATTATAGTTCCCTGCTAGGGTGTAGGCTGCCTGAAGAAAATGGTCATGACTGTCCTGGCCATAGTAATATCTTCAGTAGCATCATTCTTAACATAGAGTGTAATCAATTGTGGAATTTATGTGAAATCTATTATCCAGTGAACTGGAAAATGCCATTTGTATTCCTCACCATATATCTAAAAGAAAAGACTAACAAGGAGTCTTATGAATATCTGAAATAAGTGCTTTGGAATTGATGTTCTCCCAGTGCTTTGAAAACAATAAGCTACTCCTCCACTGGTCACTGAATATCAATATTTATCTAACATATGGAGGCCCAGAATAAAGATTACATTGTAAAACCTCTGTCTTGATATTTTATTGCTCTCTGAAAAAGTTCCTCACATGGGTGGAAAATGTCATGTCCAGGGAATGCCTCTAAAGAAAGAGGCCTTTATCCTATTTCCACTTCCTGTGAGTGATAATATTTGGTAATATTATCACAGGAGAAGATATCTAAAGCCATATAATGACTCTGAGAGTACAAGATACAAAAAGCCAGTGTTTGTAAGATCCTCATGGAGTAAACCTGCCACATCCTCCTGAAAGATTTCCATGTAGAAGTTAAGGGGATATCTCAATCCTTTTGGACTGAGCATCTGTGACTATGCAAGTTATAATGACTTAATAACAGGCTCACATTTTGGGAGGGTGGCATGTCCATTATTAAGTTCTCAGCATCTGACAAAGGCCTTCTTGCCATGACATTACAAAACAGAAGACATGAGGACAAAAGTGAAGAACAAGAAAGGGGGAACTTAGAGCCCTTATAACCTCTCACTTCTTAATGTCTCAGTTTTTAGTACTGCTACAGTGGAAAATTGAATTTCACCTTAAGTTTGGAAAGGGCAGGCCCTGCAGTCATACCTGGGTTGTTGATTTCTATCTGTCTACACTCAAGTTAATCATAATAACTTTTAGTGCTGTTAAATTGAAGCAGTCAATTTTACCTTGGATCAGATTTCACTTAAATTTATGCAAAAATATTTATAATCAGATATATTTATACTTGCACATGAAAAAAATAGTGGAAATAGACTATGAGAGACAGAGAGACTCCTGGCAGTGTTATTCACTAGCTGTGTGTCTTTGGACATGTTTTTCACTTTCTAGTGGACTGAGATGACTCAATTTTAAAATGAGCAAATTGTTTTCTGTGGGTTGATAATGTTAGTGTACCGGGCTTGCCTATGACTTCAGTGGCATAGGTAGAAGGTAAAACAACAGCCAGAGGGCCAGTATGTCCCTGGTGACCAAGCACTGAGCTGGGATGGAAAGGGAGGTTCTCAGAGGAGCAAGCGTGACCTGCTCCTTTTCATCCTTACAGAGCATCTTCCTCCCACTCTCATTTGCAGACATGTGATTTCTGTTCACAACCATGAGCATGACAACATCAGGCCCTAGAGACAGAAAATACAGGTGCTTTGAGTGTGGTTTCACCTGTGCCTTATTGAAGAAGCCGTGGTTCTAGGACACAGTCCACCTTACCCTTTCTCAGAATGAAATGGCTGTGACAGAAAACGTATGAAATGGGGTTTAGTCAAGAAAAATTAAAGGCTGGGGATTTAGCTCAGTGGCAAAGCACCTGCCTGGCAAGCAGGAAGTCGTGAGTTTGATTCCTGGTACCAGGGGAAAAAAAAAAATAAAATAAAATAAAAAGAGGACAACCACGTCTTCCAACAGTAGAAAATAGTTCTTCAAAATATTAAAATTCTTTGAAATAAATTATTATAGAAATTGGAAAAAAATTTTTAAAGAATGATGAAAATTCATGAAGGTAACAGTGGAGAAAAGAGGAGCAAACCCTGAGACATAGGAAAAGGAAAAGAGGGGATTGGAATTACTAAAATTTGAAAGCATGGAGAGGGAGTTCCTGGGGCGCTGGGGCTCGGATGTCTTGGGAGGAAATTCAGGCTGCAAAGGTCCCTGAAGACAATGTAATAAGCCTGGGGCTCTCGGTGCCAGGGAAAATGGCCAGCAGGAATAGACTGCTACTGTCCAAGGAAGTAAGGATTGGGTGGTATTGACAAGAACAAGAATCAAAAAGGTGATAAGTAATGTTATAGGCAGCTGAGTGAGATAGAAATATTATGGGCGATCAGAGAGGGCCAGGCCCTCAAAGGAGCCAACACGAAAGACAAGATAAGATACCTGTGGGCCAGACCTCAAGACAAAAGGACTAAACAAATGCACCCACATACCTCCCTAGGTGTGAACATCAGGGATTGATATTCTAAATAAGTAACAACCACCTTCAAAAAGCCAGAAAGGGCCACTAGCCCAACCCCCTACAGGAAAAGCCCCTGTTCTGTATTCATGCCCTCTTGCTGCATGACTCGCTTCCCCATTTGATCCCCGTTTACTCAATTTTACCTGAACAATTATACTTGTAATCTTATTGGCTGACCACAGTTTTGTCCCACCTCAAGCCCACCTTGTAATTTCCCATTTCCCCCCTATCTTGGACCTGCTTCACCTCGGGGCTTTGCTCTATAAAGTCCCGGGGAAGGGCAAGGTCCTTGGCAACCCACTTGGGCCCCCTTCTGTCCCTCTCTTGGACAGAAACTTTCTTTCCCTCAATAAATATATTCTACTGTTAACCTCTGTTGCTCCTAAAATTCATTCTTCAATTTTAGAGAACACAAACTTGTCCTAGATATCATTCAGGTTGGGAGTGTTTATTTTCCTATATCAGTAAGAGAGTACCTTTTCCTCCCCAGCACTGAACTTCCCTCTAGCAACTCCTACAGGGAGAATCTAATAGGAAAGCTGCTCCTACAAACCGGATACAACCAGAGGAGGCAAGTAGGGGAGAGCTTTAAAACCTGGAGACAATGGCTTAATTAGCACAAAGGGGGTGTGGAACTAGGGAATAGGCTATGTCATTGGAGGAGGATTCATGTTTTATGAAGGTGTGACAATTTGGTCAGATCTTCTAAAAAAGAGAGACATGTTTTCCCTTTTATAACAAAAATTTTCATTTTTTTCCAGAGAGAACAGCTGAAGAATACTGAACGTTATTAAAAGCTTGCATTGCACTTGAGAAAGAAACTTTTTACAATTCCATGAACTAGACACTTCTTTTTTTAAAGGGGTGTCTGACTGAAAAGAGAAAGTCATGAATCTGTTACTTGAGCTACTTATTCTCAGCTGTTTTATGTAGAATGTTTATGGAAGATCTTGTATATATGACATTCTGGGGGGAAGCTTCCTTTCATAATTGTAAATTAATCAGCCTAACTGGATGAATCTCCCAATTTTAAAATTCAAATTTCCCTATAAGAAAATATGGGATAAGAACATTGGGTTTGGACATTGGAAAACAGTCTGTATTTAAATTCATTCTAGCTCTGTATAATCCATTGGCACTGTATATGTTGAATATGCAATTCTAGAATCCACAGAAAGAAAATGGAAACACTCATTAAGTAGAACAGATGGGAAAAAAGCAGCACCATTTACTGTCTTCTATTTTCCCATTTCAGTTTCCCTTGACAGAATATTCTCAAGTAATTTTCCCTCTAGGATGAATTTTATGGATAACTAATTAATTATGTCTCTTGAACAGTGACTTGATTGCATGGATTTCTTCAAGTATTGCTTTTATGTGGAAAAACTAAGAAAAATATGTCTCACTGGAGTCCATTCTCCCTAAGATAAAATACATAGAGATGCTGAAATAGCTAATTGCGTAGCCATATAAGTATAGTTATATTAAGTCACTCTACAGCAAGTACTTAACCACCCATAGATGCCTGTCTCATCAAAAGTCATGGAAGGTACCAAAACTTGTTTGCTAGTTAATGTGTTTGTAAATTGTATTTTACTACACTGAGTGGGTTAAGGCTTTAAGAACTCATTTAGAGACATAGGGGTTTACATACATGTAAGTTGGTTATAATGTTGACCAGACTCGTGCAATTAGCCATTACTTTTTTCCAGATGACTTTTACTCCAGTTATAACACAGTCTAGCTTACTCAGATCTCATTTTAACTCTGCGTGTGAGTTTTCAGTTCCTGTGTAGTCTTACAACATTTTCTTTAATTCTCTTCTAGTTTCCTTTGCCTTTTATCTTAGTTTCCTTGGGCTCTCTAATTACACTGAAGGATAATATTTACCAATTTTTTGTGCTTTCGTAGTGGAGATATGAATTCTAGTTGCTATTAATTTCCTTTGGTGTAATGAATTGTCATTGGTATTTTAAGTTGCTGTGTTTCTTCTTTTTCATTAGTGTGTGTCTGTGGTACATAATAAACACATTCATCATGGGCATAGGTGTTTATACATAGCACATTTGGATCCTTTTACTTTCTATTCTCTCCCTCCCTCCTATTTCCTCCACCCCCAGATCTACTTCCATAATGTCTAGTTCCCTGTCTCCTATCATCTATCTTTTATTTTGCTCTTTACATTATTTATAGTTGAGGTTTCTCATATAAGAAGAACTATGCACTTTTAATTTTCCCTGAAGTACAAGTCTGCTCAAAATTAATTCTCTCAGCTTTGAAAATGTCTTTAACTTTTATTTATTATTGTTTTAAAGACATTTCATCTTAATACATTTTAATTCATATACTTAATGTAAAATAATATGATACACACACAGGCACATATATGTGTGCATATTATTAACTTGTTATCCTAGTGAACATATTAACTACCCATCAGCTCAGAAACACTTTTAGTTTTAAGGGATGCTTTTTAGTTATAAAATTCTAGGCAAATAGCTTTATTTCTAAATGGAGAATTGCAAATGAGCTATTCTAGTTTCTCATGACTTGCATTTTTGTCTGATAAGTTGTAGGTAATTTTCATTTGTAATTTCACTCTGTATAGTACCCCATTTCTTTATCAATTTGGTCTCTGTCAGTGCTCTCAGGAGTCTTGCTACAATTAGACTTAGTGCAACAATTTTTCTGTTTATATTGCTTGAAGTTTGTTGAGCTTCTTCGTTCTGTGGTTCAGGTTGACATGAAATTTGGAACATTTTCAGCTAATATTCCTTCAAATATTTTGTCTTCTTCTATCCTTCTTTCCCCTCCAGGCCTCAAGTCACACGTGTATTGCGCTCTTATTTCCCACAGACCAAGGAGGCTCTACTCACTTTTATTATCAAAATTTTTAACATTTTTTTCTTTTGGTTTTGTTTGTTTCAGCTTGGATACTTTTTATTGTTATGTCTTCCAGTAATTCTTTGTCTTAATGATCTAATCTGCTGTTTTAAAAATTAAAATTTTTAAAAATTCAATTATTATATTTTTGGTCTCTTTTATTTCCTTCTTACAGCTTCTATTTTTCTTTCCATTGTGTTTATGCTTTTATTTAGCTCCTCAAGCATGTATATAATAACTGTTTTAAAGTCCTTGACGGCAACTTGTATCACCTTTCTTAGTTCTGTGTATCCCTATTTGCTTGTACTTATTGGTCACATTTTACACCTTATGTCCAGGTCATTCATTTTGTTTTGTTTTGTTTTGCTTGTTCTTACTGAGGAGTGAGCCCAGTGCCTCACATATGCTAGGCAAGTGCTCTACAGCTGAGCTACATCCCCAATCTCTAGATATTTTTTAAAAATTGAGCATAGAACATAGTGAATCTTAAGATATTCAGTTCTTGGGTTACACTGTTTTCTTTGTAGAAGATTAAGTTTGGAGGCAGGAATTTAGTTGAATCTAATTTAATTTGATTTGATTTAACTTAATTTAATTTAATTACAAGCTACTGAGACTTCCATGATTATATAGTACCTGTAGGCACAAGTTGGGATGATCATAGGAATCACGTGTTTATTTCCCATAGTTCTTGAAAAACCTGTTGTCTTATATATAAAAACAATTTTTTAGATTATTTCCCCTACTATAGTTCTTTATGGCAGAAGTTCTAAAACAGAATACATTATATTGTCATAATAGTAGAATAGGTTATCTTTTTAATGGGATCAATTCTTCCCCAAGGTAATATTAAGTATTAAAATATTAAATACCTGGGACCATTTGCATCCCAAAGAATCTTAGTAAGAGCTAACATTATTAAGTTATGGTTCCTTTTTCATTCTGTTACTGAAATGCCTATCATTCTTTATTGGCCATTTCATAAAAAGTGTTTCTATGCTTACACTGGAGAAGTTCACAAGGCCATTTTCACACTGTCAACAATTTTGGTTCTAATTGCAGAAAAATAATGACTGGGATGAATGCACTATGAAAAACGAGGAACAGAGAGTACCAGACTGAGGACTTAGAAATTGCACGTCACATTTACGTTGCACTCAAGACATTTGGGAAGAGCAAGCTTCCTGTCCTTAACTGAAAACGTGAACACAAATAAAATGTCTTTTCACATGCATGACACAAAGAGTCCAAGGAGCTCCAGGGGCTTTAACTGAACTTACTGTAATAACTAGACTTTATGTAATTGTGTCAAGAAGGTTTATGTAAGCATTTATTAGTAATAAAAAGAAGGTGATAAGAGCAATTGGTATTTAATTTACAGAAAGTTAAAATGAGAGTACTGTATTACTACATGCAGAAGATAAGGACTAAGCTTATACTTGCAAAGTGAAATATCATTACCACTAGCTGGTGTCCTGGGGTCTGTGCCCTACAGTATGAGGTGCACATTAAAGGGAGATATTGCTTTAGAATTCCAACAACATAGTATGTCCTAATTATTTGTGTTAGTCTACAGATACTATTAACAAAAAAATCTCATGCTGATATGTTTTGTTTGATGTATAATTTTACTTGCTTGAATATAGAAAAACAAAATGCTACTGTAGCATAGAGGGACCTGAATGAATTAGGTCATTAGGGCTGGAAATTAAAATAAAGGAAGAAGGACAAAAAAGAGTGAGATGGTACTAATGTGATTTGCAGTAGGATTAAGTAACTGCTCATTATTGCCACAACTTTAGCATCACTAACTCGGACATGTGGGAACTATTGGTTACCTGATGCATACTGACAGCTCCTCTCATATCTCTTATTAAAATATAATACTTTCAAACAACTGATTTTGGATATATTTTGACTTAGTTCATGATCCTTGTTAATGATGTCAGGGATATTATCTAGGAAAGTCAATGTTTCAGCAAACTGTTGCTCACAGCTGCCATTCTTATACAAAAAGATGGCTCCAGTTCATTGTTTTCTTGAGGTTTCTCTACAGTTCAGTGTTTCAATCAAACAAGGCTTACCTTTTTAGCTTTTACTATTATTGCTGTAGTTTGCTATGGTTAATGCACAAGATTTGAGCCTGAGTTTCCCACAGCCTGAAAAATCTTATGCTGCCTGAAAAATGCTTATGCTGATGATTGATTTTACTCAGAATGTTCAGTTGAATTCTTGTATTGTACTTCATATTTGAAAAATAAAGGGAAATTATTCCTAACTAGACTTGTTTAGAAAAATTTCATATTAGCAGTGATACACTTTAATTATGAGGAGAGTATCCAAGTAACAAACCTCACATTTCTTCTAATATAGTTTCTAGACATAGGAACAGTCTCAAGATTTTGAGATGTTTTAATTAAACATTTTTAGTTCATCTAGTTTTATTTTGTCTTAAATTATATTATCAGGGTTGAGATGTAGCTCAGTGGTAGAGCGTGTATTACCATACATGAGGCCCTAGGTTTGTTCCCCAGCACCATATAAACAAATTTCTTTTATCTAAATACTCTCTAGCTATGGTGAGGGCAGATGTACATCAGAATGTCTGAGTTTTAAAAGACACCTCTGCTGCTTCTTTCAGCCTTGATAACAGTAGCCTCCTTCTCCGTCTTCATGTGTGTCCCCTCTGGATTCCGTATCTCTTTCTTTCCTATGCCTGTAAAGTCATACTCATGCCCAGTGCCAGGAATCTCTTCTCTCTTCTTAAATCAGATTATCTTCTTAGTCTAATGTGACTCAAAACCTCTATTTTCTTTTAATCTTGGGCACATCTTGCCCAGTTATCTCATATATATGTAATTTGAACATATTTTAAAAGAGAGGTAATAACTTTTTCCTCAATATGTTTAGTTATCAATCTCTTTTTGATTTCATCTTTTCCAGCCTTTGATGTTGATAAATTTTGAGATTTTTCTCATTTTAGAGACTCTCTGCCTCTCTCTCCCCATGGCTTGTGTTTTACTAAAACTATCCTGTAAATAAGTAGTGTCTGTTGATTTCACTTCTAAACATGCACAAATATTCTAAAATAATTCCCTAATATTATATAATCATTCCATGTATGCTTTGGTGAGCTTAAATTTGTGAAAGCCATGTCATTATTTCTTCTTTAGTAGTGTAGTTTTCTAACTTCCACACAACAAGCACAGTGGTACACATCATCAAAGACTAAATGTACGTTAAAGACTCTGGTGGAATACTACAGATAAAAGAGACATTATCTTAGCAAATCTTAGCAAATACTTTATCAGTGCTGTACAGCATTAAGATCAGACTTGACGTAAAATGTAGTGCCCAAACAAGGAAATAGCTGAGTTCAAAGAAGGCAAATCTATTTCTTGATCCAGAGCACAGTACGCTGTGTCTGCTGGTTTCCAGTAAGTTGTTTCTAACTTTGATGCCTTGAAGAGCTAAAATGTTTAGCGTATATGTACTGGCATGCAGACCTGTCCATAAAAATACAATTTCAAGAAACCTGTCTGTGACATTGACTGTGTGTTTTTAAGCTGAGTGCCCGTGACAACTTTTTTCACCCCGGGAAACAATCTCAAAATTTGACTCTTCCCTAGCGAACAACCTCAGAGTTTCTCTTTGAGTGTCATAAGGAAGATGAGAATTTCCCTGGGTTTCTCAGAAGCTACAATAATTCAGTTACATTTAAGTTTTCTTTGTTATGTGAATTATATTTTTAATCTGTATAGACCCTGAAAATGACAAAGCAAGTAGAATTCACTCCTTGGAGAGTATGGACACCACAAAATGAACTTGTGTGAGGAAGCACACCTTGTGAAATAAAAGTCCTCACTGACTTTACAAGTTTTATAACAACCAAAACAAACCCTATGCATCAAATTCCAGTCTTTATCAGGTTTAAGTCTTAAAATATCATAGCATATAGCTTGCTCTATTTTCTAACGTCTTTTCTAACTGATATTTATATCTTTTCATATATGATAAATGACACATAAATTATGGATAAAATAAAATTTCAAAATCCTACTTTTTAAAGTGGCAGTTACATGTTTTTCACTTCCTTGTGTTCTTTTGGATTTTCTGTTCTGCTTAAATGTGATTATTATAAGAAATTCAGAACATGCCAGAAAGTATGACAATTATTATCATAAACCTGGAATAAAAAATTGTTTATTGCAGTGCTTTTCCCCTGAAAATCTATTAACTGTTGCTTTGATTTATTTGCCTAATAAATCTTCAAGAAGATGCTTTTATAAATATATTTTTCATAATCAGTGTGCAAAGACGTGCCTTAAAATTTGGCAGAATACCCAATAGTGCCTGAAATCAGACAGATAATTCTTTTCCCCGGAGTTATAGTCTAGGATCTGGCTATTCTCAAACACTGAAAGGCATTTCATTGCTTCGCATTTTCAAATCTCTGATGCAGTCAACACACAACTTTTTTATATTGTCCCTGACTCATGTAAGTGCCAATTCCCTCAAAACACACCAAGATGGTGCAGACCATTGTACAGATGACATATTGAAGTTCTTTTTAGGAGAGTCTGGAAGGCAGAGATGTACTTATGACATCACATTATGCTGAAAATTCCATGGCTAAGGTCACGTTTTCACCCATTATTACAGTATTTCTCCATTCTGTCAAATGCCCTATAAAATGGACACCAGCAGATATTACTTGCTTTCCACTTACCCACTTATTATGGCGTCAGGCTCCTTGAGACTTGCAATACTGTCCTGCAGTCATAAAGGTGAGGTGTGTCATTTGACTGGGAACCAAAGGCCAAATGGTTGTAATATCCTTTATGTACAAGTGGGGAATAATAGCGAAGCCTCAAGGTACATTTTTTTTTTTTTTTTGCTGATGCCAAAGATCAGAATTTTTGGAAAACAAAACAAACACTGAGAAAGTAACCTGTAAATCCATTTCATTGCCAATGACCTGACAGTTAATGTTTATGATAGGACGTCAGGGTGCCTGCGGCATTGTAATCGCATGCCTTGGAATCTCTTTTGATTTTGTTTTTCACAAATACTGTATCTGATAGCACGAACTGTTACAGAATTTAATATCCAGTTAGCATCCATGTGGTAATGTATCAGAGGAATCATGGATAATACTGCCCTTGTAACCGCTCAGCTGTATTACCTCTGTGTATTACTGAATATTATAGGTTTTGTAAATAAGAATTTTATTATTGTAAATCCCACAAAATATTATGCCATTCTATATGATATTATTACAAATACCATGTGATGCATTCACCACAAGCAGCATTCAGTTTGAAATGCAGATCCTTTCCCTTTTCTACTGAGTTCCATGAGCCTAGGATTAATCTAAGTGATTCATCTAGGGTGTTTTGCCATTGATTACTGATTTAGATTTTCTCAATCTGTAGGTGTAAAAATAATTACATGAGTAATTTGTGAATTTTTTCTGACATTTAAAAAGAAGTTCTTCGATTAAAATTTTCACTATCACATATATATTTGTTGGAAATCTAATTTATAATAAGACCATTCTTGAGGTCGTAGATACATTTTGAAACTGTTGCACTAAGTATATCAACTTGATGTATAAAACTCAGTGAAATTTTACATGTATCTACCAGTGTGATAGTTAATACACTAAATGTTTAACTCCTCAACAAAAGACTGTAGCTCTTTTCTTGAATAAGCAGAAGAAATGAGTTCAACCAAGCAAATATGTAGTTTTGACAGATAGCAGGAGCCAAGCTGCAGTGGTCAATTGTGTATCAACTTCTAGTCTACGGTATCCAGTGAACCAATCAAAAGATAAACTAAGTGTTGTTATAAAGGTATTTTTTGTTATTTTAAGGAAAAGAAAAATAAGCAATAAAAACAATGATATAAAGTTTCAAAACAACAACGATAGTACACTGTGTATTGTTATCTTCAAAGTAGTTGCTCATATCACAAGATATAGGCATGAAAAATTGATCAAAAAATATAGGTCCAAACTTTTCTTTTCAATAAGCTAATAGCAATCAGTAGTATACCTACCTTATCTGTGTGTGTGTGTATACACACACACACACACACACACACACACACATATGTTTTTCCTTTTCCCTTTCTTCTTTTTTCCTTTCCCCCATTCCAGTTTATCTTTCCTTTTGAGCAGTTTCTTCCCACTTAAAGGATTTTTTTGTACCAGGAATAGAACTCAGGACCTTGTGCTTGTGCCCACTGTAAGCACAAGTAGTCGTCTATGGTAAGTTGTCAACGGTAAGTCGATATCCATAGACATTACCCTTAATAATTTGTTGAGGCCTGACTCAAATAGCTGCGAATTCCCTGAGACAGACTTTGGCCTGTGAATGGGGGCATCAGGAAGTCTGATGAGGGATAGTGTAGGAGAGACATATACATTAAATTATAGAAGATCCTGCCCCAGTCTCACAGTGACTTCAGGTTCAGGTGTCCTTATGCAGTGGCAGGGTCTTTCTTGATCCTGTGCTCTTTTGAATTCCCACTTTTTTCTTCTGACGGTCTCTGTCCTCATTCTTCAACGTGTCCATTCTCCTCTACTTGTTCTCAGATGGTAAATTTGACAACAGTGGATATGAATTCGTCTTCCCTTGGGCTGCATTCTCCTAGGCTTTCTCCTTTGTCACTGTCCATGTGATTGTGAGCACATGGGAATAATTTCTAAATGCAGCTCCTCTCTGAAATACCTTTGTGCTGTGTCAGTACACAATGGTACTTCTCTGTTACCCTGACCTTAATATCTCCAAATTGGCGGACGACCAATGTACTCCAAAGCCATCTCTTTCCCCGTTCCTACAGACGCAACCTGGGCACCACTGCAGTCCTCTCACTGTCCAGGGGCCTTGGGAAATTAGCGCATGTGCCGCAGAGGAAACCACGGAGGAATACGAGCCAGGAGTGCTAACCGTAATTACGTCCATCACACCTATTCCGCATGTTTGAAGTTTAAGAGCAACCTTTTCTCTCTAAAATCAACTTCAAGATAAATATGGCAAAGCTGTCACATAGTTTTAAGCCTCAGAGCCTAATAAGTTATTTTTGTGTATATTTATATATAATATACAAAATATATGTTTATAGATAATAGAAATTAAAATTATGAGTGTCTTCAACCATTATTGTTTCAAATTTTTATAACAGTCCTTGAAGTAGGTAATATTACTGCTATTTTATATTTAAAGTAATAGAGGAACAAAGGGATGAAATATTTTCTCCAAGAACATTCAACTAAACTATAATAGAGCTAAAATTTAAATGAGGGAAATCATGAGATTTCAACATTAATTTAAATAAGGGAAGTCATGAGTCATGAGATCTCAACATTATAAATCCATTAACTGACGCTCCCTTGGCTAACCTATAGCAATTCAAATTGAATCAAATAGTCCATTGTATAATGCTAGAGATTGTAAATTCATCTATCTTCTCATCTCATAATATAGCAATGATATGTAGATTTGTTTATCAAAATTATTGTATTCTCTGTAGCATTTTTCTCAGACTTTTTATCTCTGAATAATGTTTCCACACATTCATGTATATGTTTAACATGTCACAATTTCTTTCTTTCTGACTCTTTCGCTATTGTGTATTCTTACACTCCCCAATCAATTTCTGCTTTTACCCATACCATTGTAAAGTAGCTCACATGAAAATGTTGCTAACTATTAACTCGCTCTTCCAGATCATGACTCACTAAAATATCCTGTGGAGAAAAAAATAAGAACAATATTTTTTTCTTACACACAATTGAAAGCTAGGCACATATTTTCTAATAAAAGACAACTTCTCCCTCCCACTGTTTGTAAATTACAGATACCTCTATTCTTATTATAAAATAAAAACTGTCATTATCTCTATCACTGTAGCATTATTTGCAATCTGTAAGATGTGGATACTTTGATTTTGAAACATGAGATTATTTTTTCCTCAAAGTGCTTTAGAGGTAAAACAATTTATAGCTCCTTTATAGAATCATATTGTTATTACCAACCACTATTATAGATTCAGTATTCAAGTGTCAATTGGCCCCGAACTCTTCTCTCATTCCTAGAAAGCTTTAATCCGCAGCCACTTGCAGAGCTGCAAATTTGATAAAAGTGTCTCCCGCACTGACTTTCATCACCCAGTACCTACTAGTACATTTTTTTTTTCAATTTTCTACCTTACATGATACCTCATTCTTCAAAAAGTTTACAGTAAGAAGTAAGAACAGCACAATTAAATGGATTACAATAAATCAGAAAATTCAAACAGACCCCAAAGACATGCATAAAAGAATGAAAATATACTCTCCTCCCAAAATGCTTATGCACATAAAGTGTCCGCTAGCTTTTTAAATGTTGCATTACTTCAAAAGAGAAATAGGTTTTATCTTCTTTCTGCTATTAAGCTGCTCAAGTTTCAAGAAGAAATAGTAAACTAGTAGAATTATACTCATTTTGATGATTGAATTCAGATCATGTCCACTAAGCCAGGACATGAAAAAAAAATCTTTTTATATTTTTACTTAGATGAAAATATAAGAATGACCAGTATCAGGAAGACTATACACAATTTTCCAAATGGACGTTGGGTTATGAGTACCTCAACCTTATTTGCACTTCACTTACTGTATTAACTGTCAATAAAAAAAATTTCCATCTACTGTATTTTAAATTATTTGATGGAAGAAGTGAAATGTCTGTCTAGATTCCCTCATCTATTAAAGGATTTCCTGGCTATATTGCATACATAATCAATTTCTTCCTAATTTATAAGTACATATACTCCATCAAAAACTTTACGCTATTCAAAAATCCCTTTAAGAAATGGCAAAAACAGAGCATTGCATCTTTTGCCCCAAATAAAAATAACATTTTTGTATGACAACGAAAAATATTCCATGTAATTATAGTACATGATTCTTAGATTATTTTCCACATAGGAGCACTTCCAGTGGTCTCCTAACTTAAATTCAAGGAAGAATAGACTCAGCTTGAAATACTGTGTACCAGAAGTTCTTTGCCAGAGACAATTTGAAATGTCTTTCCTATTTAATAATTGAACAAATATCAATAGGTGAGCCTCTGGATCAACCATTCAAATCACACACAGGTTGACCATGCTGAACCCTTTTGTGAATGTTCAATTCTTGAAGCTCTATGAGTCTGTCTCAGCACTGTGGTTTATAGCCTGAATAACAGCAACTGTGTTTACTTCCTTCAGGGAAGAGGTATTTTAATGACTGTGAAATGTTGCCTTGTTTGCAAATGCATACTTATAGGTTTTTCATTTGTTTGAAGATTTTAATAATTAAAAATATGCTATTTCTAGTGATCAAAATGAACTGATTCTTTCCTGATACCTCAGTCACTTTTAAAGAGTCACAGATGAACATACTCATACTGGGAGATTTAAAACAGTGATTAAACAGAATTTAGAAAGGAATGTATTTTTCTCACTGCCACTTATTGAAAATACTACTTAAATTCAATACTTTCAAGAAATTGTATTTTCTTAATGGAATATAATTAATAGCATTTTTATTGCAGGAGAAATACACTTTCTGTTGGTTACTTCTTGTTAATAGTTATAATACAGGGGAGAATGGCACAGGCATGGACAGTCTGAAAGATCTGACTCTAGATTTCCACATCGTCATGGGACAAAGACAAGCAACAAGCTCCCTTCGAAGAAGAAGGCGCTGAGTAGCTTCACAGAATGAACACCATTTTTAAAGAGGCATAACTGTCTCATTCTTAATTCCAGGATTGTCCAAGATGAAAACTTAATAATATGAGGAACTATAGTCTTATGGAATCATAGGAATTCCTCAAGGAGAACTAAACTAGATGCCAACCTTACCCTTCAGCCTTGGGATACATTCCCTGAAAGAGGACTAGCAAAATCAGGGCTTTGAAAATCAGCCTCCAGATTAGTTTTTTGGATATAATTAGGCATATCTGGGCAACAGAACAAGATTGACTAAGTAGATATTCAGTTTTGCTGTTGTTGTTCTAAACTAAGGCAGTAAGAGAGTGTGTGTCCGGAGTAAGACGCTAGAGGGACAGTTAGGTGGTTAGTGGTGGTGATGGGTAAATATAAGTACAAAAAACACAGAGCATAAAGTTGAGAACTTAGGTCCAAGATCTTATTGGCAGGAAGCACACACAGGGTATTGTTCCAGAGCATCTCAGCCATTTAAATCTGGAATATTTAATTGAGTTTTCTTGGGAGGCAGAGTAATCCTCTACATCACTGGATGTTCTTCTTGGAATGTGGAAAAGATTTCAGGATCCTGTGAGAGATGAAAATGTTCTCCACATTCCTATATTAATATCTAATGGTGAAGAGGCCTGCTCTGTTCTTACTTGCTCCAAGAAAATGGAATTAAACACACCTACAAAATTTTTTTCATACAATATTGCCTCTCAACTACTTACTTTTTCTGGGGACACTTCCAGCTCACCTCTAGCAGGACTAACTCTCTCTATTTAGTTGAAAGTTGATGTATGCAGGTTAGCTTATCTAACAGAGGAGTTCCTTGAAATCCAAGGCAAACTCTTAACATCAGAGACTTGGCCTCGGTTAGGAAGAAATAATATAAATGTAGACCATTACTTTCAGAGATGATAGTGGAAAAATCTTAGATCTCAGAGAACTTAGAAGGTAGGGTATTTTTGTAAAACAATTCTATGTTCTTTCATGAGTAAATTTAGCTTATAGTATGATTTCTCCATATTCTGATTCAGTATGCATTTAAAATATTTACTGCCAGTTATGCATTAGACACTATACTGGAAGGCAAGGAGCTACACATATAGTAAAAAGCTGTACCTTACATTTAAATTAGTAATGTACCTGCTTTTGACACTGCTAATTGTCACTGCTTTTGACAATTCATGATTGCTACCTTAGCAGCTGAAATTAAGGAAAACTACATAAAGTGTACAGAGGTAATCTCTGGACTGTTTTTGCATCTGCTTGTGAGTCAAGCTGGTGTTAAAGTAAAACAGCTAAAGTAATATAAACAACTAAAGCAACACATGATGGCTATGCTCACTGAAGTGATAGTGTTATGTAAACTGGTATAGGACTTAAGCAATCAATCACAAAAATACTATGAAAAATCTTAGCTTTAATAAGGCCTATGGAGGTAGACTCTGAAACTGAAACTTTGTGGAGACCTACATCAGTTAAGAAACCAAGAAAGCCTTTCTTACTGAAGTCCAGATGCTGACTGAGAAATGAAGCGGGGACAGAATATCATAGCAGTCATGTAAAACAGCACATGGCAAAGCCCTGCTCTGAGGGGACCTTTGGTGCACCTGGAGCAGTTCGAAGAAGTTCAGTTTCTACAAAGCACAAAGTAGAAAGGATATAGGATTGGGTGGGCACAAGGTCATGCAGGACTTATAGGGTATGGTCAAAGGTTTCACTTTGCCCCAGGACAAATGTAATGCATCTAGAAGCTTCTAAAATCACTTCTACATTACATAGAATAGGTTAACGCTTGGGAAACACATGTGCTCCTCTCTACTAGGGAAGTGGGCATGTCTGCACAGCAAAGCAGTCTTTCATTGGTTCAACTGTGTGAAGACGATACAGTATACTGGTTTATAGCACACAAACCAGTCCTAAACTATTTGCACATTTTAACAGACATGGTAATCCAAATATATTCCATGCACAGAAAGGTACACAAATCACACACTTACCTTCATTTTTACAAAGTGAACATTTATTGTCATGTAGCTGAGGTGTAACACCTTCACACAAGTGAAGAATTAGAGCATCAAGAGGACCCCAGGAGTCCCTGTCCCACCCCTCCAGTTACTGTGTCCTTTCTCCTCTGAGCAAACACTGGGCTGCGGTCCTGATACCCAGCCCAAAGCCTAACTCTCATGTGTTTGGAATAGTTGGAATTACTATGCATTCTGTTGTCTGCCTCCTTTCAGCGTCATGTTTATGACTCATCAATGTTATTGCGCAGCAGTTGTCTCTTTGTTTTCATTACTTCTGCGCCATTGTGTGGATATTTGTTGATCTCTTAATTCTACTCATGGTGGACATTTGTGTCCTTTCTATGCCCTGACTTTGAAGCACGGGACAGAGCAGTTCAGTCTACTTTTTAGTATCACACATTCATTTGTGTAAACTTTTATTAACAACTCAAGCAAAAGTACAAAAATACATTGAATTATTGACCACATAATACTTTAAGAACACTGGAGAAGATATTAAATAACTTCTATTAAAAACTAGAGTTGAAATATGAGTAGAAGTAAAAGTTATAGTTTGAGAAATAAGACATCCATTGATCATATTCAAATCAATGTGTTAATTTTATGTTTTGGTAATTCATATATAGTTATTGTACTGTATCCATTAAGATTGGAAAATAAGAAATTAATTATACAGTTTACAAATTGTGTTAGATTTCAAATACTTGTAAGAGCGTTCTCGATTTTTTTCTAGAAACATTGCTGTAATTCCCTATTGGAGCAATTTTTGCCCTTTTTAAATGTATGATCTATACTGTAGGAAGAAGAGTATTTCACTTTGGATCCTGTGGTAAGCAACTGTCACAAAAGAGTAGGCATGCGTGGGATTTATTGTGGGAAACACCTATGAAGGGAAAGGGAGCAGTCAGAGAAGGGGAAGAAAAGTCTTCTGACTCAGATGCTCACCTCACCACTTCTAAATGAAGAGTAGGAAGGAGAATTCAGAAGGAGGTGGAGTCATTAAAATCCTTCAAGAAAGTAGCAGTTTGCAAAAATGGGCCTGGAACAGCGTGGCTGTCATGGGGGCAGATGCCAGGGCTGCTCTTCAGTTATGCTTTGCAGAGAGAAGCTGAACAAAGTGTTGCTAGACTACCTATGTCTACTTCCACCAACAGTTCTGCAGGAACTTCTTCGCTATATTTAGAGCAGCTTCTCCTGAGGAGAGACTAGTTAAGAGGAAGGTTAGTGGTGTGAACTACCACCTTGTCAATCTAAATAACTAACGCAGAGACGCTCTAAAAATGACACATTATTGAGCTGAAGCAATGTAGAGCACACAGACCAGGGAGAGAGAGCACCGTCCCTGCCCTCAGAGTAGCCTCACCTGCCAGGAACCACGGCATGCTCCCTGTGCTGCTCTCCCCAGCACACTCCTGGTGGCCTCATGACTCGTTCCCACTCTGTTCTCTCCTCTCTACTGAGACTTCTGCTTTTTGGTTATATAATCATTCTGGCATGGCCACTTCCCTCCGCACCTTTCTTCCTTCCTCTGCTGTCTTCCCTGCGACTTCAGCTTCAGCATTGACTCGGATTCTCCAGGCTTCTATGTGGCACCTATCAGCCAGTATCCCGACCTGTGGGGTACGTTTCAGGGTGTTAAGCCGGAACTCCTGAGAAAGCACCCGCAAGTGAACGAGTTCTCACTCCCAGCCCCCCTGATCAGGCGTTCTCAAATACTCTTTTGGTTCCTACAGAACTTGGTAGTTCTTACAGCTCCTTTGTTCTTTGGTCTTCCTTTCTTCTTAAGTCAGCAACTCCTCCACAAGGTTATGCTGAGATATTACAGTAGTCACATTTCTGTCCACAAGAGGGCGTAGGACCTATAGTTGGAGATACTTTTAGCTTGCAGGGATGTCCTGGAGCACAGCAGACATGTAAGTTCTTGGTAGAGAAGAGGGAGCCAACCTTGCAAGCTGGGGGATAGAGGAGATCTGTAGTCGACACTTTCCAGGCTATCCATCTCAGTGTCTCTGTTCCACAGTTTCTTCCCTGATTTACTCAGCTGTGTTAATAACAATAGCACAAGACACCTGCCTTGGGTAAGCTGTTACCTACCATTGGCTCCCCGTGACTCCTTACCAGAGCCCCAACCCTGCTTGGTTGCATCAGCTGTTGCACTGCAGGTAATAAAAGCTTTTTTGAAAGCTACCAACGACATGGGAGAGATTTGTTGGGCAGGGCTATGAAGAAATAAAAGAAGGAAGCAAGAAGAGATGGGGAGCGCCTTGAGATGTCAGTGCGCACATGCGCCTTTAAACAGCTGGAAGGAAATTTGGCTAGGAAGAAGGTCAAGCCCCTGGGCAGGTTTTCCAGCTAGCTGCAGCCACCTGCCAGAAAGAGCCATGTTTGGTAAGACTAGGTTGTGTGAATATCTCCCTGGTGCTAACTGGATAGGTACAGCCCTCAGAAGTGCACAGAGCACATATGCCGAAGGAAGCAGCAGAGGCCAGCAGGCCTCCTCTCCCTCCAACAGAATAGGGAGTCACATCATTGCAAGGCCTCCAGATATTTCTGGATCCCTTTCAAATAGCTACCAGCTTACTCCATGGAAAGCAGTGGTGGAATTTTGCAAAGAGAGAGAGACAGAGAGAAGCCAGAGACTTACCCCCACCTTCTGATTTGGCGTACTGTCCAGTAGCAGCCTCAACTTTGTGTGAGTTCACTGTCCTCTGGCTGTGGTCCTGAGATTTCCAGACAGGCCTGGGGGCAGGTTCCAGGGTGCACTGTGGTCTGACTGCTGTGCTGTAAATGTACTTCTGTTGTCCCTGCTGTCCTTGAGGGAGTTGCCATTTCTTGCTGTAGTAAATCTTTGGATTCAGCCACTGCCCTGTTCTTTGGCTTCTCAGATTTTTTCTACCACCTGAATAATCTCATTTTTTTCTTTTTTCTTTTTTTGTATCAGGAATCGAACTCAAGACCTTGCACTTGCCAGCCAGGCACTTGTGCCACTGAGCTATATTCCCATCCCAATCTCATTTTATTTTATTTATTTTGTTTTGTTTTGTTTTTCTTCCGGTACCGGGAATTGAACTCATGACCTTGTGCTTGCCAGGCAGGCACTGTGCCGCTGAGCTAAATCCCCAGCCCCCAATCTCATTTTATTTAATTTTGGATGTTCTGAAGAGTTAAAGTGGTTCGTATTTGTCTGCCTGAATTCTGATAGAATTACTATAAATAATATAAAACCTGGATCACTTATGTCAATAATATCAATAATCTTTTTTAATATCTAGTTTTCAGAAAATTCAAGTATAATTTTCTTGTAGCATGCCCTAAATGAATGTCAAAGATGATTATCAAATTTAGTGCTGTCCTGTTTTCTATAACTTATCGTTCCAATTAACATGTTCTTAAAATCACAGAAAAAATGAATTGAGAAAGAACAGGGAATTACAGTCCATAAAAATGTTTAATTGTTAAAGATATACAGAATTTGTACTCAGAGACATATAATTCTAGTTCTATACTGCTGATCTTGACATTTTAAAATATTTATTAATTGGTTTAAAACTAAATCAATACACATACATCGCAAAGTGGAAATGTATATTAATTCAGATATTTTTCTTGCCTACATACTGAGTTTGCAAGCCAATAGGTAAGGGCAATAAAACGTTCAGTGATGCATTTAAAATTGTTAATGCCTTTTTTAATGGACTGTCCAAATACAGATTTATCTACCGGATAGATGCAGGTTCACCATCCAGACTGCACTGTAATGAATACATTTATCTGTATCTTGATCTCCACTGATACGTGTGACTAGACAAGTAACCTTTCTCAGTGTTTCTGATCAGTCTGCACTTGAAGCGTTGTCAGTTTCTAAGATTCGCGTGGTCTAACATCATCTCTGTTAAAGAGTTCTTTCACAGCAAGAAAGGGAAAAAGTCAAAAAGGAGAAAGCAGACTCAGCAGAAATGGAGATCTCTCTTGCAGTTCTGCTTCATAGAACTACTTACTTGAGGTGTAAGAAAATGTGAGAATTGTAAATTTTACTAATTACTTTAACTCTGTGATACTGATGTCTACTTCAGCAACTAGCCTAATGGGCATTTTTGGCCAGGCCTAAACCTATACCATACCCTACCCCAAGGTGGGTTTTAGAGAATGTATGTCCACTGGCAATCTAAGTGGGGTGGGAATTTTTTCATTCATCTCTTTATAATGAATTATCTGCTACAGTGATTCCGTACACAAGTGTAATATGCAATCAGTGAACTGATTAGCTGCCACCAGATGCTGGAGAAAATGACAAGCATTAGGCATTTTAAAGGGGAAATGCGGTCTCTGGAAAGTTCAGTGGATAATTTCTACACACAGAATAATGTTAGCAAAGCCTTCTTGAAGGATAATGAGTTCTGTACCTCTTGAATTCTCTCAAAACAGGAAAGTCTAATGGGAATTCTAACTCCTTTTTATCAGGTTGAGTCATGTGAAATTGCTGATATTTGACCATTTTTGACCCTCAAAATAGCAATTTTGTAAAGTTCAACATGGTAGTTAGAATCCTAAAAGCCAGAGCAAGATCATCTAAGAACATCTGTTGAGCATGGAAGAATGTGTTAATGTCACTTACAGTATAAAGACACTTAGTAAATGTCATAATCTCCATTAATGCACTTGGATTCCTAAAACATGCCCAAACCACAGACCTCCAAAAGCATCCACAATCTCTCTTCATTAACCTGGTGCTCCTGCGATATTTCAGGGTCAGTGTGCTCATAGAGGCTTAAAGAAATCTGATGCAGAACCTTTCATCCTGAGGGTTCTACTCTAGCAACATACTCAATTATACAAAATGAAATCTGAGTGCTTGTCTAAAGGCTGTAACCAGGTAGTCCTGTAAGTTTTAACAGATCACTGTTAGAACTTTTATTTTGTTCACACAAAAAGAAAAGTATTGACTCTAATCCTAATATTTCCAATATTTTTGTTTCTTTCTAAAATATGACCCATTACATAAATTTGTGCTTTAGAAGTAGCTTTATTGGAAAATTGCAATCTGTATTTGAGGTCTATTCTGAACTTAATTAGCGTACCTTATTGCTTACTATTTATCTGATATCAAGTGAGAAAACAATCTGTTAATCTGACTTTATATTACTGTGTCATTTGTGCCAAATTTCTGAGATAATGACTTAAACACATACGTTAAAAATGCACAAGATGATTTTAACAAACATTGCAGGGTTCTAGATTGCAGTCTTCTCGGGCTGCTCTTGATATACTTATCTGGCCCTCTTTTCACAGTTACCACTTCCAGCCTCTGGAAAAGCTGGGAATGTGGTCGCCCATTCTCCACAGAAGCCTCAGAGTATGACTGTCTTGGTTACTTATTTCTCTTTGCTGAGACAAAATACCTCATACCCACAATGAAGGAAGGAAAGGTTTATTTAGCTCACAGTTTGTGGAGGTTTCAGTATATGCTTGGCTGGCTCCAAGGCAGAGTGGCACATGGCAGAGGGCAACAGTTCATGGTGGTGGAAGACAGAAAAAGCAATAAGAGCAAAAGGGAGGAGCAGCCACAAGCAGCCTCTTTTCCTCCCTTATATTGTATGCAAACTATCTTCCCCAGCCTGGGTGTAGCACTCATACCCATAATCCCAGCATTGGACCACGGATCAATCAACAACTCTAGAAGCCTACCCCATGACTGCATGAGGCTATGGGGGGACATACAGTCACAAACTACAACAATGACACTATCCACAGTTGGCCCTGGCATTGCCAAAGCCCATGAGCCCTGTACTTCTGCCATTGCTCTAGCACTGTTATCACAACTGCCAATAGAATCTGACCATTTCACCTTGACACAGAAGCCCATATGCAGCCATTGCTGCTGCTGCTGTGGCTGGAGGCTCCAAGAAGCAGAAAAAAATCATTCTTTACTCCATATCTTTCATACTCATACCAGAATTTTCTACTAGCAAAGGTTGGTTAGAAGTCCATTGAGGAAGATTCTGGGATATGTACTTTGCTGGGTTCAAGCTCCTGCCTTCAGCAAAACACATGGGAGGATGGGAAGAAATGTGAAACCCAACAAGTATAAGGTTTATCTCTGCGGCTTTACATTATCTGATCTCACTGCGGGATCCATGGTAAAGTTTCACACACAGAATATCAAGTTGCCTCATGTTTTCACCCAATAAGGCAACTGTACTGTGTTCAAATTAAACTGCTATAAGAAAAAAGGAAAATAAAAAGTTCTGTAAGTTTCTGTATTATTCTCTGTGTGATAATAATTTCTCTTCTGTTTCATTCAATATTCAAGCATCAACAGCTACTGATATATTTTGTTCAACTACCCAATAGTTTGTGTTCAACAAAAATATATACAGTTATAACTCTCATCTGAAAGAGCAAGAGAAAGGGGGCAATGAAATATTAAATAAAATTGTTAATGAATATACATGGAAGTGAACAGTAAGATACATTAAAATTACAAATACGTAACTAAGAACATGTGTGTGTGTGTGCTACCATCCTCTTTTTTTACAATTATTACTAGCCATACAGAATGTTCACAAGGTATAGAAACAGATAAGTGTGAGAAGAAAGAGAAATATGAAGGCCAGAAATCATGAAAAACTTCAACAGTAAGAGATATTTTCTAATTAAGAGTTTAAGAGCCACCGAATCCTTTTCCCCTTCACAAAGCAGTTTGGGAATTTGATTAAAACCGGGCAAATACAAGGAGCTGTTGTGTTTCTCACACTGTTTCAACAGCTCCACTGACTCTTTAAGTTTAATGCAGTCTACATTTCCAGAAATGGTCATTTACTACTTTTCTTTTTTTTTTTTTATTTTAAAGATAAAAGGAGGGAAACATTAACAGACATACAACATTTTACAACATATCACAAGCACAATACAGACAATACAGAGTT
>NW_004955502.1:1143145-1158594 GCF_000276665.1 Chinchilla lanigera
CTCCTTCTTTCCCTTCTCTTTTCCCACATCCCAGAAGCCCTTTACTCTTCAGTGGTTTCCTATCATTTCACAGTGTCTATCATACCTCCGAGTTCAAATTTACTACTTTTCTAATGAGAGAAAATGAAGATTTTTTAAGAATTAAAAAAAAAGAGAGAGACTGTGATAGAGGGAAAGTTTCAATACTTCTCAGAAATAAAAGCAACAAATTTTTTTCATATCAAAACCAGATTAATCCTTCTAAAAGAGTGAGTAGTCATTGTGTTGAGAAATTTCAGAGAACATAGGGCTTTGTACATGAATGCTAAACTTTGTAACATGTTAAATTTTACATTTTAGATGATACAAAACTAAACTCAAATTATCCACTGGGAAATAGTTTATAATAACTGAAATATATTCCAAATAGAATGTATTTCCATAGTTCATTTTAAACTGGCTCATTTGGGAAATGATTTTACATCACAAACTAGCAAACAGATGGCATTTCTGGCATAAAAGGAATAATAACTGCTATTTTGTACAGAAATATGTTAGTAATCAATATTTGATATAAACATAGGTATAGTTTCATTTCTCATTGGAAATGCAGAATTTCTTACTGGTATTTCTTAAAAACATCAGTAAATAAATGAATATCACACCTAAATTTATTAAGGTATTTATTAAGAAACCAGCATTTCTTACTGGTATTTCTTCTGCCCACTCTTTTCACTTTTCTTTCAGATTCTGAGGACAGTGTAGAAGCTAAGTATCTTCTCAGTGCTTCTCTGTTCTCTAATTCCCAAAGAGGGAATGAACTTGTTCAAACTTATTCTTTATGTAGTTCACTTGTTTGGTACTGATACTAACGCTACTTATAAATGGTCTTTGATACCAAATCGGTAAAAGAAGTCAACTACCTAGGAGTGCCCAAGAAAAAAATCTCATGTTATTTTATTTAATATGGAATCTTTGATAAGTGAATTATTCTTGTTATTTCTCAATACTGTTTTCAAGTTATTTCAGCAGGTAGGAAGTAGTATCAAAAAATAATCAAATTGAAATTTAATATGCAGATTTATAATGTTTTACTTTAGTCAAACATCTACAATTCAAAGAAAAATATATCTGATTCATACAATAAAAGTAATATTGTAGAACTCATTTTGGTAATTGTGTTATTAATGTCCAGGCTTTTTTTCACCCTCTATCCTACCGCATGTTTTGCAGACTATTATTTGTTTTGAGGTATCTTCTTTTAACCAGTGAATAAAGTTTTCTTTGATGTCAGGATAGCAACTGCTTGTGTTGGTAATAACCTTATTATTCTTCAGGGTATTACTTATGCATCATACATAATTCATGAAGCCGGGCTTTACTAAAATGCTGCAACAGTATTTTAGGACCACCTACATTTAAAATTTTTATTTCCTAATTTTATCTGTGAGAATTCTAGTAGGTTACCTCCTGTAAGTTGAGACTCATTATTTCTATTTTTTGTATTAGTTTTCTTTTTTTTTTTTTTTTTTGCACCAGAACTTGAGCTCAGGGCCTTGTGCTTGCTAGGCAGGCACTTGTGCCACTGAGCTATATCCCTGGCCCTATATTTTTCTATTAGTAAAATATAGGAAAAAAACTGTGTTTTCCCAGACGGTGCTGACAGTTATTTCCTAATGTTAAAAAAAAATTGAGAAATCTCCAGGTAGGCAGTAACTTCTATTTGATTTCTTCATGAAATAATTTTATCATTTACCTACATATACATCTCAATTCTCTCTCCCAGTTTGAGTTATCTTAGGTGAAATCCATAATCCCATAATTTGTCACAGTTTAATTTGTACAGCATCATTTGGATCTTATATCAATTTCCTTTTGATAAGTTAGCCTTTTCTCCTGTAATGCAATTATAGGCAGGAATGTTGAATGTGTTCCATAGTAACTTCCCGTCACACCTAAAACAAATAATCTTATGGAGTGAAATCAAAAGGATGGGTTGAAAACAAGGCATAAGCAGTTGCAGGTATTTATTAAACCCACATTTATTGAGCAGCTACTCTGTGTGAGACAGTATGGCTTTAACGTTGGGAATAAGATGAGGAATAAAATGAAAACATCAACCACAAGAATGTGCACTACTAATGTAAACAAGAAATCACACCAAAGGTTTAATTCTAGGCAGTTAGTATGATAATAAAAGAATACATAAGATGCAATGGGAAAATGGGAAAGATTCTTATGAAAGGCAGTGTTAATAACAACTTCACAGAGGATATGCAACTACACTCAATGTCAGTGTTACATAATTTTCCCAGGATTATGTTTATTGCTGCAAAATAATCCTAAATTCATTGATAATAAGCCCTATGTATGTGCACTATTTTATGAATTTAAGGCACAATTTATATATGTCAGGCTATTTTTAATAAACACAGTTACACATTTGAGTATAATTAGAGAGCTTTTAGGTATTAATTTTCTTGGGAAAAGAAAAACTAATAACACAGTTATAGGAGGAGCGCAATTGTATTTCAAGAACAGATTTATTTATCAGTTTGTTTTCAGTCCTGCCCACAATGCAGAGCAGTCTGTAGATGTACACTGTTGAGTATAGGCGTGATTCATTTAACCGATGCCAGTGAGACCAATCTGACTGCAGCTGGATCATGCGTTCGTTTACACCAAATGCTGACTTACAAGGTAATGCAAGGTTGCCTAGTTCAAAATGTACTCATTTTGTGGTCTACTAAGTCTGCAAAATTGCACCTTTTAGTTTCAATACTGGCTTGATATAAAAACTTCTTCTTATAAAATCACCAAAACGAGAACTTTTGTCTTTTTATAAAGATACATAATTCCTTAATATTTACAAATGAGTTTTAAGATACTATTGAGCTTTCATTTTATAATTCTGCTTCAGTCAGGGTTAAAGATAGCTAAAAACAGATTCTATTATAGTTTTTTTCTGGGGGGGTAAGAAATGTGATAATTTGGGTCCGAGATGTGCTATTTGGATTTTTTTTCAGAAGTGTAGATGTGGCACTCAAACCCGTACCCCTTGACCTCATCGGTCGCTTGGCATTTTCCCTGTAGAGGTAAGGTATTTTTGATGACTGCTGGTGCCCTGACAGTCTCAGAGACAAGCCAGTGCCCTTGGCCACACTGTGCCCTCTGGGCGGCCGCTGTTGGGTGTTCAGAAACGCTCCTCAGTGGACAAGGTGAAGTGGCACAGTAGACATTGCAACCTGCTCTGAGCTCCTTCGTGAAATGCAAAAGACTCAAGAATACTTTTTAGATTCTCTCAGCACTAGAGTTATGAATGCACATTATGGATCCAAACTGAATGCATCCCTAAGCCTCAGAGGGCGGAAGAAAGGCTGCCTCTTCTGCTGCTGCAGTGGAAGCCTGGAGAGCCCCCGGGGTGTGCTGTGTCAGGGGCCAGGGCTGTGCAGAGCAGGGACAGTGTGGCCGGTCCCCTTCGGCAGCAGCAGTGTGTGCCCCATGAGACCCTTCCATCCTCCTGTGACACAGGCCCCTGCTCTTCTGGCCGACAAGTTAAGCAGCGTCCTTGGGAGTTCCTTCCTGAATTCTTAGCCTTACACTTTCCTGTTTTAAATCCTTTTTACTTTCTCTAAAATAGGCAAAGTGGCCGCTGTTTCCCAGGACTGAAATATGACACAGTCATTTTGATTCCCATCGATGACTGTAACACCTCCCTGCAGCAGAGAATTCCTGTTTTATTTCGCTGCATCTGCAGCTCTGACAGTCCTTGAGGAGCAGTAGGCCCCTTCTAACCTCGCTCCCAAACTACTGTCACATGGTGTGTACAACATGAAGAGCGATCCTGAAAGTGTTCTGGGGCACACAGTGTCTTCTCCTCAGAGACTTATTAGCTCTAGATTAGAAAGAGGGAATTCCTCACCCAATATTTTTCCAAAACTTACTTCATTTATCGTCCTAGAAATGCCCTCCCCCAGGGGTGGTTGATGACGACAGTATTAGTTCTTCTCAACTGAAAGCACAGACTCCACTCACAGGTTTACAGCGTCTCAGTAATAACTCTGGTATACTCCGCCATATTTACACTTCCTAAATAAAAAGTACTCATTTTCTTTTTTTCTCTACTTTAAAGTACGTACTGAACATTTCTGATTTGAAAATCTAAGCTCCGAATGCTCCTCAGTCCAACATATGTTGACATCACACTGCAGATAGGAAATTCCAAACCCGACCTCGTGGGACAGAGCAGACAGTCCGCAGGCAAATGGCACGCAGTGTAGTCAGTGTTGTCTCCAAGAGGAAAAAAAGAATGCCCTTAGCATTTTCAGCTGTGTACATAAACTTTGTTTTATTAGCGTTACCTTATTCCTGGAGATCAAATCCTAAGCCTGAAAAGATTTTAGCTCTGATTAGTACAATAAAATCAGACATTTCTTACACACACTCTTAGGCTTCCATGGCTTCTAAATTCAGAAAGCTACCTATTGTTAAAGACCTTTTTAAAGAGAATATTAGATAATATTACAACCAACTTTTTCTATGAATATTTTTACTTTGGTCTTTCATTGAACTTGTTTCAGAAAAGATAATGTACTCTGCACAGTGGACAGAATTATGATTCCCTTATATGCATATTCACTTTCTAGATTTTTCTGCTTAATGTAGTACAGTGTACACTTCAGTGTGGTAAGTTTCAATTTTATAATTGCTTTGATATTTACCTTTAAATATTAATATATTAACTGTTCTGTTACTGATGCTTTGGTTGAAATACACTATGCTTAGTCTGTTCAGACTAATAGGGTACCTGTGACGGGGGACTTCTAGACCACAGAAATAGTTCCGAGCTCTGGAAAGTCCAAGACCAAGAACTCAGCAGATTCGTCCCTGGTTACAGCTGTGCTTACCCGCGTCATAGATGGCTGACTTTTCTCCATGTCTTCACAAGGTGGAGGAGTGAAGTAGAACTCTGGTGTCCCTTTTATAACTACTGTCATTCCTGAGGGCCCTTCTCCAATGTCCTGATCACCTCCCAGAGGCCTCTCCTACTCCCTCACCTTTGCACTGAGGACTGTTTTTCTATTTCACTATGTGAATTTGAAAGTGACACAAACATTCAAACCACAGCATCTATAGTATCTCCATTTATTTATCTCACTAAGAGATAGAGTCCAGTTACCTTTCCCTTGAAAGGGCTTCCCTTAGGACTAGTTTGTCTAAGAGGATGTGGAAATGATATTTGGGGAATCCTGACACAATCATATCAAGTCTTACAGACTCTACCCAAAAATGGAACACTTGCTTTTGGATAGTTCCTCTTGAAGCCAGTTGCCCTGGAAAAGTTCAGTAACCCTGAGATTATCATGATGGAGCAACACAAACCAGGAGGAAATTCTCTGGAGGATAAAGACAGCACATGAAGCAGGAAACAGGCCAAAGAGCCTTGAGACTCAGAATTGTTAATTAAGCAGGCACACCTCCCTGGAAGAGGTTACTGAAAAAGCCTATAACCCCAACTGATCACTCAAGAAGGAAAGATGAGCTTTGTCAATCACTTTACAAACTTCTGACTTTTTAATTGCAAGAGAAACATTAGGAACATTTCTTATGTAGCCACAAAGGAGTAGCATATTCATTTGTTTTGCAAATATACCAAAAATTTACTGTACCTTGGATAATTCAAAATATTAAAATGCACAAATATGCAATTTAAAATGAAAGTACCACCTCCTACTAGAAAAAGAAAAAAACAACTAACGCTTACAAAATAATTTGCTAAGGGTACCATCAGCATATTTGCAATAGCAAATTTGCTAAGGGCATTAGCCATATTTGCTAACAGCAATATAGTGTTATAGAGGATTAGATTTGAATACATACATGTAGTCAGGAGGTAAAAGTGAGGTGGAGAATAGTAGAGAAAGAATGTCTGAATTGATTCTTCTACTTTAATGGGAATCTTACTGGTAAATGAAGGAATAAGGACATTTCATGCACTGGGGAAATTCTGCAAAGGGAAAATGGCACATTTTCCATGGTGTCAATGAAATGGTGTGGTCAGATATATAATATGGTGTGCACAAAAAACATGACAGCATCTGAGCAGGAAGGGAGAGGTAAAGTGATAGTACTGGAGGGCCTTGTGGGTCATAAAAAATGTCCTATATATAATAAAGAACCAGAGAAGAATTGTAAAAGTAGAGAAACCACAGCAACAAATAGTTCCCAGTATATTTGTATTTCTTTCTAAACAGCAAAGTCCAAAAAAATCAGGAAAGATATAAAAAAGCAAGTTGGAGAAATGGGGCAGTATCTTTCTACCTGGTCAATCCCAGACCCAAAATTACATAAACTCTGCTGTCTTCAGTGTGCATGTCCAATGTCACCCTGGGAGTCCCAACATGACCAACAGAAGGGAAAGAAAATGGTAAATCAAATCTATAGTTCCCTGTGAGCCCAGCCTAGGAGTGGCACCTTCCTTGCACTGTGCCTGGTGAAGTTGAGTCACAGGACCACACCTCACCATAAGAAGATGTGAGAAGTGGTATCTAGCAAGGTGCTCAGAACAAATATAAATCCCTTTTCTGAAACAGCCAGTAATCTCTGTCACAGGGTAAACTAAACAGAGCTTGACAATTAATTATATGTGAAGAAGTAAGACAGGGAAGGTGTCCAGGATAACAATCAGATTTCTCATTTGAGCACTTTAGAAGGTACTCTGCCATTTAATTAGAATAAGAAATATAGAAAGGAAATATCATCTGTAAGCTTTATTATGATTCGATAACACATTCCCATCAGATTTCCACTCTTTCTTTTTTCTAAGATGAGGAATCTAAAATTGTGAGAGGTTTGATAAATTTCTTATGGCTACATAGTTGTTAAATGACAAGTTAAAAATCCAAGGTGGTTAACATCAGAAGTTATATTTTTAACTATAATTACAACATTAAAGATAGAACATTCAGAAAACAACTATAAATATTCATATAAAGCTCAGGAAATCCTGGGTATAATTTTGCATGTATTGAGAACACACAAAATATTTGAAACTGAGTCTATTTCTGAGCTTGGTAAGGCAGAACAACATGAAAACCATAAATATTCTGCTAGATTGGGCACTTAGCCCTGGAACCTACACCACAGCTCGACTAAGGCAAGCTGCAGGAGAGGCTGAAAAGACATGTAAGTAACACTTGCCCTTAAAAAAGGAGGGGAAGAAGTCACAAGAGCACTTTACATTTGAAAGATTCCCACATTACCATATGTAAACCAAGGGGTGGGACACAGGAAGTGAAAGATTAACAGTCTCCATTAACTGCAGCTCTCAAGTCCCCGGTTCAGAATGTAAGCTGCATGTACTACTTGAAGATCTGTTTGGCAATGCTAAAAAGAAAGAACTCAGGGCTGGGGATTTAGCTCAGTGGCACAGCGCCTGCCTGGCAAGCGCAAGGTCGTGAGTTTGGTTCCCGATACCAGAAAGAAACAAAAAAAAAGAAAGAAAGAACCCATTAACTTCCACCCAGGTCACTTATGTCTCTTCAAAGAGTTTCCGTGAGTGCTGAAACACACCCATAAATTTGCTGTTTTGCTTCCTTTTATTTGTTTAACTACAGGTATGCTTTGCACACCTTGGCCATCTTTCCATAGAAAGAATGACAAAGACTTCTGTCTTCACAAAGCCCACGTCTTCTTCCTCCTGATCCCACAGCTAGGTGCTGGGCAATGCAGAGAGCAGATACAATGGGACCCTGTTGGACCTGGCCCAGAAACACCTCCTCTGCATGCAATATCTCCCTTCATCCTCCTTCTCCACCCGCTAGCTATACATACATAAGTCATTCGAAACACTAACGGACAGTCAGCATCTCAATTTAAAGAGCTTTATTAGGATTGTGGGTGTGCTAGGACTTGAGTTCAATCCCTACCTTTCCAAGCAAACAAGTTGTATGTATAGGTAGATACCAAAATCAATCAAAAAATATTCTTAAACAGTTAAGCTAATGAAATGTTGGAGATTGTCTGTTACAAGCTGTGTCACTGTAACACATGCACAGAAAGGTGGTGAAGATTCTTACAGTACATCCATGAGGGCAGGTGATATCTTTAATAAATCAGCCTTGTCATACAGTAATTTGTGGATTTCAGCTACTTATTACTGTAGCCCCAATTTGGGGCATTTTTCTTATTGATCTGTGATTCTAGCCCATCAAAATTATATAAAAACCCTTAAGAGAAGGGCAGAAGTCAAGGCTGTGAACAAGAAAAAGAGTAGAAGAGATCAAAATTGGAGAGACACTAGTACAGAAGCCAAAAAAAGAATAGAAATGGCAAACTATAATAAATTAGTTAAAATAACCTTGAATTTACCAGTTGCAGTCATAAATGCCAAGTAATGAATGTCAGATAACATTTATTTAGTATTTAGAATGTGTTGGGCAGGGTCCCAGCTAGAGAATGAGAAGCCATGGGAGCAAGGGTTTGCTTTCACAGATGTTACATAAGTTGAGTTATATTTGATTTGATTGTGCAGTTACTGAGTATTAAAGACTTAAACCCTGCAGGGAATAGCAGAAAGGGCAGAGTAGAAAGAACTTATGATTCGGGGAAAAGCCAGGGAGCTGGAGCACATGGAAGGAGGAGAAGGGTGCTACAAGCCGAGGTCAGGAACAGGAGACAGAGGCAAGATCAGGAGAACTCTAGGATAAGTATTCAAAATTTTTGTAAGTGCAATAATGAATCCCTAGAGGGCTTATCTTTTTTAAAAAATTACATTCCTCTAATTTTTCACTACTGAGGAATATTCACTAGTCATTTTTAAACTCTTTTGATTTGGATCTATATGCTGTTTCCTTGTGACTAAATTCAAATTATTCATTTTTCTCAAGAGTAACAAAAATTGGTATGATGTTGTGAGGAGAGAAACACTGCAAATCAGGGACGCATGAGGTCATTATATCCTACAAGGTCCTGTTAGGAGGCAGAAAATACACAAAAATCTAATCAGGAAAAGTTACTGTAAATGGTATTAACTATAAATGTACTGGGGTAATTGGAATTGCCAGTAAGAGACAAAGAGAATGCTAAGTCATGAAGGAATGGCAGCTATGAGGAGCAGCCCTGTGATTGTCCGTCTCATCCTCTCATACAGAGTTTCTTCCTCCATGGTGTATTAGTCACACTCCCATTACTTGGACAAACTCCAGTGGTTTAGTTTGGCTCCTTGGTCCGTGCACTCTGTCCAGGCTTGGCTGGTCCAAGGCACAAATGGCATGGTGAGGGGCAGAGGAAAGCTGCTTAGGTCATGTGGGCCAGGAAACAGTGAGAGAATGGAGAAGCCAGAGACAAGAACACATCTTTCATTCCCCCTTGCTGGTGATTCACCTCTTCCCACTGGGCTTCACTATAGATGTGAGGACACTGTAGATGTAAACCACAAGGCATGTCTTCAGTAACTGCAGGCAACAGTAGTCTAAAATATAAAGTGTAAAGTTCCAGGAATCAACAATGCATGAGTTTTAACTTTTGTGTTGTTCTGAGGAACATGATGAAATTACATGATATCCTGCTTCACCCGACCCAGAGTGTGAACTGCCCCTCTGTTTAACGCATCCATGCTAGGTCCTCTACCTACCAAACAAGCTGGGAGCTTTCTTATCCAGGGTCACCCAAAGGAGAGGATCCACATTCTGATTCATCCCCAGAAGGATAATAGTAACCTTACCTTTCACTCCTCTCCATCTGTGTATGGGATTCTTGTAACATACTCCTCATGGACGATGAGACTACTTAGCTCTTATGAATAATAGAGAGAGCTTCAAGAGGAAGAAATCTGGTAAGGGGTTCTCTTTAGGGCTATGACCCAGATCTTTCTAAAGAAGGTGTGGTCATGGCTTCCCAGCTGGTGAAGTTGTTCATTCAGGTATATATTAATGGGACTTTGTAGAAATATACCTTTTAGAGTCCCAAGGGATGTTGTTCCTAAGCAGTGCCACCTGGTGGAGACTGTGCAAAGCTCCCTGAGAGTTTTGGGGCTGTGTACATGGATGCCAGGCAGAGGTCTGCGCGTTACAGGGGTGTGGGCTGCAGAAGCCATGCACACCAAAGGATCAGAAACTGGAAGAATCACAAACAAGAAGACCAATCAGAATGTCCTACAAATATGTCAGGCAGAAATATTTACAGGACCTGCCTCGAGGTCTCAGAGCAAGCAATAAAGGATAGATTTAAAGTCCAGATATTGTAAAAAGATAGCTGAAAGAGGGTTACTCTGCCAGGATTTTTCACTATAAAGTTACTATTTTTGTCTTTCTTATTAATAAGTATCTTGTGAAAAGACATGTTAAGACTATATAAACATACACTTACAAGGTTCTGCTTTTATTAACCTTTCTTGCCTGAAAAAATTTATGACTTATTTTCCAAATGTTCATTTAATATTTTCATAATTTTTCTTTCACTTGGTTAGAATTTTTCTGGTATCCCTTTCAGTCAGTCTTATTTATTTAACTATTTGTTTATTTATTTATTGTTTATTTGTTTATATGAATATGTACTCAAGGAACACTGTTTGATTTTATGTTATTATATACTATTATCACTATTTAATTGCTCAAAGTTTCCCAGCCTTTGCCACCAACTATGTACTAGATATGGTCTGGAATCAGTGCCTTTTTCAAGGAAGTTTTGTTTTCCTTTGGTGACAAATCTTATGTGGAATCCAAGATCTGGATACTGGGTTTCTTCACTGATGTAGGAGGAACATTGCCTTCTAAGCATTCAAAGTTGGGTAATATTGGTACGTACAGTAAGCACACATACAGTGCACAAATGTCTGTTCCTTTCTTTCATGCACCTATGTGTGTTTATATCTGCATATATACATATGTATATATCTACTCATAATTATGAATATGCAAAAATGTATGCATGCCATATTCAACAACAGTGCTTTTCTTTCTTATTCCTTCTATCCTATTTTCATTAGCTCATTCTTTTCATTTTACCCCAAACAATTCAGTCTCTGGTATAATGAGCAAACAATCTCATTAGTTTCTAGTTAACCTTTTTAAATTTTTATATTTGTACAGCTATGTTTGTTCATACTTTTCCTATGGAGAGGTTAAAATGCTATCTTCTAGTGTTTATATTATTTCATTTATAATAGTTAAGTGCTGATCCATTTGTATTTTATTCTTGGGTAAGGTAGGAAGGAAGTATGGATTTAATTTTAATCTTTTCCAAAGCGCTGGCCATTTGTCACAGCACCATTTATTTTAGCCCATTTTGCTCCAGTGATTTGAGAAGCTACCTTTATTGTGTAGTGACTTCTGAGTGCTTGCGAATGTACTCCTGGCCTTCCATTCTGTTTCACCATTCTATTTATCATGTGTCAGGAGAACATCCTTACACTTAAGAGCTTTAAAACACACCTGAAAATCTTATAGAGAGACCAAACCATGTAAGTTTTTTTAATGTTTTGCTGGCTATACTTATATTTTAATATTACTTTATGAACATTTATATTGACTTATCTAACTTTATTCAAAAGCTTGATGATATCTTTTTCAGGATTACATTATTTTGCAAATTTCCTTAGGGAGAATTGATATGATCATAGTGTTGAGTTATCTTGTCCAAGAGCAGATGATATCTTACTTTTTAATGTCTACTTCAGTGTTTTAAAGTTTTCCTCATAAGGCTTTTGCAATTTCTTTTACATTTTTAAAAGTATTTCCTCTTTCTGCTATGGGAAATAGGCTTTCTATAATTTTAGGTATTGTAGGCTGTGCTTGTATGAAAAGAAAGCTATTGATTAATGAATATTTTCTTGCTTTTCATTGTTCAGTTATTAATGTGTAAATGTTAGTTTTATTAATGCTTAGCTTAGCTTTCCAAAGTTCACTATTATATTGTTTGCAAGTGGATATACTTTCCTTCTTCTTTTTCCCAAATATTTGCAACTAATAGATTTATCTTTTCTAATTTCTTCAGAATAAATAAATTCATATATATGTATAATAAGCTAGGTCCATATATATCCACAGCCCTACCGATACATTATATAGTAGGGTGTGGAATAGCAGCACAGACAGTGGCAACCCTTGCTGTGTTTCCATTTAGCAAAATGCTCCTACTGTTTTCAGTCTATAAGAGCCTGGCCTTAGTATTAAATATTTTCTTTTTCTTGAGAACACGTGTTCAATTTTGCCAGACTATTTAGCATCTATGTAAATATTTATAAATATTTTATTGGTATATGATTTTGACATTTCATTTGGTATATTACAATATTTATGATATTACATGGTATCCTAATATCCAACAAGATTTCTATCACTGCATTAATTCCATCTGATCATTTTTCTTAGTATGATACTAGACTTAGCTTTCTAATATTTCACCTACTATTTCTAAATCAATTTACAAACATATTTCTATTCTTTTCAGATTTAGTTATTGATATAATTGTTCATAAAAGGAATTAAGGAGCATGGGGGCCAGGCTGAACCCTGGACAGCTTTGGGTCCTTCAGTGAATGTGCTGCCACACTTCCCCACCAGCATGAGAGACAGTCTGCACCCAGGACAGCATCAGAAGCCTCTGTGGCCATGCCCCACCTCCTGACACTCTCTTTGAGCCAAGCTGAGACCCAAATGGGTTCAGGAACCTCTGTGAGCCACCCTGCCCCACTCCACCCATGGGGGAGCCAGGCTGAGCCCTGGACAGCTTCAGGATCCTTGGTGACCACTGACCCACCACTCCCCTACCAGTGTGGGAGACAAGCTGAGACCTGGAAAGCGTAGGGAGCATCAGCCACTGCACTGTGCCCCTGCATACCATCACAGGAGCCACACTGAGCACCAGGGACCTTCAGGTCCTTGCTCTGCAACTCCCACACCATTGCAGGAGTGGTGCTGAGCTCCAGGAAACATACGGATCTTTGAAAAATGACAAAACAAAGGAGCAAAATGCAATCTGAGACATCCATCTCACCCAGAAAAGGTCCACAAGACATTGACAGAGAAGAGCTTGCAAGTCATACACCTGAAATTTCTGAAATGATAGCAACTGAAGTAAAGCAACAACTCCATTAGACCATAAAAGACATCAAATCAGAAATGATCTCTTTTGTAAAAAAAAAAAAAAAAGAAAAAAGAAATGACAACAGTAATGAAAGAATTGCATACCACATCTAAAGAAGAGGTACATAAAAAAGTAGAGGAGCATAGAAAAATGATGGAAATTGAATGAACAATATAAGAAACAATTATATTCTAGAAAGAGATAAAAATGACCACAATTTCAAGAACAATAAAAAGGATCAACCAAGCAGAGTAAGCAATTAAACAGAGGGGAAAATTAGGGAACCAGTAGCAGAAAAATAACACGACAAAGACAAGCCAATACATATCAGTAAATGGCCCCAATTCACCAATCAAAAGAAGCAGAGGCAAAGACAAGCCAAGCCAATATATATCAGTACAAGGCCCCAATTCACCAATCAAAAATGGCAGAGTGGATCAAGAAACAAAATCCAACAATATGCTGTATACAAGAAACACATTAACTCAAAAGGAAATTCATAGGCTGAAAATCAGAGGATGCAAAACAGTACTCTGTGAGACAGAAACCCAGAAAAAACTGGGGTTAGCTATTCTATTCACCAACAATGTGAACTTCAAACCAAGAACAATCAAAAGAGATAAAAATGTCACTACATACTTGTTACCAGAAAACTACAAGAGGAAGAGATAACAATCATAAATATCTATGCATCAAATATAGGAGCACCCAACTATATAAGACAAATTATAACAAACATAAAAAAATCAAATAAGTAGTAATACAGTCATAAGAGAGGAATTTAAACCACATTGCCGCAAAGACATAGATAAACTAGACAAAATCTCAGCAAAGAAATAACAGAACTAAACCAAACTTGTGAACAAATGGATTTAGCAGATTTTACAGAGTGTTCCACCCAACAACATCAGAATATACATTCTTTTTTAGCTGCACATGGGATGTTCTCTAAAATAGACCATATATCAGTCAATAGAACATGCTTAAGTAAATGCAAAGGAACAGAAATTATCCCTTATATACTATTGGACCATAGTTCAATGAAATTGGAAATTAATGACAAACGAAATCAGAAAAACTCCACAAACACATGGAAATTAAATAACACCCTACTGAACAAAGAATAGGTCACAGATAAAATTAAAGAAAAAAATTAAACAATATTTACAATCAAACAAAAATGCAGGTAAAACTTAGGGGAACCTGTGGGCACAAAGAAAGCAATCCTCAGAGGATACTGGTAAACTCTCACAAGAGCAAAACAGAATGAGCAGAATAAAACACTCTTATGCTGCACCTCAAGTTTCCAGAAAAAGAAGAGCAAGTCAAGCCCAAAGCCCAAAGAAGGGAGGAAATTATAAAGATCAAAGCAGAAATTAACACAATAGAGACTAAGAAAACAATACAAAAAATTAATAAATCAAAGAGTTGGTTCTTTGAAACAACAAATAAAATTAATAAACCCAATCTTTTCAAAACAATGAAACAAAAAACACAAATTCATGCAATAAGGAATGAAAAATATGAAATCATTACAAATCCTGTAGAAAGTCAGAAGATCATCAATAACAACTTTGAAAAACTTTACTCTTATAGGATGGAAAATACAGAAGAAACAGACAGATTCTGAGATGCACATGAATTACTAAAGCTGAATGAAGAAATATAAAAATCCTATAAAACTCAATATCAAACAATGAAACTGAAAATGTGATAAAAACTTACCAACAAAGAAAAGCCCAGGTCCTGCTGGAATCACAGCTGAATTCTACATGGAATTTAGAGAAGTTTTAATGCCAATTCTTCTCAAACTCTTTAATGAAATTGAAAGGGAAGGAATTCTCCCCAACTCATTCATGTGGGCATGGAATACTCTGATATCAAAAGAAGAGAAATACCCAACCAAAAAAGAGAACTATAGGCCAATCTCCCTAATGAATATAGATACAAAAATTCTCAATAAAATACTAGCAAACAGGAATATTATACATCATGATCAAGTGGGATTCAACCCAGGAATGCAGGGATGGCTCAATATAGGCAAAGCAATTACTGTAATACACCATATCAATAGAGCTAAAGACAAAAGTCACATGATCATCTCAATAGATGCAGAAAAAGCTTTTGATAAAGTCTAGCTCTCATTCATGACAAAAACCCTACAGAATATGACTAGATGGTCTTTACCTCAATCTGATGAAAGTCATCTATGACAAACCAACAGGCAACATCATACTAAATGACAAAAACTGAAAGTGTTCATTTTAAAATCAGGAACAAGACAAGGATGTCCACTGTCACCACTCCTATTCAATATAGTGCTGGATATATTAATGAGAGCAATTAGATAGGAGAGAGAAATAAAAAGAATAAGGATAGGAAAG
>NW_004955502.1:1159556-1172599 GCF_000276665.1 Chinchilla lanigera
TTTGCACATCAAAAGAAATCACCAACAAAGTAAAAAGAAAACACACATATTGAAAAAAAATTAGCCTACTGTTTTAGTTACAGTTCTCTCATTGCTGAGGTAAAATACCTAACACCCAAAATTAAGGAAAAAGTTTATTTAGCTCACAGTTTGTGGAGGTTTCAGTAAATACTTGGATGGCTACAAAGCAGACTGGCACATAGCAGAGGGCAACAGTTCATGGTGGTGGAAGACAGCAAAAGCAACAAGAGCACAAGGGAGGAGTTACAGCAAGCCTCTTTCCCTCCCTTATATTGCATGCAAACTTCTCGCCCCAAGGCAGGTGTAGCACTCACACCCATAATTCCAACGTTGGACCATGAATCAGTCATAAACTCTAGAAGCCACCCCATGACTGCATGGGGCTTTGAGGGGACATCCAGACATAAACCATAACATCAACTGTCCTTCAGACAAAGTACTTCTATCTATGACATATAAAGCATTAAAAAAAAATCAGGCCCCCAAAATTCAAAGAGCCAATCCAGAAATGGGCATCTGAGATGAATACACACTTTGCAGATGAAAAACTACAAATGACAAATAAACGTATGAAACAATGTTCAACATCACTGATCATTCAAGAAATGCAAATTAAAACAACACTGAGATTTCATCTCACTCCAGAAAGAATGGCTACAATCAAGAAACCAACCAATAACAAATGCTAGAGGGGCTGTGGGGAAAAATGAACATTTCTCTACTGTTGGTGGGAGTGTAGACTGGTACAACTACTGTAGAAATTCATGTGGAGATTCCTCAAAAACCTAGGATTAGAGGACCCATTTAACACAGCTATATCTCTTCTGGGTATTTTTCCAGAAAAACTAAAAACATCACACCACAGCGATATATGTGCATCCATGTTTATAGCAGTGCAATTATCATAGCTAAATCTTGGAAACAACCCAAATGTCCATCAACTGAGGAACAGATGAAAAAGATGTGGTGTTTTTATTCAATGGAGTATTACTTAGCTATAAAAAATGGTGAGGTTTTTACAGTTAAATGGATGCAACTAGAGACTGTATTCATAACTGAAATAAATTGGACCCACATAAGTAAACATCATACTGTCTCCCTAATGTAAGACAGTGAAAGAGTAAGTAAAACCCCAAATGCACAACATATATTATGAAAGGAAAGAAACTGCTCAAAGGTAGGAACAACTGGGATTAGGGAAAGGAGAAAAAGAAAGAAGGAAGGATATAGGAGGTTGTATATAGGAGGATATCTGACATAATTGTACTACTGTTGTCTATTGTTTTATCTATTGTTTTACTGAAGGCCAGGGATATAGCTCAGTGGCACAAAAACATGTCTGGCAAGTGCAAGGTCCTGAGTTTGATTTCTGGTACAAAAGAAAAACAAAAAAAAACAAAAAAAACACCATCAGTTTATTGAAAGGAACTGTTATTGATCACATTTTTTACCTGTTCTGCATGCTTATACCTGGTTATCTGAGCAACTAGTTTGAGGGTAACAATATGCAATATAACAACCTTTGGTGAAGTACTACCACCTTGTTTGGTGAAGCTCTGTATTGTTTCTAAAGTTTTTTTTATTATTTTTTATTCTTTTTAACGGTGTGATCAATCTTGCATTCTTACATCTGGTAATCTGAGCAACTTCATTGAAGATAATAATATGTAATATAACGGCCACTGTTAATTCCTATCATTTTGTTTTGAAACCCTGTATCACTTTTTTGTTTGTTTGGTTGGTTTTTTTCTGGCACTGGGAATCGAACTCACGACCTTGCACTGCTTGCCAGGCAGGCGCTGTGCCGCTGAGCTAAATCCCCAGCCCCTCTGTATCACTTTTATTGTTTTTGTTTTGTTTTTGTCTATATTGTTGTTTCTATTATTTTTTATTCTCTTTTTTTAAAAAAAAGAATAATTAAGGAGTCTATGTCATTAACAGTTCTCTGGATGCATTTTAAAGCCTTAGATTTACTTGGTCTTTAAAGGTTTGGTTGAATTTTGCAACAAAATATCCGAGCCAGTGCTCTGTGCAGGAAAGGAATGAATTCACTTCCTTTCCCTATTTCTTCATTAAAATTAGTGTATTTCAGCTTTTGCACAAAATAGGATGAACTTTTTATTATATGAGTGTATAATTAATACACTGCTCAATTTAATTTTTACCTTTCAATTTGCCTTATGTTTTTGATAGTCTGGCAATAGATTAAGCTACCTAAGAAAGTACTCGGCTCCAGTGTCTTTCAGAAAGACAATCTAAACTGGGCATAGTGGCACACACCTGTAATCCAAGAATTCGGGAGGCTGAGGCAGGAGGATCACTGTGAGTTTGAGACCACTCTGGGCTACAAAATGAGCTCAAGGCCCGCCTGAACTGCATAGTGAGACTCTGTTTCAAAAAGGCAAAAACAAGAACATCAGGGAGACAATCTTACAGTCCTTAGAGGACTCCTTAGCACTTAGAGGCCTCCTCATATGAAATAAGGGAAAATAATTGTATATTGACATCTTTTCTCCTGTAAATGAACAATACCGCAGTGTCCACTTAGTAGAACTCTAACTGGCTTTAGGTAATATTTCCAAGGAAAATGATCAACTTTGGCTTACTTATGTGGATCAGAACATGAACAATCCAGTGATTTTTTTAAAGCAATTTCTTCTGTCTCACTCTAGAAAAAATGGCTATTATCATCAAATCAACAAATTACAAATGCTGGCAAGGCTGTTGGTGAGAGGGTAAATTGATACAGCCGATGTGGAAATCAGCGTAGAGGTTCCTCAAAGGCTAAAACTAGAGGTTCTATTTGCCTCAGTTATTCCCGTTCTTGGTGTCTTCTCGTAAGAGTTAAAAACATCTCACAAGAGCAGTATATGCACACCCATGTTTAGCGCAGAACAATTTGTTGCTAAATCTTAAAAATAATCCAAATGCCCATCAACCAATGAATGGATAAAGAAGACATGGTTTGTAAATAAAATGGAGTACTATTCTGCCATAAAGAGGATAAACTTGAAATATTTTTAGGTAAATGGATGCACCTTAAGAACATAATTTTAAGTAAAGTAAATCAGAGACATGTGTTTCAATATCACACTGTTTCTCTTGAATGAGAAACCCAAAGGGTAAATAAGAACCAAAATGGCAGATAGACATTGGGAATGAGGAAGAAAATGTTCAAATGGGAAGGGAAACTACAGAGGGGGCAACAGAAAGGAAAGGAAGGGAATACAGATGAAAAAGTACTGAAGAATGGAGGAAAACAATAGGGACAAAAGTTTATAAATGGAGAGATGAAGAAAGATTGAAGGGAGGGAAGGAAATGGGAAAGAAAAGAATTAAAATATATTATGTAAGGTACAAATTCCCTATGATGAATGTGATCATTATCTGTCAAAAACATACCAATAAAATTAATTTAAAAGGAGAATAGAAAATACATTTGTTAAAGTTGAAAGAACATTTTCTTCTTCAATGGTTCGTTGCCTTCTTTTCATTGTTATTGTTGGCTTTTGAGCCCGTGTTTCCTTAGGTGTTCTAAAAACTAAAATATTCAGGACCATTTTTTATCTTTGAGTTTCTTTCCCTAGGTCAGTACTTTACTTTCTTTTCTGAGTCATATTCCTTTATTTTAACTTATTTTCTTGTTATAGTAGTAGGCTTTCCAGTCACCATGATGCCTTTTCTTATGTCTGATTCATGTTTAAACTAAGAAGTTCTGACTAGAGCTGGTAAGTTCTGATGGAATTACGTATCCATCTGTTCTCTTTCCTAAGATTGTACTGCCTGTCCTGTGCCACCTATACTTCAACCTGGCAGAATTGCAGCCAGTGATCAGGAAGGAGACATGAATTCTAATGCCCCCCTAATTTATCAAAAGAACTATAGGTTTTATTTCTGTCAGAGAGAGTCAGGCACCATTTTTCATTTCCTCCATTTAACCAGACTCTTTCCAGCAGCTTTTTCTATTTTCTTCCCCCACCCTGTGCCTTTGCTTTGTTTTTAATCCTCATTCCTAAATCAAGAAAGAAAAAAGATATCCTAAAGCTTAGTTATTTATACAGTTGATGACCAAATTGAGAATCACAACCATTCCATGTGCATTGAATACAGCTTCTAAGGCTGGATTAGGGAATCTATTAGGCTCAGGATCTATGTACAAGGTTTTTTCTTAGATATGACATTTTAATGATTATGGCATAAATTTAAATTTTATTTGATGCTAGTAGGTTTTTGGCTTAAATAGTATAACTTTTCTTGTTGTACACTGAAGTAGGAAGATTTTTATATATATCTATATAAAATATATATTATAATATATATAAAGTATATATTTTATATATATATAAAATGGTTAGCTTACATAATGCAATAGGTAGATGTCATCAACAAGGGTTTAACAGACTCAGTCGTAAGGATATGGAGCCAAAAGTGTAGGCAAATTTTCTTTCTCTGAAAAATAATGCTGGAAAAATAAAAAAGTAAAATGTGGGGTAATAATAAACACTTGCAAGTTCAAATCACTTTTGTTGGTTTTTGAATTGGAAAAATATGTGTTGCAAGTTTGAAGACAAAATGGTAAATAATTTTAACATAATTGTGAACTTATTTATATTGTAGTCATTTATTGTTAGCTTTTCACAATGAGTATACCTTCTTTCTAAATGGTTTATAAGAATCAAGGAACCAATATCTACAAAGCCATTATGAAACTGAGAGGCATTTCATTATTTACTATAAGTTTCCATGGATTGCTCAAGTTTTTGACCATTTCTGGGACACATTCAGGCATAAAATCAGC
This sequence comes from Chinchilla lanigera, assembly GCF_000276665.1. NCBI lineage: Eukaryota > Metazoa > Chordata > Mammalia > Rodentia > Chinchillidae > Chinchilla > Chinchilla lanigera. The sequence continues at coordinate 1,164,376 of NW_004955502.1, forward strand.
AACCTGAGCACCAGTACTTAGAAATAAAACCTAGTTCCCTATAATAGGCAAAAAAACTCCCAAAGGCACATGGTTGCATCAAAATATAGACATTTTTTTGTTGCCTTGAAGAATTTTAGTGCAGGAAATAGAAACCAAGGTAAAGAGTGAAAACCCTCTCCTGCTGTATGTGGCAGTGCACTCCCTCCCCCACTGGCCACAGACCTTCTGCATGCGATCTCCGAATTGTTCTATGCTCAGATATTCCTAGTACCTTTTCCATCAGCAATTGACGGAGGAAATACCTGAAATGAAAATGAATTTTCCAGTCTTGATCAAGATGATGGTCACAGTTATGTCTGTTTACTTTAAATCTCTGACCATCACCTAAAAGCCGCTTCTGCCTGAGCCACATCAGCAGAGGTTCTAACATCCTGTCCCAGGGTGTAGACAGCCAGCACTCTAGTTCAGAAGTCGCTGGTTGACTCTAACTGCATGAGAAAGCCTGATGTGGACTTCTTTGGAAAATACTGACTGCTGAAATTCATTAGGAAGTTATTATTCTTTCCACCACTGCCATAGTGGCTTCTCCTCTAATGCTGAAACTGCTTTTCTTTAGAGATGAGGTTTCTATAGCCACTCTGCGGCTGCCTCAGTGGCATGCAGAAGCCCACCGCAGTGTGAGGCTGTTATGACAGCTGGTGACTGGGACAGAAAACCACCTTCCCACCCAGCTTGTGCTTACGCTGTCTCTAGAGTCATTTTCACATCAATGAGCCTGTGTCTCCTTACATACATTAATTCAGCTTTTTATTTGACCAAAACGTTGAGGAGGGGATTGTGCCTAGTCTTTTCTCTTCCTTTTACAGAAAAATATATTGAAGTCAGAGGAATCAATTATTTGTCAAAGGCAACCAACTTGTAGTGGTCAAGCTAATTTGAGAATTCCCTCTCCTGCTAGCATGTACGGTGGTGGTTTTCTGACTTAAATACTTCTTGAGAACTTACTCTTCTTTCTTCACTTACAAATGGTTACAACAAATCATAGGCCATTTTTATTATAGTCTGATGCGATCCTTGGAAAAATAGTAAGGAATTGCCACCCACTAATTGAGCAAGAAGTCCTAAACAGAAGTGCTCTAGTCAGCTGTTTTTTCTCTCTAATTACTTGCTGACCTGCAGTACTAATGAGAACAGCAACGTTTCACCAAATCCCTCCTTGCTAATTTCCATTGTCAAGTTGAGATGTAGTTTTTTGAACTTGGACAAATTACTCTGAACTTGTGAGTTCATTGAGACACACTCCTCATTTCCGAATACATTAAATCTTATGTTACTAAGTAGTGTAACATGGAAAATAATGTTGCTCCAGCTAACAAATGGGAGATGAATTCTGCAGACTAGAGAAGCAATAGATCTAAAAAGAAGAGAGAAAACAATACATACAACAGCAAACCCAAACATGGAGAAAATGGAAATGGCACATTATGTCATACCATTACACAAATTAGAGCCTTTTTATGTAAAACTAAAAAAATCATTGAAATAAATGGACTAATACTATATGTTTATTCTTTAAAAAGCTATTGTTATTCAAAGGAAAATTTCCCATAGCATCATTTTCTAACAGACAAAATAATATTATCAAAATCCAATTATATTCAAAAATTAGTATTAACATACAAAAAGAGCTTGATAAAAATAGTATATGAGGAAATAAGGAAAGCTGAACTCCTGCGTGTTATATTAAAATGATTGTTTCAGTTCAGATACATATGCTGTAAACAAATGAGTCCTGCCCAAGATTAGAAATCTTATTTAAAACTGTTAATAACTTTATAATGAAAATGCTACCACTGAAATGAATGATGATTTTAACCTACATATAAGTCTATATATCCGGCAATGTACATGGACTAAAAAAATACATTATTTTATTTAAAGATTAGCAAATAACATTCACTAATAACTATAATACACAAGATGTCAAAGCGACTGCCTTGGATATTTATTTTAATGACAATCTACAGGTAAGAAGATGTACATAATAATTAAAATTAGAGATAAAGGTAATCATTTCAATAAAATTTCATGTCTAAGTGCTAATATAATCTAATAAAGAGAAAACTGACCTCTCTCATTAACTGGCAATATAATAGGCAGATCTTATCACGGGGGTAATAATGTCCTTAACAAAGACGTAGCTTTCAAAATAAATTAGCCTAATGTTATATGTATTTGTAGACTCAAGTGAAGGTCTTTTGTCTCCAAATATCATCCCAGTGTCTGCAATTTCAGAATGATGTGTTTGTCCTTTGATATAAGCTGTGCCTTATGCTTGGTGGCCCTTCTTGGAAAAGAGTTCTCTTATACACCATGGCTCCAGTGGATAGATCCTTCAAGCATGAAGTTGGAAATGAATTCTGGGTGGAAATGTTCCTGGAACAGCAGAGTATGAAAATGTGTGTCTCCCAAGAATAAAAGAATGTCCAGACAGGGAACAATATGTTTTTTAAAAGGTGAACCAGAAACACACATCTAAGACAGATGTCAGAATTTTCCAGGACACACAATTTATCAGAGAGAAATTTTGCTTAGGCTAAAAATAGCTTTATCCACTGTGTTAATTTTTGAATTGTTTTAGAACTGAGTTAGCCAAGAATCAGATTACATTTTGAGCATATTTTTAAATATATAATATACAAATATATTACTTTCATGAAAGTATATTATCCTCAAAGTTAAAACAAGTTCATGTAAAGGAAAGACTTACTTTTAAAGAGAAATAAAGCCTACAAATATATGTGCACTAATGAAAAAGAGTAAAGATAGAAACAAAAAGAATATCTACACCTGCCGTGGCTTGTGTCTGGATGGTCCCCCAAAGCCTCACACAGTGATAGGAAAGGCTTTTCCAGTGGTGGCTGAATCTAGAGTGTGTGATGCTGGAATTGATTCATGGTGCAATGCTAAAATCAAAGGCACTAGGCTTTAAGACTGTGAGTGCTAACCACCCTAAGTAATCTGGATAAGTATATCTTATCCCTTCTATAGGGATAGAAAGAGCTGTGGTCATCACTTCCATCAGTGATCCCATTTCTCAGTACCTAAATCTGTCTTAGTCTCTCTCCTTGTCACTGGGACGAAATATCCACCATCTGAAATGTAAAGAAAGAGAGGTTTATTTTGTTTATACTTCAGAAGTTTCAGTCAGCGTTTGGCACACTCAACAGAAATGGTGTGGCAGAGGGACACGGTGGAGGAAAGGCTGCTCATATCCTTGTGGTCAGGAAGCAGCCTGGCAGAGCCTTCCATCACAGGATCAGGACATGAGGAACTGGGGAGGGAGATATACCCTTTCAGGTAATACCCTGTGGTCTGTCCTTCTCTGGCCAGGCCCCACCTGCTAAAAGCATGTCAGCTAATGTCCCCATGGTCCAGTATTCTTCCAAAAGATCCACCTATGAGCACATGAGGCTCTTGGGAGAAACATAGACATAAACCATAACAATAACTACTTGCTAAAGAAGTGGTAATATCTAATTAGTCATATCTTGGTGAAGATTTATTCTAATTGTTCTAAAATGACAAGTAATAGCCTTTGAAGTATCTGTGAGTAACTAACACTTGTAAAGCCTCCCCGATAAGTAGTCAACTGACTGGACTAAAGAACACAGACTTTTGAAAATATTATTAAACACTATCTTCTCAAATCTATAGCATCAGATATGTTCACCAATAACATGTGAGAAGGTTATTTTTTGGTATTCAGGATAAAACTCATTATCGACATATGACTTCATCTCTAAACATCTGCTAAATTTAAAAAATGATATTTCATGGCTTTTATATTTAACTGCATTTATTATGGTGAAATTATACCCCTTTTCCATATTTTCATTTATTTTTCGATGATTGACATGTTCACACAGATTGACCATTTTGCTTTTGAGAGATTAGTCTTTTTCTTGGTCATTTACAAGAGCTTTAATATTCTCACTTAGCTAGCTATGTGAACTAACTTTCCTAGATTTTCTTCTGCATTTGAAAACTTCTTTATGATATTATTCTATGCAAGTGATTAAGATTGTGTAGGGAAACATCAGTATCTTCTAAGTTATGATGGTGTTTTGTTTTAATTTAGTACATCAGATTATAGCTAAATCCTGAAATTATCAGATAAATATTGTACATATTAAATATGAATAAGTCCAAAATTATGCTCAAGAATAAAGTAGTACATACATGTATAGATAGAAAATAAAAGGAGTAGTAAGTCCTTGGAAGAATTATTCCTGTTAACATGTAAAATAGCCTTGATATTTTGAGAAATCTTCAGGAATAAATCTATAAAATGTAGTAATGTTTAAGACTGAAGTTTACCTTTTGTCAATGAAATTATTTGTAACTTTTTAGAAAAAAATCTCATTATTTCTTATAGAGACGTTTTACAATAAGATGAGAACTTTAAAACATGGAAGAAAAACTTTTTCTGAAAATTCATGTGACTGAAATGGTAGAGGGAATGCACTAAAACAGGTTTAAATAAAACTCTTATTTATATCTTGAATTAATCCACAAAGGACTTAGAGGATGGATTATTAAAACACAGCCAACAAAATACTGAGTCATAAATAAAACATCAGGGCCAAGAAAATTAAACCAGGATATTCAGAAAAGCAGACCAAGGGAAAAAAGAACACAGGTAAGCATTATAATGTCCAAAGTTGTTGCTGTGAATGAAACATAAATTTGTTTCTAATATCCCTAGAACTAAAAACAAAAAGGAAAATGCTGGTAGTTACATACTTTTATTATCTATGGAGAAAATGGAAAGGGAGCCTGAGTAATAGGTCACATCAGAGGGAAATGGACAGAACTAAAAAAAAAAAAAAGAAAAAAAAGGCAGATTCCATTTGGGACATGGGATTTCAAGTGAAATTTGAGAAATTGGTAAAATATTGGGTCAAAAGAGAAAAAAGGTCACTTTTGCCTGTTAAGATTATGAAAGGGAGATAATGCTAATACACATTAAAAAGCTACATACAGATTCATATAGGTGTGTGTTTTGATTCAATAGGTAGAATCCATTTATTTTGTAAGATTTATGTTCTGTACGATATTTCCTAAAGGAAATCTGGATTAATTGAACTGTAACTCTAAGTAGAAAATTGCAACATATGAAATCCTGTCTTCATAAATATGTCTTCACTTTGGTTGATCTTTCCCACAAAGACTTTTAGGAGATAATGATGTAAAGCTTGATGCTCCAGTCCTAGAAGATCTGGTAGAAACGCCCTACCCATTCTTATTCATGGTACCTATTTCATTTTCTTCACTGCAATATGACTATTTGAAGTTTCTTAACATGTTGATTATCTCCTACATAATGCACATTTAATGAAGGCAGAGATTTACAGCAGTTATTTGTTGGCAAAATAGATGGGGTTTTGGGGTACACACTACAAATCAAAGGAGATAATTTTATGAAAGCAGAGGAGGTAAGGTCAGAACTCAATGTAGGAGGGGAAGATATCATGTCCTTTGTCAAGTATTGATTGCTAACATATTATCATTATAGCAGCCTCCTGTAGCTACAGTATAATAGATTTTAAAGCTGTGCATTCATTTGCCATCTATTTAGATTCTCTGATGTTGCTCAAGACTTAACAATTGAAATTCAAATCAGTGAACTATATCTATATGCTGGAGAAAGCTATTCATCCTGTTACACACTTTTCTTTGCCCACTACATTTTTAGGAACATATGCAGAAATGGAAGATGAGTATGACCTATGTTGTTGAAAACTACACGTAGAAGAGGTAGAGTATAAACCCAGTGCTTACCAGTAGCGAAAAAACAAAGCAAACCTTTAACCATAGGTAATTTGAAAATTATAGGACTTATCTCATCTTATGGGGCAAAAAATTTTCAGATCATTAAACTTACTTAACTATGTAAGAACATCTTCTATGAAGTCAAGATTCACAACTTTTCTAAGATCAGACATCTGGTATGCAGAAGAACTTTTATACAATCTGAGACTCTGGGTTGCACCTGCAGTTCCTGGCTGTAAATTAAAGCAGGCTTTGCAATGTAGAGCCACCTAGCACCCATAGCTTCTCACTATGTGGTGTCTTCCTATGGGATTCCAGATGTAGGTAGTGTACACAGAACCTGGCAGCTGTGGTAATTAGTGGTCCTCCAGGATTTGGTAGCGACTATCCCACTGCCTAATGGCTGCTGTATTGCCTGACATCCCACCCTCAGCAAGAAGTAGGCTGGCTTCAGACATTTCCATTCTCCTGCTTGGATAACAACCAGGCTCTGGAACATAGAATGTTTAGATAATGTGGAAATTAAAGGATGCTCCAACATTAACACTCATTCATAAAACACCACTTTCCTACCTGGACAATGCAAAGCGGCCGTCTAATCTCATGCTACAGGTTAAAGGAGAAGTAGAACAATCTTTCTCTGACATTGGAGATTCTGCCTGGGATGCTTGCACATGTATGCATGGAGATGAATTATCTGTGTTCTCTAATCTAATGTAATGAAACATGAACTGCTATTGAATTTTGTATACAAGCAATCTATTGATTATTTATTTGTCTTACTTTGGTAGCATAATGAAATGCAAAAGCTTGCTACTTTAAATAGTATACTCATTCTTATTTGTTTTTATAGTTGCTAAAGTATGAGAAATATTAAATACATCAGTTTAAATTATGTAGAAGAATATAGTCTATAAATATTAAAGATTTCAATTGTGTATTTTTGAAAAGATTCAAAGACCATCAATTTATTTCACTGTTCTTGCTAAATCCAGTGAATATGGGAGAGTGTAGGATGTGGTAATTCTGCAATGATTGCAATTCTAAGTCACAGCAAAAAAAAAAAGAGAGAGTAGCACATCATGCAAAATGGGTTGGATTTATGTGAAGAAGAAATAGAGGACTGAACCTAGGAAGTTTCGTAGCTCATGCGAACACCATAGCAACACTTCTCCAAGAATATTGTCATGGATTTTGTTGGAAAACATATCTCTTTCAGTGTAAAATATACACTACTGTATATTTAAACACAATAGAGAATTCATACTTAACAATTATATCATTTAGTGTACAAAAATGGTTAAACAAATTACAGTACATTTGTTGACTATGACATTCAATCATCACATTATGTAACTATATAGAAAAATGTTTATATTATAATATAAAGCAATATGTACTAAGTGACTCAGATATGTATTTCATCTATAGCTATAGATACATATTTAGAAAGTAAAGGCTGTATGAAAATTAATCTAGCTATTGTCAACTCTTAATTTTGCTATCTCGGGAGACAGTACAGAGCATTTTGTAAATTTTTGTGTGGATTTCTTTTCTGATTTTTTCCCAGCATGCCTATGCTTCATATATTGGTAACAAATATTTTTAAGTTTTAGTGCAGTAAAAGAACTCTTTTCTTCGCTTTTTCTTTTTCTTCTTCCTCATCTTTGCCCTTGTTCTTCTCCTCAGCCTCTTTCTCATTTCTTTATACTCTTTTCCTCTTCATTTGGTTTACGAGTTTTAACCCATGTATAGGTTCTGATGACCACATTCCCCAAAGAACACAGAACAAGTCCAACAACCCCCAGATTCCCTTACCTTAACTCACTGTGGTCAGCACCATCTCCTGCCCCTAATCCCTGAACCCCTAATCTGCTCCCTGTCTGTACTCTACTTATAATTCTGTGTTTTGTAGAATGTCAGGGTATATTGGAAACATTTTCATTCCTATCTTAAATGTTTCCTTATTGCTTCAGATTAAGAAAAGTGAGGTTTCTGGAGAATTATTTGCCTAAGAATTGACTGTTTTTGGATTTGGGATTCCAAGCTTCATTATAGCGAGTAGGCATGCCTTTCACTGTTTCATTTCAAATTGCTTTCTGGGGACCTTGAGAAACTGTTGCTTCTGCCAGTCACATTCAAAGCTGTTCATCTCAGAAACTACCTTCTGTGATGGATTGAAAATGTGATAGGTAGAACTGACATGTAAGCTGCTCGATTTTTATATTTTATGACCAAGTTGTTGGTATTTTCCTAAGTACATCATTAGTCATGCATATTTTTCCAGGAATCTCTTATTCCTTTTTTGCTCATATTTTCTCAGATACCAGAAATAATTGAAATTGTTAAGATAAACCCAGTCTTTGTTTTCTTTGTTGCAAAAGTGGCTTTCAGTTTGTTTTCTTTT
>NW_004955502.1:1172699-1198557 GCF_000276665.1 Chinchilla lanigera
AAAAAAAAAAAAAAAAAAAAAAAAGATTATAGAGTTTCTCTCCCTTTGCTTTAGTCATTCTCCCCTTGGCTGCTTGTACATTTGTCGTTGGGCGGTAGATTGGGTACCTGATGGTCAGGCCTCTATGATTCACCCTTTATGTTTTGCCAGTTCCCCAAACAAAGTGTGCAAACCAGCAGCCTCTGATAGGCACTAGCAATTGCTTTCTCTTTGTCATCTATATTTATTTATTTTTCTTGCAAAAAAAAATCCTGGTTTTGGTTGTTTTGTTATTTTGTTATTTTTTTGGTTTTTTTCTGGTACTGGGAATCGAACTCACAACGTTGTGCTTGCCAGGCAGGCGCTGTGCCGCTGAGCTAAATCCCCAGCCCCAATTTACTCTTGTTTTGTTTCATTTTGTTTTGTTTTCAGACAGGCAGTGTGTTTAAACCTAAATGATGGATCATGGTTGGCTTCAGACTCAAGAGTTGATCAAAGATACAATGTATGTTTAAATAAAATAATTACAGTAAAAGATACATTGCTATTAATCTCCCACACAACACTCCCCCTTTCTTTGAACACACTATCTCATCATTTTGCCACTTTCTGAAGCAGTTCCAGAAGTCCTCTTCTGTGCATGTCTTTATGAGGTCTGATAAAAAATATATATATATAGTGAATGTGAATGCAGAGTGCCAAAGGAAATGCAGGCTTATAAAACCATTACGCTGTCTCCACATCTACCCTACTCACTAGATCTGGCATCAAGCGACTTCCAGCTCTTCTCTAAAGCCAAAATTACAACGAAAGGTATGTGTTTTGCATTGATTCAGGAAACAGAGGCAGCCACAACAGCACCACTATAAACATGAAAGAGGAAAAAGAATTTTTAAAACTTTTAGTTCAACATTCACTGTATATTTTGATCATGTGTTGTAGTCATGATATACCTGTAGTAGAATAGCAGAATCATGGCCCAATTAGGGTTGCCAGATTTAGTACAGGATGTCAAGTTAAATTTGAATCTGAAAGAATAATGGATAATTTTCATGTCCCAAATATTACACTGGACATAGTTATAGTAAAAATTGTTCATAGTTATCTAAATCTCAAATTCAACTGGACACTTGTACTTTTTGCACAATCTGATGTTATCCTAAACAGAGTTCTGACCAATGGAATTTAGTACAAAGTCTGCTGCAAGTATTTCTGGGAAAGCTTTCACTCTCCAAATGGAAGGACAACATAATTTGCCTTGCCTTTGCCTTCACACATGGGTACAAGGGATGGAGGCAAAACAATTATTGCATGATAGGTGTTAAACACCACAACCCTTAGGTTGACAGCCACAGACTGAAAGGGAAAGCTACTGGAAACCGTATCTCTCAGGTAAGCAGCATTACCAATACTTCATTTTTTTTTTTCCTTTTGCAACAAAAATAACTGCTCTCTAGTTAAACTACTAAAAGTTACATTTTCTGGTAGTTTAAGTTTAATGTCATCTTATAAGCTACATAGTGCATGGAGGTTGCATCAAGATTGCTTTACTTATAGGGATAATAAATACATTAGTGATTGTTCTGGCAATTACACTGTGAGAACAGGATTATCTTCAGGAAGCCCTGATTTACTTACTTTACCGCTCCTCCAGCTACCCCCAGTTATATTCCAGGATGGTACAAGGTATAGAAACTTGATGGAATTGCTAGCATAGTTTGAAGTTGTTCCAAAAAATCATCACTCCAGAAAGGTGGATCTAAGGATTCCTGTATGCAGGTCAAGGATTAACATAAAGAGAATTTATAATGCATCTTCCTGCCTCCATTCAAAGACTTAGCATATCCCTTCGACATGAAATAAAGTACGATTGCTAATGATTTTCTGATTCAATATCTTTGGCCTTACAAGCAATGAAAGTCCTTCTTAGACTCTGGATAGACCATCAGTCATGATTCTGGGGACTGGGTTTGTTGCTTATCTTTCTCAGTGTCATCTTACAATTTCAATGAGAAGACACAATAGATAGTCTTAGGACACTCTAATGATAGTGTTTAAAGAGTCACAATCATATTCTTGAAAAACTTACCAGAGTTGTTTTCTGATTATTATTCGGTTGTTGATAAATTCTGAATCCATTTTTTACTCACAGAAAACACCTAGAAATTGGAATACTTTTCCATTTTCATGCTGTAGACTTTGCATCCTCTTGTATGTTGAAGGAAGACAAGGACAGCCAGTGAGCTTCAATTCTAAACAGTAAGTTTCTAAAGACAAAAAACAAAACAACAAAAAAAGTTTTAAGCACTAATTTGCTAAACATTTTAAATATTATATTCAAAGTCCACTTTAAATTTATGTTAAAATAGTACAAGAGTCTTCATCTGCTTGGCCCAGTATAAAAAAGTGTCATAAAGTGGGTGTTTATAATTATCAAAAACTTATCTCTTACAATCCTGAAAACTGTGACGTCCAAGACCAAGCTACCAGCAGATTTGGTGTCAGGTGAGGACTCATCTTCTAGTTCAAAAATGGCATTTTCTCTCTGTGTCTACAAAGACTGACACAGCACAGTTCTCTCAATTTGCTTTCCAAAAGACATTAATCCCATCATGACGACTCCACTCCTGTGGCCTAATCACCACCCTCAGACCCCACCTAAGGCCATCCAGAGTATTTCACACATGGATTTCAAGGGGACATAAACATCCAGACAATAGCAGTGGGAACATCAACTACTTTAGAGACTGTAGCATCTTTAATAATGGCAATCTACACATTGATATTTGCAGTACATTGGTTACCTAAACCATTGTTTTCTAAATAAAGCAGATAATTAATGTGCCACACATTTGGTTAATCAAAGCTATATGTAGATTTTCAATACCCATGAATTAAAAATACATTGGTTTGAAGTGAAAGGGCTCAAAATGTCTTTGTTACAGCTCTATACACAGCATAAAACATAAGCTAGGTGTAGTGGGCTAAGAAGTATCCCTCTAATGCATCTGGTTCCGACTCCCTAGGCCTGTGATATCAACTTCTATAACAACAGGGACTTGGCACGTAGGTCTAAGATGAAGATCTTGAGATGGTGAATATGGGAAATCACAGGGAACCTCTTAACAGGAACACAAGGTGTCAAAGGGACAGCAGGGACACAAAGACAGAGAGGGAGTTGAGATGCTGCCCCACTGGTGTTGAAGATGCAGAGGCTCTGGCCCAAGCAAGAGAAAAAAACCAGCTCTGAAAGCTGGAAAAGCGAAGCAGCTGCTCTCCCGTAGGGTCCTCAGCATGCGGGAAAGGGACCATGCTGACCGCACAGTTCTCAGGTAAGCCCATTCCAGACTCCTCACCCCCATTTATCATGCTTGATGATAAATGTGTGTCACTTTAAACTACTCAGTGTGTGATAATGTTACAGCAGCAGCAGCAGCAGAAAGTTGATATATTAGCTGAAAATTGCGTCTATTATATTAAAATGTTCCAGGCAAAAAAATGTGTGCTGAGATACAGAGAGTATATGTGGTAGAAATGAATCACAGAGTGAATACCGAATGAGTCTACAAATGGGAATTAGCCTGAGATATTCATCTCACAAACACTGTAGAATTTGGGAGAAATAAAATGGTGGGGATTAAACCACAACATTGTGAGTAAAACTGTCTTTTGTAATGCTAGTAACATAACATTTTTAAAGTCATATTTCCCTCCAATAAGCATCCAATCATTTTTCAATGCCATGTTCCTTTTTTTAGCATACTTAGGTAGACAGTGCAATACAGCTCTTCAGCAATTAGGATGTTTTTCACCCTAGGAATAGATTTTGAAGTTATCTTCCTCTTATAAGTAATATGCTCTTGGTCTTAATATATATATATAATTAAATGTGCTTAACAAATCTTAGATCTACTGCTAATTCTGTTAATATCAGGTGCTCATTGTTTTTATGAAGAATTTGCACTAGTCTCTGTCTTGATATTGGGTATTAACTCTTTGTCTCTCTGTCTCTCTGTCTCTGTGTCTGTCTGTCTTTCCCTCTCTGTACTGGGTATTAACCCTGATGACTTTTTACTTAGAGACAGAGTTTCACTAAATCACTAACTGATCCAGACTGGGCACAAACTTGCAGTTCCCTGGCCTCAGTTTCCCCAAGTGCCAGAATTAAGACATGTCCACAACACCCAGTTGCACTAGCATTTATTTCACTGTGAAAGTCTTTAATGAAAATTAATGTTGTCAATTTACTTTATCAGAAATTTTTAAATCATTTGCTATATTATTATTACATTTAAGTCCAATAAAAATATGGAAGAGTCACATTTACAGTCTTTGTTATAGTCAATTCTAAAAGTTATCTTGGAACTTTTCCAAAATGTTTTCTAAGTAACTTTCAAATCATAGCTTTCTATCACAAAATTAACTATCAAAGGGTAATGTCAAAGTTGAATTTCAAAAGTATATCATGCCATCATCAAAATCTTGGCATGTCTTGAGATCAAACATATGTGGAATTGGTTATCCTGTGAATTCTATTTTTTTGTAGCATTCAGAGTATAGGATTTTCTAATATATTTTGTGCTATTTAATATTAAATTTCAATGTTTTTCCCTTAAGAATAATTTTATAAGTAGATTTACCTCTGTATTTTATGATATATGAAAAAGGATGACTTGATAGTGTTACTATCATTTTATCTTTGTAAAACTCCAGTATTTGTTTAGATCAGATGAAAACTAAGATTTAAAAATTGCTTATTTCACTACAGAAATGGAAATATTAGGCATTTTCCAGTTGTTTACATTGCTATAACTTATATATCTGAATAAAATAAGAGACCTTTTGCTATGATAGTTTTAAGAAGCCAATTGAAATGACAGATTGTGAAACCAGATGGTATAAAAATGTGAGTGGGGATAGGAAGTTTTATATTATTGGGAATTTTTGAAACAGAGACAGAATTTGTTGTTGGAACGATGTAAGCGGGATTTATTTCAACTTGCACCATCAGAATAGGAGCTAATGCACTAAATGAGCTATTTTGCATCCTCCTTGCTTTTACATAGATGATATTTCACATGTTTAATCAACTTTGAAAAGAAGTTTGACTTTGAAAAGAATGTCAGATCAAGGTATTGCAAGATATAATTTAAGACAAAATTGACAAGTCTGAATTATCTTCAGCATCTTAGATTTGTAAAAGGGAAACTTTACCAAACAATTTTATTTCATTTCCTTCTGCAAACATTGTGTAAGTTACATTCTTTATCGCTGAGACAATACTTAACACCTGCAGTATGGAAGGACAAAAGTTTATTTTAGCGGAGTTTGTACCGTTTTCAGTTTATAGTTCTGTCTCCAAGGCATGGTGGCATGGCAGTGGAGAGAAACAACTCAAGAGAGGCAGTGACGGCAAGAAGCAGAGAGAGAAATCAAGGTAGTGGGAGCAGAGGACTCTTCCAGGCCACACATGCAACAGTCCACCTCCTCCAATCAGGCTTCACCTCCTAACATCACATTTAGCCATAAACTCTTGAGTGGACTCCACTGCTGAGTATCACGCACCCATAATCCAGTCACTTCCCAACAGCCTCACCTTTGAGCACAAGAGGCTTCATAGATATAAACCATAACAGTTCAAATCTATCAATAGATATAAACCATAACAGTTCAAATCTACCAGTTTCTCATGCACTACCCACTCTATAAAAATTGTGAAGTTGCCTTCTTCTCTGATTTTTAAAAATTAAAATGAATATGAGTTTCCTCACTTTTCCAGTTCCATGGAGTACCTTGTATCTTATTATCATCTGCTTAATACTTCTCTTTGGGCAGTCCCTACTTAGTACCTGATCCCTTAGACAGACAAAAACTGGTCACTCTTATTACCTCAGTCTGCCCTCATTCTTGGCAGTCTTAGAGGGTTGAGTGTTTTTTGGCCAGTAGGTCATTCTATCCTAGAGAGTCTCTATTTTTTATTTTTGTTAGAAAATTGTTTGCAAAAATTATACTTGCCTCTGAACATGATTCTTGCTTCCTGAAGAAACTAATGCTAAAGAATAGAAGGAGAGGACTGGGGATGTAGCTCAGCAGCACAGCACCTGCCTGGCAAGCCTGAGTGAGTTCAATTCCCAGTACCAAAAAAATAAAAAATAAAAATAAAAAAATAAAAGGAGGATGCACAAGGAAGCAGAGAGGAAATGAGTGAAATTCAAACTGCATTAGGGAGAGAGAGAGAGAGAGAGAGAGAGAGAGTGTGTGTGTGTGTATGATTTTCCCCAGGGTGATTATCTAGGGGCCATGTAACATTATCTTTCTTTTTTGCAAATTTACCCCTCTAATCTAAAAACAGAAGGAGTCATTTGAAGCAAGGTGTGTCTGTCAAACTGGCTCGCTTTCTTGGTTGCAATGGCTACTTTAGGGTTATAATCCAACCAAAGCCAGATCTGGGAGCTAATAGAAATAAGTCAATTTTTTATTAACTAAAATGTACAAAAACACAGATTCTGGGTAACATTTTCTCCATCACACAGAACATTTGGAAGGAGACAGAAAAAGAGTGTCTCACCTCTGCAGGGGGTTCTGTGAACGGTAGGCCAGTTTATTGACATTCCTGTGTTTTGATCCAGGAGATGATGCACCCTCCTTTCAGAATAGCCTCATTAAAGTGGAATTTCTATCTCTGATGATCCAGGTTCCTGACAAATAACCTCATTAAGTATGAGAATGTTTATCTGCTCACTTTTACATTGTTCTTATCCTTAATCAGATGAATTATTTCATATTTTGGGGAATCCTTAATACTGAAAATATGTTGTTTCTTCCACCTGAAATTCATTTTTTGGAAAATGTGTCATTTTCCTTAAATCATCTAAACATATTTTTAAACCAATTCATGGAAACATAACAAATGTCCACCTGAAAAGTGAGGTGCCCTGTGATGTTTTGATGCGAATATACATTTTGTAATGTTGAGACCAGGATAAGGAAATAGTCGTCATTTCTTTTTTATAATTTAAAAACATACATACTCTAAAACACAAAAAATCAATGATCATTCATTGAAGAGACCTTCCATCTCCTTGAAAAATCAATGAGAATCCATCCTAAAAGATAGAAAAATTACAGCAAGCTAATCCTTTCAAATATGGAAGAAAAGCACCCGAGGCAAGTCACATGAGTAAGCTGCTCCAGTTTCCAGAACACTGGGTGCCTAAGGCAAGCCACGTGATAAGTGGTCAGGCAGAGAGGTTTCACGTGGCAGTCAGCCTCCTGAGTGCTTACATAAACTTACTGCATTGGAGCTCTCTCCTTCCCCTCCTTCTTCTGCCCCTCCTCTTTCTTCTTCCTTCCTTCCTTTCCATTAAGAGAGAGGGTTCCATCTGGCCTCAATTTAAAAAAACAGAGAACAAATACTTATAAATTGCTGAGGTTGCTTATTAAATGTTCTCAACACAAACACATGATATATGTGATGAAATAGTGATGAGCCAGTGTTAATTGGTTTGATTCAGCTATGGACCAATGTGTACACATATCAAAACCTCATGCTACATACTATAAATATACGAAATATTTATTTGTCAATCTTACCTTCATTTTGTTTACAAAGAGAACAATGAAAAAAGAAAGCAAGCATACAATGAAAAAAGATCTATGGAAGCAAAAGCTGATTGATTGACAATGCTGATAAAGTTGCTAATACTTCAATAAGACTGAAATTTTCTCACTTAGTTCTCATTGGCTGTGCCTTTGCTTCTCAGAGTACCTCAGCTACTGTGAATGCTACTTCCCAACATTCATGAATGCTCTCTTAGGTGAAAGGATACTCTTAGCTCTGCCAGAGCTTCTTCTTTGTCTATATGCGAGACAATCTGCAGCTAAAATTGAACCAAAGTAGGGCTAACAATGTGAAGCCATTGTGACCCCAGTTCCCTGTAAAGTCAGGCTATAATTACTTTCTCTACATCCTTGCTTAGCTTTCTTCTCTGTCCTTTCCTGCTCCAAGCACTCTACTTGTCCCTCAATATGTCAGTTTCTTTAGAATCTACTCCTAGGAAACTGGGTGTAAGACAATAGATACCAAATGTGGCTTAGGAACCTGATCACGAAAGTGGAACTCTGGAGGTGGCTCACTCCCCCAAGTGATTGGCGGTGGAGAACCACCCCTATTTCCCTAGGCAGTATTGTCTATGGCTTCTGTCTGGCTGCTGTGTGGGAGACTTGCCTGCGATGACACGGAATGAACTCCAGCAAGCCCATGTAACGGCTCTGGCACTTAGAGACTCTGAGAGACACGTTTATCAGAAGATTGTGGCTTTGGGTGATTGTAAGAACTGTTGAATAGAGAGAATGATACACGCTGATCTGTGAATGGACAGTTTGATGAAAACATTTGAGAGCTAAGTGGCTTCTTTAGCAGCGTTTAAAGTCATCTTCACCTCCGGAAGGTAGACTGCAATGAAAACCAAGCACAAGTGTTAATCACAGAAGTTGAACAAACCCTAGAAGGCTGACTTAGCATGACTCAGGAGTCAAATGGAAATGTTTTTACTTTAATAATCTCAATTAATGAGAATTTAATTTTTATTTTATGGATTATAACTGATATGCAATAAACTGTGAATATGTACTATGTATAATTTGATACATTTGCACACATCTCTCTATTAGTAAGATATTTACTTTCAAGAGAGTGAACATATCTAACACAACCCAAAGTTTTCTTGTACCCATTGGTAATCTCTTCCTCCTCTCCCTAGTGAGGATAGAAAAGACATTGGATTTGATGGTACAATTATCATATTAGCAAGTATTTACTTATTAATGGAATAAATTAGTCATTGAAGATTGGCAATCAATGGAAGATTTTTCTATTTCAAGAAAAAAAATTACAGAAATTTATAATAATGGGGAAGCATAATAGCAAGAATCAAACAGGAAAAATAAACTGTAGGAAACTGAACCATATTCCAGCAGTGAAGGATAGCTGGACAGTGACATAAGAATACTGGGCTAGAGTGAGAAATTCTGTAAAACAGGCATGATATGGAGAGAAGGGTCCGTGATCACCTACTGTTAGAGATCAGAGACAAGCTTCTAATTTCTCTAGGCTGCCTCTGATACTGGTGAAAACATTCAAGATCTTCTAGTTTTTGTGAATATGCAGTGCACTTTGCATATCTATAATCAACTTAACCATGCAATAGCACACCACAACCTCTCAATCTTAATGACAACTTATTATAGGATAACTAACATAGTTGTACTACCGATTTCTATCACTTTATTGAAAGGAACAGTCAATGATTAATTATTTGATCAATCTTATGTGTCTATATTTGTTCTGTTGAGAAACCACTTTGAAGAAATCAATATGTAATACAACAACCATTGTTAATTTCCTACCACTTTGTCTGTAATTCAGTATTGCTTGTATTGTTCTTGTGTTATTGTGTAAATGTATGTGTGTCTGTTAATATGTTTTTGTTCTTTTATTTCTTAAAAAAAAATCTTTCCCACCCCTTCCCATACTATCGGTAGCCTTTGTAACTGCCATTCTACTCTCAACTTCTTAAGGTACGTTTGCATTTCAAAACATACTATCTCCCATGAAGTTATTTTTTCTTCTCTATTTCCAAGCTAAAACCTCTGTGTCTTCATAAAAGGCAATTTCCTTCAACTTTGGAGTTGGAGAATGTGCACTTTATTCCTCATGCTATCCTCTCCTGCTCCACAGAAGCCATATCTTCATTAGCCTTACTTGAGTTTTTAAACATTAAGAGGTGAGAACAATTTTCTCAGAAGTAGTATTATTAGTAAAAGTGGTGTTTCTAAGGTTAAAAATCATCCAAGTTATAACCATATGAGTTCTAAATTCTAAAAATATTTCACACATTAACAGAATAATCAAAGTGATTTTATAGGTGTTTAGTTACTTGTGGTATTCTTAGATTTAAATCACTTCATATATATAACATACAAATTTAATTGTAACTCAGCTGTATTATAGAAATTGTTTAGATAAATATAGTGATATTTTAAATATTAGTAGATAAATATCTTTTTAAATCACAACTGAATCAATTTGGGTGAGTGATTTTATGCCTTTGTAATTATCTTTCTAAAATACAGTTATAATTCTGATAACTCTCAATCTTATATTCTTAATGGATTTCTGTAAAATGGTACACAAGCACAGATTTCTTCCTTTTTCCTGTCTGACTCAGATGACAGGAGGCATAAAAAAAGATGACTGAAAATTTATCTTGATAACAAGAAAAAAATAGATACAGATGTACATATAGATACATTTCCCATTGCAGTGAAAGTAAAGCACAGAATTATTGATTATTAATTAATTGTAAGAATGATTAATTGTTACACATCAATACCCACTGAGGAATCTCTCATAGAGATGTTGGAACACTGGCTTTTCACAAGCAAAGCAATTGTGAAGGACAACGTCAGTGATCTCTTACTTGGAAAAGTAGATTTGTATCAGTGATAAAAACTGCTATCAAAATATTTCTCAAGATTACTTCATCCAGGACACTGTTAAAGAAGCTGAAATGACTGAGAGCATCTGTCACCTTTGCAGCATTGGCAACTCCATGACAGAGTGGAAGAAAACGAGTGGTGTGCAGTGTCTGGCTAAGGAAAAGTGTGCCTTAAAGGGAAGATGAATTGTTTACATCCTGAAAAGCAATGAAAAGTACATATATGTTTAAATGTGAGAAGATAATCTGGAGCAAACAAGAGTTATGTCATCAGTGACAGAATATGAGGCAGTGCAGGTCACGGAGGAGGAAGAAGTTGACGTAGAGCGAGCGATTTCACCAGCACTTCCAGAGCAAACTCCACAGGCAGAAGAAGGAAATAGATGCACTCCACTAAATGCGTCACTTATAAATGACTGCAATAGCTTTGGCAGAGCAAGACCTTTAAAGTTATCAAAAGTTATCAAATACTTCAATTATGTCAGTACAAGCAACGTTATTTAGGTTTTTTTTTTTCCTCTTCAATTCTGGGTAGCAAAACCTGAATTTTTTCTTTATGATTTTAGTGCATTTTTATTTATAGATATGTGTACACAATATGAATATGTGTATGAGCATACACAATAAGGGAAACTCAGCTTTTATTGAGAAATAAAATAAGCACAACATGAATCCTAGGAAAAATAACATAAATCAAGATGACAAAACTAAAACCAAGCACTGATTTCATCTCTACAAATATAAATGTGATTTGCTTATCACAAAGATGGAAAGTGAAAATATAAAGAAGAAACTAAAAGATTAAATTTTTTTTCTGAGATTAGTTATTAACATCAGAAAACACATATCTGGTTTAAAAGCCAAATCAAACACAATGATCTTATGAAATAAATATTTGGCCCATACTGAAAATTTGGTACACATATCTATAAATAAAAATGCACTAAAATCATAAAGAAAAAATTCAGGTTTTGCTACCCAGAATTGAAGAGAAAAAAAAAACCCTAAATAACGTTGCTTGTACTGACATAATTGAAGTATTTCAATGGAATGAAAAATTTATACTTTCAAACTACTTATAAAGTGGTCACAGTATTTGATTTTAAAAACCCACTAAATTCAAAATAGTAAAAATAGTAAAAAGATTATGCCTCTTTCATAATCTAATAAGACATCAAATTAGTTAAAAAATTAAGATAAACAAAAATGAATAATTCATGTGCTTATATTATCTTTCTTCTTTTTTCCTTTACTTAGAAACATATGTTTTAATATTTGATCTCTTTCTGGATAAATTGTTAAATTAAAAAAAACAGAATATTATAGTGAGTTGTTCATGTTTTAATGTTTGTGATATGCCGCAATACATTTTCTAAAGGGAGAATAATTATGTACCTATCCCTAAATTTGCACAACTATTTGTAAAATTATGTATCACATTTGATTTTTGTATGGTGTACTTGGAGAAATGGTAAAGTGCAGGGAAGCGTATTTCTTCAGAATTTTTACCATGTGCCTGTAAAACTTGTTACACATTTAGCAAGTTCTAAAGGATTTGTAAACTGTCTTTTGATAGATATTCTTTATAAGTGCAAACTTGCCCAGAAAGCACACACCTAGTGTTACCTGTTGTTAACCGCTGCAAGTGGAACTATAGATATCAATGATTTCTCATTTCTACTTTGTTATTATTATGCTTGTTAACCAAAGAACATATCACAATTGTAATTGGAAAAAAGTTACACAAGTTTTTCCATTTTAGCAAAAAAAAGGTTATACTGAGATGGTGTTTGACCCAGTCTTGGAAAATTTCTAAGCATCTCCAGGTATCACTCAAAGCTCTTACAATTCCATCCTTGCTGTGTCCCATCCATTAGTTCCTGCCTGGTTAGTCTCATAATATTCCGTTAAAGATTCGTGGGTCCAAATTCTCACAGTGCATTGATAACTGCATGCCATTTTTCATGTTGCTTGCTCTGCACAGAATAAATGGCTTTTCCTTCAGACTATCAAACCTTCTCACTTTAAAAAGTTCATTTTTACATTTCAGATGTTATCTTAGTGATATTTACAGAGAAAATTAATTGTTCATTTTTCTGATTTCTTTTATCCTGCTAAAATTAAATCTATATATTATATATGATACTGATGTGTGTGTGTGTGCACACTGTAAGAAAACATAGAAGAGAGAACACAACACAATGATTGGTGTAAAACGCGGTTCATGAGGAGGCACTTCATTAACAGTGTTCATTTTGGGGTTTTTTTGTTTTGTTTTTTTCTGGTACCAGCAGTTGAACTCATGACCTTGCACTTGCCAGGCAGATGCTGTGCTGCTGAGCTAAATCCCCAGCCCCTAACAGTGTTCTTTTGACAATATTATTACAGAACTAAAAAAGATGGCTTACACTTCAGGCTGCATTTTACCCAATGACATAACTTGCTTTTGGTCATTCTTTTTAATGACAAAAGATGTCTCATATACAGTGACCTAATAAAAATCATAGCACTTCTTTATTCATTAATCAACAAAATCTTTGTTTGGAATTTCTGTGGAATTTCAATTTTGAAGTGCAGTTTCATTAAAATTAATATAATTATATTTTTTAAAAAAGAAATATCTGTATTTAGTAGAAAGTGGACATTTGAGGTTATTCAAGGTTTCCGAGTTAATCATTTTTGAGTAGGTGCTAGTAGATTTGTGACAACACACAAAGTATCAAACTCTCAGTGTTCAGACTCATTACTCTCATAGTACTGGCTTCATGTGGTCTGACTAAGTGCAGGCAGAAATTCAGAATCCTACTGCATGGAGACGTGTGAAATTAGACTCCAGGGATCCCAGAAGAATTAAAACACCAGATTATGGAAAAGAGATTATCAAACGGCGAAGACTGCCCCACACCATGCATAAACGTTGCCTGTATTCTTTGTTCCCCCAGAAACTGTACATACACAACAGATCAACCAACTCTTCAAACAGCAATGGAACAAATGCTAAAAGAATTAAACAGAGACTTCAACTCCTCCTTCACTGCAGAGGAGAGAGTTTAGCAGCGATGTCTAGCAAAGGCATGACCAACAAAATAAGGCCAACTTCTTCCAGGGGAACTAACAGAATTCTGAGCCTCTGCAGTGTAATTCTCACAGTGCCTATGATACCAGGCCCAAAAGGCAAACTAGCACATTAAATGTGTGAATCTGAACAGAAATATGATCTTTGGATAAGAGAAAAAATAATTAAACCATAACCACACCTGAAATTACCCAAATGTTGTATTTAGGAAACAAGACCTTCAAAGCAATTGTTATAAAGGTGTTTTGACTTAAAGATAGATATTGTTGTAAAAATAAACACATTGGAAAACCTCAGGGAAATGTAAACTATGATAAAAAAGTAATGGAAAGTCTAAAACTAAAACATAAGGTTTGTGAAATGAAAAACTCACTCCATGGACTTAAGCAATCTGTTAGCAGTGGCAAGACTTCTATCTTGGCATCTGACCTGGAGGTTGAGAGAGAGAAATGAGATAACCTGAAGAACGGACAAAAAGACAGAGGCTTGGAAAAAGTGAGCACAGAGTCAAGCTGTGAGGTGACATCACTCAGCCAAAAATATGTGCAATTTTAATAACAGTCACAAAACCAGAAGAGGAGCTCATACACACACATAGGCGTGTGTGCAAGGGCATGGTGAGGAGTAATCAAGAACATAAAAGAGTATAAATTGCAAATATTCGAGCAATTAGGGAATAAGTAAGATTTTCTTATAATATTCCTGTACTTTTTCCATAAGTTTGAAATTACATAAAGATAAGGACCATCAAAAAATGTGTTTCTTTTAAACTAAAGCATTAAAAAAAATTGATTCACCTGCATAAAAGTCAATGCCTTTGAGCTATTTGCAATAAGACACTCTAGAAAAATAACTTAGAGCCTCTGAAGAAATGGTTCAAATTTTGATTAGGGAAAAGTCTAACATATATATAATACATGAGGGCAGAGCTAATTATTCACATTCATAATAATCTTAGAGAGAGACTAATCTTTCTATAACTTTATTTCCAAAGACAAAGTGAGACTGAAAATAAAAATTAACACTTCAAATAGATTCAGAGAAAATAACTGTATTTGGTAATTAATTTATAAGGCAGAAAAGTGTTCCACTGAGTGATATTAAGTAATGTAATTTCACTGTGTTAATGGCCTACAACCTTTCTTTGTCCAGGTGGGGTTGAACCTGCTTCTGAGAGTTTGGCTAATTTCCAAGAGAGTTAATAGTCTGAATTCGGGTCAGCTTGCTCAAGGGTACTACAGACTGGGTCCTCGTCTTCCGTTGGGATTTATGGTTTATAGGAACAGAGCCTCCTCCTCGCATCATCTATATAAACACACCTGAAGAGCATAGCTTAAGTTGTTCTGACACAGAAAAATGATTTTCTTGAAGTTAGAGTTATTTTCTCTGAGAGTGTATTTAAGAAAATGAAAACCATTACAGCATTAAAATTATAATTTTGCCTAATTATGCACTCAGGTTTTCAAGAAGATATTTTTATATCATTATATAAGAAATGGTTAAAATTAAAATGAAGTATAATTTGTAAATTTAAGATAAAGGTGAAGAATATAGTAATAATATTAATTTTAATAGAACTGTTAGCTTCACATCATCTACATGATTATATATGCTTATCTCAGGCTGTACCTCAAGCTTCTAGACAAAGAAGAGCAAGTCAAGCCAAAAGGCCAAAGAAGACAGGAAATTATAAACATCAGAGCAGAAACTAACATAATGGACACTAAGAAAACAATATAAATAATTAATGAATTGAAGAGTTGGTCCTTTGAAAGAATAAATGAAATTAATAAAACGTCAAGCAACCTTGTCAACAACAGGGAGGAAAAAACTTAAATTCATTCAATAAGGAATGAAAAGGATGAAATCACTACAGATCCTATAGAAATTCAGATGATCATCAATACCCCCCTTCAAAACTCTTTACTCTCCTAGGATAGAAAGCACAGAGGAAATGCACAGACTCCTGGATACATATGAATTATGAGAGCTGAATGAAAAAGATTTCAAAATCCTGAATAACTCAACATTAACGAATGAAATTGATAACATAAGAAAAGTTACCAACAAAGAAAGGCTCAGGTCCTCATGGATTCACGGTTGAATGGTATGTGATATTTAGAGAAGATTTAATGCCAAGTCTTCTCAAACTCTAATGAAATTGAAAGGAAAGGAATTCTCCCTAGCTCATTCCTGGAGGCAAGTATTATCCTGATAACAAAACCAGAGAAAAACCCAACCGAAAAAGAGAACTGTGGGCCAATCTCCCTAATAATATAGATGCAAAAATTCTCAATAAAATACTAGCAAATAGAATGCAGCAAATCATCAAGAAGACTCTACACCATGAACAAGTAGGATTCATCCCAGCAATGCAGGGATTTTTCAATATACACAAATCAATTAATGTAATACACCATATCAATATAGCCAAAGACAGAGATCACATAAATGCAAAAAAAGCTTTTCTTAAAATCCAATACCCATTCATGATAAAAACAAAACAAAACAAAACAAACCCTACAGGAAATAGGAACAAATGGTCTTTACTTCACTCTGATAAAAGCTGTCTATCACAAACCAACAACCAGCATCACACTAAATGAACAAACCAGAAAACATTCACTTTAAAATTAGGAATAAGACAAGGATGCCCACTGTCACAACTCCCATTCAATATCATTCTGCAAATATTTGCCAGAGAAATTAGACAGGAGAGAAAAATAAAAGGAATAAAGATAGGAAAGGAGGAAGTGAAATTATCATTATTCACAGATGGCATGATACTCTACATAGAAGACCCCAAAAACTACACTGAAAGGCTTATAGATTTCATAACCAAATGCAGTAGCATAGCTGGCTAAAGTCAACATTCAATAATCAATAGCATTCCCACACACAAACAACAAACACATTGAGAGAGAAAGTAAGGGAAATACATCTTTCACAATAGCATATAATAAATGAAATGCATATGAATTGATCTAACAAAGGAAGTAAAAGATCTATACAATGAAAATTACACTACTCTGAAAAAAGAGAGATCAAAGAGGATATCAGAAAATGGAAAGATATTACTTGCTCATGGATAGGAAGAACCAATGTTATGAAAATGGCTGTACACCCAAAATTGCTGGACAGATTCAATGCAATGCCAATTAAAATACCATTAGAATACCTTACATATCTAGAGAAAATATTCCTAAAATTCATCTAGAACTAGAAGAGTCCTAGATAGTAAAAGCAATCCTGGTCAACAAAGGTAAGGCAGGAGGCATCACAATCTCTGACTTGAAGTTATACTACAAAGCTACTGTGATAAAATCAGCATGGTACTAGCAAAAAAAAAACAAAAAACGAAAAAAGAAACAGACCTGAAGATCAGTGAAATAGATTAGAAGGTGCAGCCACAACTACAAACACAACCAGCTGGCTTATCTTTGAAAATGGGGCCAAATATGCCCACTCAAAGATAGCCTCTTTAATAAATGGTGCTAGAAAAACTGGTTCTCCACATGCCAAAGACTAAAAGTAAACTATGTCTATCACTATGTACTAAACAAAAGTCAAAATGGGTTGAAGATCTTAATATTAATACAGAAACAGTAAATCTACTGGAAGAGAAAGTAGGTAGAAATCTTTAAGACATAGGAGTAGGCAGAGAGTTCATGAACAAAAAACAAACTGCATGAGAAGAAATACTTCAGAGTCAACAACTGGCATCTCAATTCTTTTTTTTTTTTTTTTTTTCCTGTTTTGGTCTTTTTTGTGTGTCTTGCTATGCAGTTCAGGTAGGTCTTGAGCTCACTTTGTAACCCAGGATGGCCTTAAACTCACAAGGGTCCTCCTGCCTCAGCCTCCCAAGTGCTGGGATTACAGGCATGTGCCATCACACTGAGATAACAGGGATCTCATCTTATTAAAAAGTTTTTGCACATCAAAAGAAATCACCAAGAGAGTAAAAAGAAAATTCATGAATTGGGAAAAAGTTTCATCAACTGCACCTCAGACAAAGGACTTCTATCAAGAACATATAAAGAATTTTAAAAAATCAAGGCCCCCAAATTCAAAGACCCAATCCAAAACTGGGTGTCTGAGATGAATAAATACTTCTCAAATGAAGAAATGCAAATGGCAAGTAAATATATGAAAAAACATTCAATATCATTGGTCATTCAAGAAATGCAAATTAAAACAATACTGAGATTCCATCTCACCCCAGAAAGAATGGCTATCATCAATAAATCAAGCAATAAAAAATATTGGAGGGGCTAAGGGGAAACAAGGAACTCTTCACTGCTGGTGGGAGTGTAGACTGGTACAACCACTGTAGAAATTAATGTAGAAATTCCTCACAAAACTAGGATTAGCAATCCCACTTAACCCAGCTATTCCCCTTCTGGGTATTTTCCCAGAAGGATAAAAGCATCATAACACAGTGATATACATGCACCCATGTTTATAGCAGCACAATTTGTCATAGCTAAACCTTGACAAAATTCAAATGCCCATCAACTGAGGAATGAATAAAAGGATGTGACATTTTTATACATGGAGCATTACTCACATATGAACAAAAGATAAACTCGAGATTTTTATTGATAAATTAATGCAACTAGAGACCATACTCATAAGTGGAAAAATCAGATCCACATGTGTAAACATCGTGTTGTCTTCCTAGAGTGAGAACCTGAGGGAATGAGTAGAACCCAAAAGGTACAGTAGGTATTGAGAAAGGGAAAGGATTTCTCAGAGGAAAGGAACAACTGGGGTGAGGGAAGGGAGAAAAAGAAATAAAGAAAGAAAGGAAAAAATACGTATACATGTATATGGAAGAATAGCTGGGATAATTGTACTGCTGATGTCTATTGGTTGATTGAAGGAACAGTTAATGCTTAAATTTTTTGACCAATTTTGGATGCTTATATCTGCTGATCTGGATAGCTAATTTGAAGACAACAATATGCAATATAACAAGCACTGGTGAATTCCTACCCTCTTGTTTAGGGAAGCTCTGTCATTTCTAATGTTTTCATTATTTTTATTCTCTTTAATGGTTTGATCAATCTCGCATTCTTACATTTGGTAATCTGAGCAACTTATTGAAGATAACAATATTTAATGTAATAACCACTGTTAGTTCCTATCGTTTTGTTTTGAAATCCTGTATCACTTTTATTGTCTTTTTGTTGTTTTGATTTTGTCTTTGTTGTTGTTATTTTGTTATTTTTTAAATTGTCTTTAAAATGAAAAAGAAAGGTAGCTATATAAATGAGCAGAAAAGAAGGTAAACATCCCCTGTTCTCCCACCCATAGGTAATCCATGTCACTCTCTGGGTATATACCCTTGTGTGTTTTTTATCTACAAAACTTGGATCATAACTTATGAAAGTTATTTCATAACTTTCTCCTTTAACAGTCTATCATGAGCATTTTCTCATACCACTCAGTTTTTAACATCATCTATACATGATAGAACCATTATAACAAGTGCATATGTTTCAACTTATTAAGCTTGTTTCCAAATTGTTAGTTTCAGGTGGTTCCAATTTTTCACTCTTACATGTGATGGTTGTTGCACATTAATTTCACACCTCACATTACTGTCCTTGAAGAAAAATGGAACTGCTGAATCAACAAGTATTGCTTATGTTTTTAAGGTTTGTGATACACATTGCCAAATTGTCCTCCAGAAAATTTTGCTAGCAATGTGCAGGAGTTTGTTGTTTTCTCTACTTGTCAGTACTGTTTTTTTTTTTTTTTTATGTACACTTATCACAATTGTTTTGATTTAAAGATGGCTTTAAAAGGGGGCTTTTTTAGCTCTTGTACTTCTTCCCTTCTCTGTGTGAAATGCTTGTGAATTTCTTGTGTGCATTTTTCTTAGCAAATGTTCACCTTCCTGTAAATTATCAACTTGTAAGAGATATAAAAAAGCTACTGACTTCATTAAAATGATGTTTCAAGTAACAAAGTACTTCTACCATACAAAAACAGCATATGAAAATCAGAAGCATTTTTATGCACCAATAACAAGATTGCTGTAAAAGAAATAATGAAGGGAATTCTATTTACGATAGCTAAAATATATGAAATATCTGGGAATAAATTTGGCCAGGGAAGTAAAACACTTCTATAATAAAAATGACAAACTCTGATAAAAAATTGAAAAGAACATGCAAAAAACTGGGAAGTATCTCCCGAGTATACGGTTTGGAATAACTAATGTCCCTAAGTGGCCATTCTATCCAAAGTGATTTTAAAATTCAATCCAATCCTCATCAAAATGTCAGTGGAATTCTTCAAAGAATGAGAAAAAAAATCCTAAAATTTGTATGGAAGCACAAAAGACCCTAAAAGACAAAGCAGACTTGAGTAAAAGAACAAATCTGGTGCCATTATGTTGCCTGACTTTAAAATATTCCACAAAGCTGTGGTAATCAAGACAGCACAATGTTGAGACAGAAACAGACACAGAGATAACGGAAATATAATAGTGTGAACGTGCAACAGATTTTTTTGATTAATGCATTTCCAATTAATGCATTTTGCAATCATCTTGGGGAGCAATTACATGGACATACCACAGCTTGTTTCTCTTTTTGTCCCCTTCCCATCCCTCCTCCTTCTTTCCTCCTCCTCCAATTCCCCTATCCTTTTTTGATTCTTGTTGCTATTATTAATCTTAGCTCATGAAATGACATGTCATGTTTATACCCACTGAGGTTATCAAGTTCCTATACATGGCACATCTTTATTCTACTTACTTCCCCTTTGCCTCTTCCTCACCCCTTATGTTTTTGCCCTTGGACCCCTTCCCTATGGCAAGAGATCCATCTCCTTGGCCCCTCCTGTCCATCCTTACTGTTCTCTTTGTTTGTACTTTGACTCACTCAAATGAGAGATACTATATGGTATTTAAGCTTGTGCATCCGCTTTATTTCATTAAAATTATATTTTCCAGGTGCATCACTTCACTTTCAAATGTCCCACACCTGTCATTCTTTATAGCAGAATAGTATTCCATTATATATAGATACCACATTTTCTTAATCTAATAATCTGTTGTTGGGTGTATATGTTGTTTCCAGGATTTACTTATAACAAGTTGTGCTGCTATAAACATTGGCATGCATTTATCTCTGTAGTATGTCTTAAGCTCTTTGGGGAAGATACCTAACAGTAGGATTGCTTGATTATATGGAATTTCTAACTTCAGTTGAAAAATCTCCATAGTGATTTTTATAGAGGTTGGACTGGTTTATATTCCCATCAACAGTACAGGAAGGTTCCTTTTTGACCACAGCCATGCCAGGATTTATCATTGTTTGGTTTTCTAATGACTGCCATTTTTTCGGGAGTAAGATGGAACTTTCGCATTGTTTCTTAGCATTTTTCTCACGGCCAGAGATGTGGAATGTTTTTCAAACATTTGTTGACCATTTGTCTTTTTTCCTTTGTGAAGTGTCTGTTTATTTTTCTTGCCCATTTATCGACTGGATCTTTAATTTTAGGTGGATTAATTTTTTAATTCTTTGTATATTCTAGCTATTAGTCCTCTGAGGAGTAGCAGGTGGAAATTTTGTTTTCCTTTTCGATAGGTTGTCTATTCATTCTACTGGTTGATCCTTTGCTGTACAGAAGCTTTTTAGTCTGATATTACCTTATTTGTTTATCCTTGCTGTTATTTCTTGTGTAATTAATGTTCTATTTACAAAATCTTTTCCTACATGTATGTCTTCAAGTGCTTTACCTATTTTATATTTCACTAGATTTAATATTTCTGCTTTAATGTTTACATATTTGATCCATTTTGATTTTAATTTAATATATGACAGAGAAGGGTTCAGTTTCAATCTTCTGCACACAGGTAACCAGTTTTTCAAGCACTGTTTGGACATCCAATGTGTGTTTTGGCCCTTTTTATTGAAGATCAAATAGCTGAATGTGTCTGGGGAAGTTTTTCTGCCCTCACTTTTATTCCATTGATCCATGTAACTGTTTTTGTTCTAGTACAGCTTGAGGTCAGGTGTTGCTATGCCTCTTGCTTTGCTCTTGTTGCCCAACATTGTTACCATGTTTCCAGTTCCCAAGAGATTTATACTCAGCTGATGTTTGAGAATAACACCAAAAATGCCAAAAATGGAGAAAGAACGGCCTATTTAACTAACAGTGCTAGAAAAACTGGGTAGTCATGTGCAAAGATTCAACCTTGACTTCTATCTCTCACCCTATAGAAAAATTATATGTAAATGAAACACTTGAAACTGTGAAACTACTAGAAAAAATATAGGAGAAGCACTTCAAGACATAACTTAATGAAACTAGTTTTTGGATAAGACAGCAAAAGCATAGAAAACCTAGGCAAAAATTGCCAAATGGGTTTCTATCCAACTGAGGAGCTACTGCAAAGCAAAGGAAATAAAGACACAACTGAGAGAGTGGGGAAACATTTTTGCACACGAAGAATCAATATGTAGAATATGTAGAACTTAAACACTAGAAACAAAAATCCCAAATAATACACTTTAAAATAGGCACAGGATGTGAGCAGACAATTCCCAAAAGGAGAAGTTCAAATGATGCACAAATATATGAAAAATACTACCCCTTACAAGCTGTTTGGAAAATGCAAATAAAAACTACAATAAGCTGATGATTTATCCCACTTAGAATGGCTATCATCAAAATGACCAAAAACAAAATTCTGGCAAAAGTGTGGTGAAAAGGACACTCACTATTTGTGGGAATGTAATTAGTATAGCTACTATAGAGAACACAATGGAGAGTCCTCAAGAAATAAGTAGATGTCCCACATGAAGCAACAAATATCTGATGTACCCTATACTTACTTTGGTGCATACAAGTGGACCCAAAGGGAATGATGTTAGCATATCAGAGACATCTTCATGATAGTTCTTATGCATAATAGCTGAAATATAGTCAACCTAGATGCCTATCAAAGGCATAAAGAAATATAGCATGGAAAATATCAAAGGATATTTATCAAAGGATAAAGAAAATATAGCATGGAAAACATATAAACAAATATTACTCTGTCACAAAAAATGATAATGATATCCTACCGTTTGTGGCAAAGTATATGGAACTGGAGGAATTTACATTTCTGTGAGATCAATCAGGCACAGAAAAACAAACACCACATGTTCTCTCACATATATAGATGTTTTAAAGAGTAGATCATAATGTGAAATACTGATTATTGTACACCACAGAGAAGTGGGAAGAGGGTGGAGAGCAGGAGAGGGGAGAACACATATTCAAATACAACTAGGTGGAAGCTTTAATAAGCTGTAGTGCATAGAGGGAACTATAATTCAGAATAACTCACTATGTATATTATGAATAATTTGAAGAGAATAACAGAAAGCTTCCAAAAACAAAGTAAGGATAAGTAGATGGAGATGCTAATTATTCTGATTTGATAAGTGCACATGTATATATGTATATATACATGTATATATATATATACACACATATATATATATAAAATACAGGAGTATCACATAGTACCAGGTAAATATTATAATCATGAAAGATTAAAGCAATTTTTTGAAAGTACTTAAGGAGATGAGCTACCATGATTTGATCATTAGATCCTATCTGTTATTGAATTATCCCAACATAGGCTATAATTTTGTACAATTAAAATAAAAGGAAAAATCAAATCAAATAATGCTCAGTATTCTACTTTATAGAAGTAATACTCATGTTTTCATTCTCTACTAAGGAAAATTTAAGTTATATACAATTTTACTATTACAAACTTCAGTGCACTCTACTTCATATATTTTTGAGTATAAATAAATTACAGAGCTAATGGCTTTGACAAATAATGAAAAACAACTTCAGAAAGATTACTGATTTACAATTGATCTATGAAGTGCCATTTGCTATACTCTGTGAAATACTAAATATTACAGAACAGTTCAGTATTTAAAATAGTAAATCGTGAAGCAATGTCATTTTAATTTACAATTTCTTATGTTACAGTAGTTTTATTATTAAACATTTTTTTCTACTAAATATTTTGGTTTTTACCATTTTTCTACAAGCTATCTTTGTTCTTGTTGATTTTTTAAAATTTTCTTTAGTTTTAATTTATGTTTTAGTAAGAATATATTCGTAAGTCACAGTAGAGTCATTATATACATTGTTAATGATGAATAAAAATAAAAGGTCATTTTTTTAACTTCCAGACATTAATGGTAATGAGCTCTAAAAAATTGAGGTCAAAATTTTCTTATATATCCTTGCATCTAGGCACTTTTCTAGAGATGTGATGGGTATTTAGAAGCCAACAGATGATCTCTAGCAGTATAAGAGATCCCTCTATATCTCTGAAAACAATTATGTTCTCCATAAGTGCACTGTTTTCTCTGTGGAGACCATGGTTGCGTTTCACCAGATTTTTGGAGCAGTTCCACACCAGAGCTCTTTATTGCTTAGAACTGAGCATGTGGACTCCCTCACAGGTATTGTCTGTGACTCATAGAACTTTGACTCTAAACAGGCAAACAGTGCAAGTAAGCACAATTTAAGAAAAGACTCATGCAAATAAATGCTAAAATATTAAACAACACAGCATAACTCTATCTAAAAGAGATGGGTTTAATTTAATCCAGGAATTCAGTAGTTTCATAGTAGGAAATTAGGCAAAATGATTCTTACATTAATCAATCACAATACAAAACTATTATAAACTGAATATACTAAAAACCTATAGAAGTATTTGTCAGTAAAATAGCAAGAGACTATTACTACCAATTATACTAAATGCAGAAAGAAGAAGGAAAACAAAATGTAGGAAAGAAACTCAAGATTATTATAATTTGCAAATGTTAGTAACATCACATTAAAAAATCTAAATAGTTTTCTATGTGCCAAAGATTAAAACTAGATGCATATCTTTCACCATGTGCTAAACTAAAACTGAAAATGATCAAACTTGTAAACATTAAAACAGAAACACTAAGTCTAATGGAAGACAGAATATGTAGAACTCTTGAAGATACTGGTGTAACAAAGACTTTATGAGCAAAACCACAATCACACAGAAGCTATCACAAAAAAAAAAAATTAACAACTGGGATCTCATCTTATTAAAAAGCTTTTGCACAGAAAAAGACATCACCAATAGGGTAAAGAGACAACACACACAGTGGAAAAAATATTTGGCCAGCTGTTCCTCAGACAAAGGATTAGTATCTAAAAAATATAAAGAACTAAAAAACCAACTTACCTCCACCAAATTTAAAGACCCAATCCAAAAGTGGGCATCTGAAATGAATAAAAGCTTCTCAGATTAAGTACAAATGGCAAATAAACATAAGGAATAATATTCACCATCACTGGTCATTTGAGAGAGATGCATACTAAAACAACACTGAGATTCCATCTGACCTTGGGAAGAACGACTATTAACAAGAAATCAACCAGTAACAAATGCTGGCAGGGCTGTGGGAGGAAAGGAACTCTTTTGCACTGTTGGTGGGAGTGTTGACTGGTGCAACCACTATAGAAATCAGTGTGGCAGTTGCTCAAAAAACTAAAACTGGAGGTTCCATTTGGCCAGCTATTCCCCTTATTCGTATTTCCCCAAGAGAATTAAAAGCATCACACCACAGCAATATATGCATACCCATGTTTATAGCAGCATAGTGTGTAACAGCTAAATCTTGGAAACAACCCAAGTGCCCATCAGACAATGAATGGATTAAAAGGATGTGGTTTTTATATATAATGGAGTACTAGACTGCCATAAAGAAAGATAAGCTTAAAAATTTCTAGGTAACAGGATATACCTTTAGACCATTCTCTTAAGTGAAATAAATCAGATACACATGTTTAAATACTTCAGTGTTTCTCTGGTGTGAGAAATAAAAAGTGTAAACAAGAACTAAAATGTATAATAAATATTGGGAAATGGGATGAAAAAATGTTCAAATGAGAAGGGAAACAAGGGGTAGGGAGAAGAAAAGAAAGGAAAAGACAAGGAAAAAAAAGGAAAATAAAAGGAAAAAATGGAAACAAAGTTTTAGTGAATAAAAGGAAGAAGAGTTGAAGGGGGGGGAAGGGAATGGGAATGCGAAAAAAGAAGCAGCAAGTTATACCAAGAGAAAACACATAACATACACAGTGGAAAAAGATTTTGGCCAGTTGTTCATCAGATAAAGAGTTAGTATCTAGAATAAATAAAGCACATATTCCCTATAATGAATGTTATCCTTATGTATATCTAAAATTTATGAATAAAAAAGATTTAAATAACATTATATATATT
>NW_004955502.1:1199026-1205673 GCF_000276665.1 Chinchilla lanigera
TTTTCCAGTAACTTTCCTTTACTATTTACATAATTAAAAATTAGAACATATTAAAAAATGAAACTCAAAAATCTGCATGGTTCTATGAAAATATATTACAGTGCTTTTTAAGCTAAAATATTTAATGTAATTAAATTACTAAGATACATGCAGCAGGTTACTTTGTGTCATTTCTGAAGAATGAATTTGTTCCTATAAAAAGGAACCTACGTTACTCATCTTATTTTATTATTGATTAATTATAGAAATCATAGTTTAAAGTGGACTATAATCTTTTGCAAAGTGGAAAATGTGAGTTCATCCATAAGGGAAGAGTTAATGTCAGAGAAACTGTTTTTCAGGAAGTGCCACTTAAAGTGGTATAATGACCATTTATGGGGGTGTCCCTTATGAGGAATGGATCACTGATGGCTTCAGGTCCTATCAAAGAAAAGTAGAGAAGAAGATCGCCAAGCGTGGAATTTGGATAATTTCAACACTAAAAAGCCTAAACAAATTATATATAAAATTGAGTAAAAGATCCTTTTGTAGGAGGAAAATGTCATTTAGTTGTGACTATTTCAGATATAATAAAGTTCATGCATCACTGTCCAAATCCTGAGGCCATACACTTAGACACTTGCTGAAGAATTTCCAGTGCCACAACCCAAGCCACTCTACGTGTGCTCCTGAAGTAGTGGAGCACTGAGGCTTCTCCTGGATTCCTAATTAGTCTTCAACCAAGGACTGCTAGAGGTTAGTATATCAACACCTAAGCTCCCTCATCTCTTGGGTGAATAATTCTAAGATGTGTGTCCCACATGACCTCTAGGAGTTTTGCCCTGTGACTTAACAGTGTTACCTGGTCTAATAATGATCATATCATTGGTTCCCTTTGCTTTCTATTCTCAGTTCTCCCATTCTCTGCTATATTTTCCTTCCCACAGCATTGGCATCATTTGCACTCAAATCCTCTACATAAGTTACCAGCACTGGAATCTACATCTCAGGGTCTTACTCTGGGGAAACCAAATCTACAAATAGGCAATGAGGAGTTCATTCAAAAATGAAGGCTCACAATTTTCAGGCCATTACTGGATGAAAAGGAGCCTTTTCAAATATTAATTCTAGAGTTCAAATATAGTGTAGTTGAGTGAGTAAGTACTAAGGAAGTGGATTCACACCAAGGGATCTTTTGAAAGTGTAAATAAGTGAAATGAGGAAAATTAATAGGTGAACTCTTTGCAATTCAGAGCTGTGACAAAGTCACTGCCTTTACTGACTGCACCACCTCAGGTTTCATTTCCCTCCTGAGTGCTGTATGTAAATAAGAAAATAAATTCAGCTTCCAACTGAATTTACAGTGAGTGACTGAGACAGACTTGTACTGACACACTTACATACCAGGGAAATGAGTGGCTTGGGACAGACAAATGATAGAATGGCCTAGGCCAATCCACGGAGATATTTTCCAAACTTCCAGTTACAGTGGTGGAACTAAAATGAGGGTCAATTTTAATGTTTTACATTAGCAGATAATTTTGTAACAGAAATTATCTTCTAAACTATAGGTGATACAATTAAATTAAACTCCAATCTGTTTAAAAGAAAAGCTATGAAAGAATTGAAAGCTGCTCACTTTTGTGATCTAAATCAGACATAACAGTGGTAGTATGCAGTGTTTTAAAAATGCATTATGCATACACACACAGACCTGCTGTTCTTCCTCCTACACTAGAACAGGGAAAGAACATAGGAACTGGTTCATCCTGAGTCTTTTCTTAATTCAATAATTTGCATATATTCACATATCATATTTGTACTTAGTTAATTCTTAAGTGCCATAATTGGATTATTGCTATTATAGTGAAATATCAGACTTTCATGGTCAAGCCAAAATCCTTAGTTTATTTTAAATTAAAGTTAGTAATTGGAAATGGACGATGCAGCGGGTGTTAGAGTAGCCAACAGAGGACTACTTTTGCTGTGATTGGACAACCGAAACCTATCTGCAGTTTATCACCGTAATGGACCCCTCGGTTCATATTTTCTCTGTGTTCTGTCAATTTTGCGATAACCTTAGGGACATTCAACACAATTCCCTACCTTGTTAGATGGAAGAGTGCAATATTCATTAAGACAGAACCAGATGAAATGACAATTTGGATTTTTAAAAATTTCTTCTTGGGAAATGAGATAGTATGATGTTGAAAACTCGAAAGGGTCAGAAGAGTAGCAAGGAAATCACCTGGAATAACATAACTCACCATCTTCGTAGTGTCGTGGATGCATTAAAGGCGTGGCTTATTGCTAATTCTTCTTCCATATCACTTTTAAATTGTGGTTCTGGGGAACCTGTTACCTTTACCCGTGTGGTCCACTGCTACAAATCCAGTTGGCTTTTCCTTATTCCATCAGCAATAAATTGGACTGAATGTTGGGGAAATGATGCTACATGTTTTAGGGCCCTCAGAAGTGAGGAGTCTGCTTTATAAAGTACAGTGAAAATAATGTGAAATGAAATAAGCCTTCTTGAGGTACAGCTTAAGAAACGCTATCCTTTGAAATCTTCATCCAGGGCTTACCTCCTCAGAAATAGTCTATCTAAACCAGAGAAGAGCAACCTCTGTACGACTACCTCTTACAGATAGGTCATCGCTGATAATTAGCTCTGTTTAATCAGAAGGGTTCTCTGAAAGGAAATGTCTATAATCCTGCAGCAGACTGGAAGGAGCAGAATTTTTTTGCCTTCTTGAAATGAATCTCTTGAAGCAAGTGCTGTCTAAATCCTTGAAATAACTAAAGTGAATACTAAAATATTATTTTCAATAATGCCAAACTCTGTACATAGAGGATCACATTTTGTCCAAGATGACTGAGTAACTTACTGAGAACTCTCAGTGGCATGGCTGAAATGCAAGTGTAAGACACACAGACTGGTTCAGTCCTGGCTTCCTATTTGCTTTGATGTTGGGCTGAGTCAAAGTCTTGTACAGGAGACTTTGGGGTGTGCTCCTGAAAGAGATAGAAGGGACAAAAATGAAGACAGTTGGACAAATGAACACATTGCAAAGAAAATGAAGTATCGTTGTCATATCTTAGCTGTCACTTACTTTCAGAGATGCTGTTTACCATGGTTTAATTTGGAAAAGTGAATGCCTTATTAAAATATTACCAGTTTAAGCAGAAATCTGGAGAATCAACAAACTCATACTTAAATGGACGACCTAGAGTGCAGTGCACTTCGTGTACTCGCTGATGCCTTCCCAGGGCAGTAACAGTCAATCTTAGATGGCTTGAGGAAGAACGATAAAAAATGTAAATTACAGAGACCTGATTTGGTCTCATTGCCTTAGCTAAATTCTCACACTTAAACTTAAAATATACGGCTGCTGGAGCTAATTAATACTGGTTAATCTGCATATTCAAGAGCCTTCCCATAGTACTGCTTCTGTCTCTTTACTAATATGAGATGATTCCTTCAAAACTCATGAGGCCATTTAAAGAGGGAACTGAATTGAAATGTGCGCTTTAGTTTAAAAACGTTTTAAAATATTTGAAGTACTATTGATCCCAGTTTGAATTCTGTCCTACGTCCCTTATTAGTTCCCTCCCTAATAAATAAAATACAAGGATTATTTTGTTAAAAATTTGAACAAGTTAAACAGGAAGTATATTAAAATAGCATAATAAAATCTTTTGGCATAACTGTACATTCATAAAATGATTTAATTTTAGTTTCTGATTTAAATACAGCAGAAACTAAGCTTAGAAAACACATTTGCAAAGAATCCATAAAAAAGTATCTACCAAACTAGACTCATAACAATGTAGAAATAAGGTTAAGATAGTCATTTCATTAGACTAAAAGAAAATAATTCTTCATTTTGCAGCAATACTATTTTTCTAGTTTTAATAAATTTTGAGGTTACTTGATTTTAAATGAAAAATAAGAATAGACAATACTAACATAACAATATATTCTAAGCTGCAAAATGATATTAGCTATAGTTATATATTACTTATAAAATTTAAACTATATTTAGGTTCAGAATGACAGATCTGAAAACAATAATACGCAGTATAAGAACCATCGCTGAACTCCTACCATCTTGTGTGGTGAAGCTCTGCATCACCTCCAATTTTTTCTTTTTATTACTTGTTACTTTGATTGTTTGATCAACCTTACATTCTTATGTCTGGTGGACTGAGCAATTTTGGTGAAGATAACAGTATGTAATGTGGCAACCATTGTTAATTCCTATCATTTTGTTTTGAGGTCATGTATTATTTTTGCCATTCTTGTGTTGTTTTGATTTTGTCTTCAGTGTTGTTTCGTTGGGTTTTTTTAATTTTTAAAACAAAAAAGAGCAAACACATGGTTAACTAATATCAATGCAAGATCTGCCAACCAAATCTAATCTTCTGAACTGTTTAGTTTTACTTTATAAAAATTTATCAGTATTAAAGTTCTTATTACTATCTTTTGAAAACTTGGAAAACTACTACAAAATGTGTTATCTTACAAATTTAGGAATGGTTTTATCATATGACATTAAATGGGTCTTACCAGCA
Organism: Chinchilla lanigera; assembly: GCF_000276665.1. Lineage (NCBI taxonomy): Eukaryota > Metazoa > Chordata > Mammalia > Rodentia > Chinchillidae > Chinchilla > Chinchilla lanigera. Next base: position 1,203,581 of record NW_004955502.1, read on the forward strand.
CCAACAAAGTGTATAGGGACATTTTTTTTTTTTTTTTTTTTTTTTTTTTAGTTTTTCTCCGGTACCTGGAACCGAACTCACGACCTTGCGCTTGCCAGGCAGGTGCTTTGCCTCTGAGCTAAATCCCCAGCTAGGGATATTCTTGACATGTCATTATTGAAATCGACATCTGGCCATCCCTGCTACAGGCTTTGCAAGGAATAACATGAAATGTATAAGAGCTTATATCTAGACATGACTTATAAATGGCTACATTGGAGATATGTAGTTGAATTTACTTTGATATTGTTCATAGATCAAAGAGAAGCTTAGAATTCTAATGATTTTAATACCCAAACCAGCCAAGCACGAATATAGACAATGCTAAGAGGAAAATGTGACTGTTAGTCTTCATTTGGAGGTTTTAAGTATCACTGCAAGCTTCAGTTCTTAAATGTTATCAAATGCACCAGATCTCAAAATGTAATTGATCCTTATGGTTACCTTGGTCTGGAAGGACAAAAATGATCACTTGGGCATGGTCCATCAACAAGCTATTTTCCTCATCCTTTACTGCTCTGTATTTTCTTTTCCAACACTACTTCATCTCCCAAATCAAGCACTTTGCTTTTCAAGAAGCATCTGTCTATCAGTTTTTATTTTTAATTGAGTGTCATGGGGTGTTTTATGTCTATTGTGGAAATAACAGTGGAAAAATGGTTTCAACAGAAACAATTTAAGAATGAGCTGCTTTTAATACTAATTAAAGGTAAATCATTTTTCATGTCTGCCTGCCAGAATTGTGGATTCATAATAAAAGACATGGCTAGGAAAGTCAACTAATTAGACAATGTAATGCTTTCAATCTAAAACCCAAGTATAATTACTGGGGATCGTGAACCTATTATTATTTTCACAGAATCTTATTATTTTCAGAGAACAATTCCACTATCAGCCACCTGAAACTTGCCTGTGGAAGCAACATGACTACCTCTTGCTTTTACTTAACCTAGACAGGTCTCCGTAACATGATAGATTAACAACAACTGCTGACAGAACCCAGCAACTTAAGAACCCCACTTCCATTACACTTTCAGGAAACACTGGCAAAGAAGCTGCAATGACTGCTTGGTAGCACTCTGAACATGATGCACCTGAAATAGTAGTGGTTAGATCTGAGCAAGGTACTTCTCGAAACTAGATATCGTGGTTAGTGTGATGCTTAGCATGGTTACCTAAAATAACGATTTAAAAATAACAAACTTATAAAGATAACTATTATTAAAATCCCAACTGCTCACACACTCATTTGTGGATTTGAAAACAAGCTATAGTTACTTTATTTAAGCTTTACAACATGCCAGTAAATTCATTATGAGCAAACCAGAGCCGGTAAAATTAGATAACATGTTCAATTCACAGATTAGGAAGTCCTAGAGCCAGAAACAACAAAAGGGTCTTTCATTTTACTCTAGAGGCGTGAACACTTCTATTCAGAGATTCTATTTGATTGAAAAGGAAGCAATCCCAATGGCGGATATAACCCAGGCTCTTGTGTATGAGGAGGAAAGAATTGAGAAATGTACATCCACTGGTAAGTAGCAAGCAGCTGCATTTATTGAAGATTAGAAGAAATTGTGCTCAGGGCCAGTCCATGCGTGAGATGGGGCACAAACAGGAAAAGGCACCGCACAGAACAGCCGTGCACACGGCAGGAGCAAGTGGATAAAACCAGGCTGTTGGAATTTGAAGGACAGACACTCAAGCGTAGGTGCCTCCCGCCTTAATCTCAGTGTGATTGACAGGAGTGATTGACGGGGTACCGAGTTATGCCAACAGCTGTCAACACTCGTGGTTGCCTGAGTTTACCATGATCTTAATTAAGTCTAATATGTGCTCTTAGTGAGGCTGGAGGACAATGAAAGCGCCTGAAGTTTCGGCTGGGAGATCCAAGCACAAGTTCTTGCCTAGAGCATGAGTGATCTAGGGCGATTGTGTTGTTTTATTTTCCACCTCTTGTAGGACAATGGTCGAGGTGCAATTGTTCTGGACTCGCAACCAGAAACGAACCAAATGGTACCGACCGACAAACACCAAGACGCACGGACCGCCAA
>NW_004955502.1:1205898-1284718 GCF_000276665.1 Chinchilla lanigera
GGGTAGAGCATTTACGGAAAGAACAATACATTTTGGGAGTCCAGGAAGGGCAGGGCATTTACAACCAGTTTACAACCATACATTCCAGAAATGGTAAACATGAAGATCTAACCCCAGGGCAGGGACGGGAACTGGAAGTTAAACTAGAACCTTTGATGTCTGTGGTGGGGCTTTTACACAATGACCAGAGTGCTGTTCATATTTAAATGGATGGAAAGGAAGGTCTTCCTCAGCTCCATTGTTTCTAACCATATTACTATTGTTGGAAATTTTTAGAAAATTCCTCCTTTTATTGAGCTGAAATTTGTCTGAATGAATGTCTTTTATTATTAAAGGCTAAAGAATATAACATTGAGCCTGAGTTCAATTAATGAATCTTTTGCTGGTCTGAGATATAGCAGTGTTGGTACTTTCTGATATTTCAACTAAAAGTAGAGATTTAATTCAGTGTAATAAATGTATCATACCTATGTAAAATGTCTATGAAATATGAAGAAGCAATGGAGCTAAGATGAGATAGTAAAAAAATAAAAATATAATTAGTGCTTCTCCTGAAATATTGCCTAACAAACTTTGAAGAGAGTAAAACTTGAGATGGAAAACTTAGCAAAGGTCTATATGTACTATTGGTTAATTTTAGATTTCTAATATAGAGATGTTAAAGAATTCACAATCTTGTCAAAGAATAAGAGTGCCTTATCTTCTTCTAACAGAAGCCAATTCACCCCCGGACAGATGCCATTGCTGAGACTGCCAGATTAAAAATCAGGGGATGATTCTTCCCTAGACTAAAATAAATTTCTCTACATATCTTTTAGCCTACCTTTCTTGAAGTGCTTTTCTATTGGTAATCTCTTCACTCTGTTCAATAAATACCTCTAATCATTTCTTCCTGTCAAAGAGAAAATTTGCACTGGCAAAGTTAAACAGGTAAGAAAAACCTTGTTGGAACAATTATAGTCAAAGGGGTCCCTCAGAAAGCAGTGTGAAATCCACCAAAATAAAGATCATGAGAGTTTCTATAACCTAGGCTTGGGAGAATGGTAGGTCATCTGTATTTGCCAAGTGGCCTTCAAGGAGAAAGTAAACTTTCTTAAGTCTTCAAGAGAGGAAATAGTTTTAAATATTGAAGCAAGACCCACCAAAGTAGGGTTCCTCAGGCTTCCAAGAGAGAAGAGGAAATTGTAGCCCCGATCTCATTTCGAAGGGACCCTCCCTACTTCCTGGAAAGTCAGTCCAGGGTCACAAGACTATCAAGAAGCTGTTTAAAAGATTTACACTTCAAAGGGTCAAGAAATGATTTGCAATTTTAAATCTTCCAGTGCAAATTATCTGGGAAAGTGATGAGGGAGACCTCTTCCATGAGGCTATTTGGAGGTCAGAGGCATAAATTCTGTACTGTCTAAATTTTAATCCATCTGAGGAAAATGTTATGGCTGTCTTGGCCACATCAACATCTGCATGTTCATGATGTGACCAGTTTTCTCTCTCTGAGTTCTTGTCCTGAGGGAAAGAGAAGAATGAAGCAAAGACAGCAGGGTGGCAGTAGGGGGTGGGGTGGGGTGGGGTGTGGATTTGGGTGTGATTTACTAGAAAGAACAAAAGGAAAGTTCTTGCTAGTAGACAGCAAGTTCTAAGAGAGGACACCAAGGGGGGAAGCAGCCCAGTCTGGAGGTTTTTATGCGTTCTTCGGAGCACAAAGGGGCAGACAGAAAAACCTGGGAACATAATGGTATGTAGCTGCCACAGGTGCTGTTACTGGGCTTCCTGTCTTCAGCAGATTTTATTAGTCTTTTGTCACGCATGCTCCAATTTTCTGAGGCTTTTAGGTTTACTCAGGTCCTGGCCTTCTGTTTACTCATTTTATGTAGCCCCATACCTGTTGTCCTTTGGCTTCCGGTCTCAAAGAGTATAACTTTCTTTTTTTTTTTTTGGTTTTTCTCCGGTACCGGGAACCGAACTCACGACCTTGCGCTTGCCAGGCAGGCGCTTTTGCCGCTGAGCTAAATCCCCAGCCCCGAGTATAACTTTCTTATAAGCAGAAAACACGAAACCTTCTTTGGTGGCCTTGTTCTCATTTTCCTACTCAGTAGCATTAGATGAAAAGTGGTAGAGGTGAGTGGCATTCTCTGAATGGGAGGAAGATTCTAACACTAATTGCATTTAAAAGCAAACTTCCATTGATTGCTTTGAACTTCTCTGCAGACACTGCAGTATTACTCTTTACACATTAGGCAGAAAATATCCACCTGCTCCAATCACCCTTTTTACCACAGATTCTACTTTCCTATGTCCTGCTTTCTCTCCCCAATAAACCTCACAAAATATTTTACTACGCTCATCCATTAACCACACTTTCACTTCCTAAACTCATTGATGCTGTGCTATCCCACTGAATTTCCTTTCACAGTCACCAGAGTTGGCTTATTTGTGAATCTGGCTAGTCTTTCATAGTCCTTATTTTGCACAATCTTTCAGAAGCATTTCACAGTCAGAGCCTCTGATTATTCAGCTCTTTCTGTCCATATCTCACCCATTTTAGTGGGCTTTTTTTTTTCCCACCAGCTCTTTAAATGTCTCTTTCTCTGTCACTCCCTTTTCGTTTTTCACTTGAAATGCTCTCTGGACAATCTTATCCTTCCCATATTTTTATGGACATCCATATTAGGATGATAGAAAACTGTCATTCTAACCTTTGTGTTTTTAGCTTGGGCTCAGGCTAAAACAACTTCCTTAGCTATTCCAATGAAATCTTTGTTTAATTTTTAGTTTTGTATTAGAACATATTTCTAGTACATAGTGATTGCATTTCTCCCGGGGAGATGTTACTTGTGCGGAACTGAAATAGTATAGAAGAAATAAAAACTAGTTAGAAAGGAGACATGGAAATTGAGATTTTAAAATTAGGAAAAACTGCAGCTTCAAGACAAGCCTTTTTCCCTACCTAGAACATCACTCCAAAAAAATTCCTAAAGGTCCTTTTATAATAAAGCAGTAAATTTGGGCTCTTAGCCTGTCCTTTTCACCTGTAAGTCACACTGCCTCCTGTCTCAGGAGGCAGCAGCATTGGTGGGCAGCAGACCTCACTTGAAATCCATGTAGACGGGTTGCAATGCAACCTACAGACAGTGCTGATCCTAGACCACCCTTCTTGAAGACCCCTTCAGTGTACCCCACTCTGGCTTGTAATGTGTCTCATTTTCTGAGCATCTGTACTCCCTTCTGAGTGCATCCTAAATAAACTCATGTGTCTTTTACTGATATGTTCTGAAAGTTCCTGCACACTAATGGAACTCAGTGAAGCTACAAATTTGCTTTTAAAAGATTGAGATAGATTCTTTATTTCAACTAGGGGGACCTCTGGGACCCAGACAGTTGACAAGACCATGCCCCCTCCATCCACTAAATTTGGGCGGTGCCTCAGGGGCAAGCCTTTTCCACTGTGTGAGAAGCAAAAGTAAGAATAACAAAACCCCCCAAAAATCTCTGAAGCTCCAGGCCAGAGCAAAGGCATGTTAGCTTCGGTGGCTGGCCAAAATTCCCACTCAAACATCAGTAACAGTTCACTCATAGGGACCTCATGTCATGCATATAATTAAAACAGAGAGAACTGTGGGAGAGTCTTGCATATTGGATGCCCCTGAGATGACTCAGCATGCTGTCAATCATATCCAGGGAATCCAGTGAGAAGCTCCCAAAGCAGGGCACACATCTTCTCAATCCAAAATGCTGATTTATGTTTCTTCTCCCCTCTCGCACCGGCCCGCCATCCAGGCACCACTTTTCCCCATTCATACACCCTTTTGTTTTTGCTGGCACAAACCCACATGGCCTGAGCACACCTTCCTTGTTAACTTCAATAAATGTGGCTGTTCTTTTCTTTTACCCTCAGGTGCCGTCTTAGTTCCTTTTCTTATTGCTGGGACAATATATCCAACACAAGATAAAGAAAGAGAGGTTTACTTTAAATCACAGTTAGTAGGAGTTTTAGTTCACAGTCTGCTGGCTCCAATGCAGTGCAGCATGGCAGAGGGACAAGGCAGAGAAGAAACAGTCCCTAGCAGGGCAGGCAGGAGGCAGCAAGCCCTCAAGGAAGGAGAAGGAGAGAGATATCCCGGCCACTCTCACAGTGACCTAGCTCTTCCCACCAGGTTTCACCCCCAACATATGTATCCAGCTATAAACCTATGGTGAACTAATCCAGTATCACTAATCCCATGACACAGTGTCACACATCCGTGATTCAGTCACTTCCAAAAGGGTCACCTATGAGTACATAAGGCTTGGGGGAACATTTAGGCTTTTTTTTTTCAGTACCAGGAATCGAACTCACGACCTTGTGCTTGCCAGTCAGGTGCTGTGCTGCTGAGCTAAATCCCTAGCCCCAACATTTAGGTGTAAGCCATAACAGGTGTAGACTTGTAATTCTTTATTAAATGTACAGAAGAATCTGGAATGTCTCTCTTGGACCCATCACACACTGTAACAGGTCCATCTCTTAAAACGAACAACACAGAACAAATAAATTTCTTTCCAATTCTGTTTTTTCATGATATCCAAGAGCTTTTATTTCTCCTCCTAACTCCGATGACATATAATTAGTACACCAAAAGCATTGATATCACATCCAGTGTGTTTTATCTTTCGAATTTATACACTTCCCTAGGCCTTCCATGTGATTTTCTTACAAATTCAGGCCACTACATATGACATGAATTATCACAATCTCCTAGACCAACATGTCTGTGTAGTCAGTGAAACTTGTCCTTTTATTCAATGTGGTGTCCTATCTCACCCATTTTCAGAACAAAACAATAGTTTCATAAATATTTATTACTAAGTGAATAAAAGAATGAAGATAAATCCATTTTTGTTGCCTTTTTATCAAATAAAAAAGATTTTTAATCTTCAGTATTGCATGACTTCTATTTAGGAAACCAAGGCTAATCTTCCATATTACCGAACAGCTAAGCTGTAGCTGTGAGCTGTATCAAGTACACTCTTTTCGTGTCACATTTAACGAAGACACCAGAACAGGAAAGTCTTCTCATCCTCACTAGCAAAGTAGATCTGAGACATGCTATGCTTTAATATATCTATATGACTGGTATACCACCCTAAAACCTAGCAAAATAAAGCAACAATCATTTTTCTGTCTTTGTTGATTGTGCGAATTGACCCCCCGTCATGGATCAGTTCTGTTTCTCAAGTTTAAGTTCAGGTGCAGCCTTCTGAGAGGTCTGCATACCAGCAGGTCCAATGGAACACACTCCTATGGCTGACATTTGATACCAGCCCTTTTCTAGATGTTCAGTGGGGTTTCCTGGGTCTACTTGCACATCACATCATGGAAGCTGTGTCTCCCAGGCCTCAGGCTCGGAACTGGCTTCACATGACTTCTCTCCACGTTGTATTAATTACAGCAGACACAGAGCCAGCACAGATTCAAGAGAATGGTGATACATTCAGTTCAGTTTCATTGATCTCCGAGTCCATCCTTAGGACAGGACCACATTGCAGTGACGATTGCAGCTTTGTAGTAAAGTTTCAAATCAGAAAGTGTGAGTACTCCAATCCTGATTTGCTTTACTGAAATTGTTTTCAGTATTCTGAATCCCTTGCATTAAAAACAAACAAACAAAAACCAAATGTAGATCTCAGCTTTGACAAATACAAACACTATAATGAGTAAAGTGCTGGTCAATTTAGGGGTAGGGGTGATGGAGCTTTTAAAGGAATTGTGATAAATTTACATGTCAATATGGAAAAAATGTGCCCCTTCTCAATTTTCTGAACTATGAACTTCCAATATTTTCCCTAATTTTTTATCTTTAATTTCTTTAAACAGTGTTTATAATTTTCAGTGTATGGGCCTTATACTTCTTTTTCTAACTTTATTAATTACTGGTATCAATTTCTATAATATTATTAAAAGAATTTAAAAATTTAATCCTTATTAACTTCTAAGGCACATATTTGATTTTTATATATTAGTGTTTTAGACTAAAAACTTACTGAATTCATACATTTCTTAAACCTAGCAATTTTTATTGTGTGTAAATACTTTAGGATTTCCTAGAAAACTAGAGATAATTTTCTTTTATTTTGGAATTTTTTTGCCAAAATTTCTCCCCAAGAATCTGCAGCATCAGGTTAAATAGAATGGTAAATGTAGACACCTTTATTTTTTAAATTAATTTAGTGAGAAAACTTCCAGGTTTTTTTCATTCAGAGTAATACATTAACTATAAGTTTCTCATAGATGCTCTTTATCAAGTTGAAGAAGTTTCCTCTAATTCCATACTTTTACATTTGTTCCCAGAATGAGATAGTAAACTTTGCCAAATTTTCTTTTTTAATCTATTGATAGGATTTCTTCTTTATTGTTTAATATAGTATATTAGGTAGCTTGATTTTCAGGTGTTTAAACAACTCTGCCTCCTTGGAACAAATCTCACTGTTTATGGTGTTTAATCCTTGTTTGGTGTGCCTCAATTTGATTTTCTAACACTTTATTGAGGATTTTCACATCAAAATGTATAAAGGATGCTACTGTGTAGTTTTTCTTTCTTGTGATGTTATTCTCTGATTTTGGCATCAAAAGATTCAGGTATTGCTTACCCAAGAACTTCTTTGTTTCCCTTTCATTTTTGAAAGATAGTTTTACTAAATATATGAATCTCAGTTAACATTTTTTACTTCTTGCCCTTAGAATAAATCTTCTGATGCATTCCATGCTCTGTTGTTTCTAAAAGAAGTCAGTTATTAACCTCACTAGGGTTCCCTTGTATGTGATGAATCATTTTTGGCCTGCTGCTTTAAATTTTCTTCTTTGCCTTTGCTTTAGTGTTTTTACTTTGATGGGGGTGAGTCTCTTGTATTTATTGTACTTGGAGTTCACTGAGCTTCTTAAATGGGTAATTTAATATTTTCTGTAAATGTTGGCACTTTTCCTTCCTCTTTCTCATAATCCCGTTACACCTTGCTAGTGCACTTTCTGTTCATTTTACTTTATTCTTTTTGTTGTGTTCTCCAGAATGTATAACTTCTATTTATCATGTGCTGCACTGATCATTCTTATGCCGGCTCAAATCTACTGTCCAGTCACTCGAATGAATTTCTCACTTTAGTGTTTGTATTTGTCAACTATTTGGTTCTTTTTCAAAAATAATTTATCTCTTCCTTGATGCATTATTCCAACTCTTGGTATTGATTACCCCAACCCTATTAAGTAATAATGCAGTTTGGTTGGCTATTTATTTATTTATTTGATTAGTGACCTGAATGAACTAACTCTGTGTACTTAATTTCCCTTGTGGTATGCAACACCTAATATCCCTATTCAGAATTATTTTCCTGCTTATATTTTTAACTTGCTTTGCTTGTGGTCTCAAGTGCATCAGCAAGAATCATTTATTGATTAAAGGTTGCGCCTAAACAGTTAGTTAGATGCTTATTCTTCACATGCGAATGTGTGTATGGGTTAGAAGTTGATCCACAGGTCAGAGAATTTGCAATTTTGCTCCACATTCAGCCAGGAACTAGTAGTTTATATTTTATTCCTCTACTCTATCCTGAAAAAGCACAGCTTTGAGCATCTATATAATCATCTAGATTTCCAGGGATAGGTACAAGGATTTAAACTTTATTCCCTGGGACTTCCCTTGGTTCTGAACAGTTCTTTTGCAGCCAGGGTTTGATCAGCAATTTGCTCAGCCTCTCCCTTGTGCCATCAGTCTGCTGCCCTTTTTGATGCTCTATGTGTCCTGGAGATTGTCATGGAGTCCATACCGTGTCCTTTTCTGGATGATGAAGTGTTTGTGCACAACCTTCTCCATCCGCAGGGGCGATTATGACTGAGGAGAGTTCTTTTTGGCTGAGGGTTTCCCTTATTTTCTGTGTCACATTCCTGATTGCATTGCATATGGAGATATGAGTGCCCCTTAATTATCATCCACTGAAATCTCCATGCTGCTCATTCTCTTCATTGTCTTCTTAGGTGTGGAATTCTTCATGTGTTGTTCTGTATAAAATCAGTCCCCGTGGTTTTGCTGCAGGGTGCTTAGTCCTCACGGCCAACTTCACCCTCAGGCACAGCATGTTCATCACTGTACAGGACCTGGTTATGAATATGGTGGCCCGCATTTCCTATAGCAACACCCTCCTCAATGAATGAGTGCCAGAATACACTATCTTTTTCTTCATTCCTTCCTCCCAGTTGTTCCTTCCTTTGAGCAGTTTCTTTCCCTTTCATATCCTCTATTGAATATTTGAGTTTTACTTACCCTTTCAGTTCCTACACCACGGAGACAATATGATGTTTACACATGTGGGTCCAATTTATTTCACTTATTATATGGTCTCTAGTTGCATCCATTGACCTATGAAAGCCTCAAGTTTATCTTTATAGCTGAGTAATACTCCATTGTATAAAAATATGGCATCTTTTTTTATCCATTCCTCAGTTGATGGGCATTTGTGTTGTTTCCAAGATTTAGTTATGACAAATTGTGCTCCTTTAAACATGGGTGCACATTTATTGCTGTGGTATTATGTTTTTAATTCTTCTGGGAAAATACCCAGGAAGGGAATAGGTGGAATAAGTGGGGCCTCTAATCCAGAATGCACTAGTAGCTCGTAGTCCTCTCATCTTTCTTCCTGGTAAGTAACTTTCCAGAAAAATATTCTCAGGCAAAGGTTTGGTCCAAATGGTGCAGAAAAGATTTAGTAGGTTTTCTTGAGTGAATGATTAAATGCTCTAAGCAATTACAAAAATTTCCCAGAATACATATGGTTGTTTTCATTTTATACATTTTGCCAATGAAGTGTCTTGTCAGAAAGCATATCTACCATTGTTCTCTGTCTCGTTTCAGAAGTCTGTCCCAGGCCAATCACTTGTAGGTGCTCTATGCTCTTCTTCAAACTAGACAGTTTGCCGAGAATTACAGTAGGGAACATATGGCACTTTCCAGCATATCTCTTTCTACACTTGCATCTGCTGTTCTAGCTTTTGGGGGGAGCAACCCAAATGAGAAGACGCAAGGACAAAAGCTTAGGCGATACAGTTTGTACAACTCAGATCTTGCATACAGCAATACAAGGAAGGGGAAAAAATTGAATTGGTGGAACAAATAAAGACTAATCAGCCCAATTACAACCAGCCCCATTACTCTAAAATCTGCTTGAAATTGAAGCTACCACAGTTTAGATTTCCATGTTTACCATATCTGTCCCTTGCAGGCATTTTTGCTGCTCTGTCCACATTAAAATTAACATTGATTGTTGCATATAATACTTAGACATCTCAGTACCTGAACTCAGGAAGACGTACTGCCCTTGGTTTACTCTGATGCTCTCCCCAACTTGCAGTCTGCTAACAAGGTCACAAGAGGCCTTCCTTTCTCCACATTGTCATCATTTGCTTCTGGTGAAGTGTCGATGTTAATTATAGAATCTAGGCACAAAATGATCCCCTAGGCAGAAGATGAATTGAAGTTATGTCTTCAGGTTATTTATAGTTACAGAAAGACTTGCCATCAATAAGGGAATAATTTATTTTAGGTATAGTTAATAAGATAGCCTCTCTTTTCACCATGATAATAATCTCATAGAACTAAGTATTTTAAATCATTTTTCATCTGATATAATAAAGGTTCATATTACACTATTTCATAAGTGTAGACACACTTTTCTTTCAGCTCTAGAATGAAGAAAATCACCAAGTTTATTGGGTATTAGAAAAAACTGAATACAACCAAAATATGCCTTTTAGGGTATCACCAGAAACATTTTAATCCTGCATGAGCATATGACATGAATTATTCTCACTCCATTTTAGAAGTTATAGTGTGTAAAATACTCCAGAACCTCTGATAGATACAGATACATATACTTTGAATCACAGATGCTTTTTCTCAATTAAATCCAAGATTACTGTATATTGATTTCAGTTTTCTTAATTACTTTTCCATGAGAAACAAGTAGAAAAAAACTACTTAAAATTTATTTCTCTTTTATGCCAAAAGTTAGCTTGAAACTAAAGTTCATTTGAATACCGTATCTTACTGGTGTTTTCATATTATTTTTTAAAAAATATTCAATTTAATGTCATCCTATATAGCTGACAAAATTTCTCCATTCATAATGGCCTAATTGATTAAGATTTGTGCTCCTTGCAACATAAGGAAAAAAGTTTAGTGTATTTACAAGAATTGGAATACATCCCTCAGAAAAACAGGGACATACAAAACAATTCTGTTAATAAGGAGTCACCTCTTTAGGGCTTTACATAATTTTTGAGTAACTGAGCTAGTATTTTAGAAAGTATATGACTGATTGTAAAATTTGTGAGGGATGTAGTGAGATTTTCATAACCTTATGATTCTATAAAATCCATGTGTGCAAGAAACAAGTACCCAAAAGTACACTTACAATTGACATTTTAAGGGAATTTCAGCTACTTAGGATAGTTGTTTGAAAGTTTATCCAAGGGGCTGGGGATTTAGCTCAGCGACAAAAGCGCCTGCCTGGCAAGCGCAAGGTCGTGAGTTCGGTTCCTGGTACCAGAGAAAAACCAAAAAAAAAAGAAAGTTTATCCAAACTGTTACTTGTAAATATGAGTGACTTTTTTTCTTCAGATTGGATGTCTAATTAATTCTATTCATTTTTTAACTCAAATATCTTTTATTAATAAAAATACTTGACATGTGCAAAGTATTGTTAACATTATTTTATTAACATCATTAATATTGTTTTACTATTATAATATTAAAATTATCTTTATTAACGTTAGTACTTTGCATACACAAAAATGAAATTTACATTTAATTTTTATTTAATAAAGTTAGTCTAACTTTATTCAAAAAAAGGAAAATTACAAGAAAAGGTAAGCACTATAGGGATTCAATCCATTCAAAAACACTTACTATGTGCTAGGAACTATCACAAGTCAAGAAAATAGCACTGAAAGAGACAAAAATATCTAATTAATTTTAACTTGGTAATTTGGATTCTTAAATTTTGTATCCTGGCAGTCTTAATGTTACATAGCCAAGACAGAAAATTAAAGGACGACATTCTACACTTTGTCAAGAGAAATCCCTAAAGAAGAGTTAGACACTTGAAAAAAGGAGAAACAAAACTGACTATGAATATGATTTGACTTGATGACACAGAGAGTTGGATTTTATCTGGTTGGGAAGACCTAGCCGTAACAGTATCTTGATTCTTGGTGGTAGGAAATATTTTCCTCTCCATGTATGAAACCATAGTTCGGGTAAAAAATTACTCTCTTTTCCTCTGAGTAGGTCTTGGCAGTCAATGATCCAAAATATGTCAACAGCCAGTTTCTCAATTAACATGTTTGGTGGAGAAAGGGAGAAACTCTGGCCATACTCAGTGAAATATGAGAATTAAGGGAGTGGGTCCTCATCTGACAGAAAGAAGTGGTTCATGGGAAGATGAAGGGAGGGCTTAACCCTGCAAACCCCTGGCCACAGTTGACGAGGACTGAGATCATTACTTAGGAATGTATTTACCATGAAACTGATAAAGCTCAGGAGCCACAACTCTTTCACTTGCAAGGATTTACTTCCTGGAAGGTATCCTATTAATGTGTTTATCAGTCATAAGTTTCTGTAAAACTACAAAAGCAATTTATTCGTTAAAATAGTCATCTCTAACCTGCCTCTTTGGGTGATGTTGGTGTGGCTGGAGGCTCTTTGAAGATCCAATAAAGGGAAAATAATACGGGATATATTCAGTTACAGTTATTCAGTTACCCCATCCAAAATATAGTTATTTCCATTTTTAAAACAAAATTTAATTTATGTGAATGAACTGAAGATAATTTCTTTATTATTAACTGAGTATGCCTTCCCCTAACTGCCCTACCTAATTTAGGAGTCCTTTGACAGTACATAGGCAAAGTTCCCTTTACTGAAGAAACTTAATTCATAGCTATTTGCTTATATTTATCTAATATTAAATTCCTCCCCTGCAAAATTAGCAAAATAAAGGAGATTTTTTTCAAAACCTTCTTGGAAAAACTCACTTGTCTCCTTTTTTACAGTGTGCCTTATATTTCACTGAAGAAAAAAGTAAGAAAAATGGTGCTTATAGAAATTGCTTGTGCAATCCTTTTATATATGGATTTCTGTGTTACTTTTCAATTATAAATCAAAGAGGCTAAATCCTCCAATTCAGGTGTAAAGTAATTGAGGACAGAGAAAACATCTAAACTCTTGAAAACAGAAACAGTTAAGAAATATTTATTATCTGAGCACAGTTTCATTGCTGTCATTATGTGGTTGAATCCAGGATAATATGATAATAATTAGTATTTGATTACTCATTCTTGATTACATATTTACACTTGACTTGAGAAAATATTTTTTTCCTTGCTTTATTAAATAATATCTTTTTTTCACTAATATTTATTCTCATCTGGAAACTGTCTCAATTTTAAAGATTTGGTAATGCTTTTTATTATTTCATGACAACATTATAAAATAGATGGAGATTTTTAAAAAGACAAGCTTAAAAACATATTAATAAATATAATCCATTATCCTTCCACTATGATTCATTTAATTGAGATGATTTTGCCAGCTTTCAATGGAATTTTTATTTTCCTGGATATCTCTCTGAATCTGTTTCATGCATTCTTTTTTTCCTATATTGACCATTCATGATTTCCATCCTCTCCTTATAATCATCTATTTTTTTTTTTTTTTTGCCTATCTCTACTCTAGATTTACCGAGCAATTCCTTTATGAACACTGACATTTCTCTTTTTACCTGAGAGATTATTTGTGACCTGATTTCCTCTGCAGCCTCATGGATTTGTTTCTTTACTTTGGTTGCTATCATTCCACAAATGTCAGGTGTGTATTCCCCGTTTTACTTGGTCTCATTGTTTCCTGGACTTGTTCTGGGTGAGCTGGAGGTCTGAGGCTACATTTTGCTTGTGTATCTTGTCATTTTCTATTTCAAAAGTTTTTATTTTGTTTTCTGGGTTGATCCTTGTTAATTTTTGTAGTATGTAACCTTACCACTCATATCAAGGCCTCTCTAGGCAAGGTTTGTTCTTCAGGGATGTTTTCTGTGTGTAGAAAGTTCTTGGTTTATACCTGTCACAGGATCCTACCTTTCTAATTAATTAAGAGTGAGATGTTGGTATTTCTTTGGCTCAGTCACCAGTCCTCTTGTGCTAGGGTGTGTTGAGGTTCTTACACCAGAACTTTCTAGTATTGTTACAGAATGGAGAACTGGTTAAAATAGATATGACACCCTAGCTAAAGTAGTACAATTAGTATCAAGTACAGTTTAGAGACTGACAAATTGTGGCAACTACGGATTTTGTACCTTTAACCATAGAAGCAAAATCTAAATTTATATAACAGAACCAATTATGAATTAGAAGCTTGTATGCAAAGTGTTTCCCCTTGGTAGAGTGGTTTTATCTTGTGGTGGGGAAATCTAAGAAGGTTAATGAGTAAAACAGATATAACTGAAAAGAAATAAAGTAGAGACCAGGCTGAAGGATGAAGAATGGTCATGCAAGCTTTAGGAAACTAGTGAAGATGGCAGAAGAGAAAGAATGAAGGAGAAAGCAAGGGACTATTGAAGTTGACCAGAAAAATTAGAGAGATTATTCACTCATATAAAAATATGATTAAGTTAGAGAGGTAAATTGAGAAAAGGGGGAAAGAAGATGAATAGAGTAGAACAAAAATATAGGAAAAAGACAAAATTTTAAAAAAGGAAAAGGAATGGGGAATAAACCAGCAAAAAAGAAGAAAAATTTTAAAAATAAAATAAAATAAAATTCCTCTGGTGTCCACCAACAGTCCGAAACTACTGGATGACACTGCCAAACCTGCAGTCCAGCTTGTGCTGGATTTGGGGTTCATCTTGGCCTCCAGATGTGGGGGTCTGTGGCCAGAGTCTTCGGCTAGGATTTTCTGTATGTCCCTTGGTGGCCTCCCACTCCTTACCCTCTTTCTCATGGCAGCGTCTCTCTCCTAGTTTGTGCTGTTTTCCAAGAGACAGGGGCCTGTTCCCAGTCTCATGCACCTTTGGCTCCTCCTGGTCCTTGCTCAGTCTTCTCTGTTACTCTTCCCTGGGCAAGTCTCTGTCCTCTCAGACCATTCGCTGCAGGGTGGAGTAAGAAGCTGTGACACAGTCTGGTCCTCTGCTCCTGCTGTTGCAATCCAAGGATACTCAGTCCCAATTCTTACACAGTGAGAGCATTTAATCTTACCTTTTAAGATAGAAATACTATCCTTGCCTTTTAAGATAGAAATATTGCCAACAATATCATATTCTACATAATGAGAAAATAAACACCTCTGATTTAATATAACCATTTAGAGGTGTACGATAGACAAAGATGTCCTAAGTTATGTGGACCCTTGCCTGGACCTAGAAGTAAAATTTACATTACATATTTGTATAACTTTCCATTTTGTCTCTAAGTGGATGATTAGCAGATCAGGGCTTTTTGAGTGATACATATCCACCTTATAGCAGAAAGAAACTTTTTAGATATTAACAGTCTACTAAGCCAGAAAAAGAAAAGCCATCTTCTGTTTGGAAATGAAGGAAGGCAATGACCATTTTTTAAATACTTGTCAGGAGTTCATCAGTGTACATGCCTCTCTAAGGTGCTGTCTAATTTAATACTCAAGACTTGTTCTTTAAATTACAGATATGATTCAGATATTCAGGAAAACCATTTCCAAGGGCACAAATCCAATAGATGTCAGGGCCAAAATTATAATTCTGTACATTACTGTCTATATTACTATGTTGTTCAAAAAAATCAGTAAACACCTAGTGATCACGTCAACAGGAAAGAGTCAATAGATAAAGAAATACATTCTTCTGACAGATTTTCATGACAAGTTGTCAGGGAAGAGTACTTAAGAAAGTTACGTTTAGAGTCAAGATGCAATCCTCCTAGTTCCTAAATTCTTTTGTAAGAATTTAAACTCTCACATCTATACTTAAAGGTTTCCCTTTCTGCCTTATAGAAGAGATAAACTGGAAGAAGACCAAATAACATAATTCTCTATGTTTCTATGTTAGCAAAACGTCCTGTGATACTCTTAGGTTGACCTAATCATCTACAATTAAGGTAGCCATTTTCTCTTAGAAGCTCTAGGGCTGACTTTCCTGGATTTCGTATTTGTGTATAAATATGTCTTAAAATAATTTTAGACTTAAACAAGTTTTTGCTTATTCTAGGAGAAAGATATTCCCAAGGATCATCGAGTCAGAAGGTCTCTGCAGCCCTTTCTTGATTTACTCACTCAAATATATTTGTATCCAGTTTTGTGCTAGACTCTGAGCATACGCCAGGAGCATAGCAGCATCCGTAACAGACACAGGCCCTTCTGCGTGATGTGGCAATGTGAGGGGAAAAACTGACTTTATAATTGAGGTTCTAGAGGTGCTTTGCAGATGATGTGCCACCTGGAGTCCAAGATCATCGATCCAAACTACCTGTGGGCATAATAAATTTTAGCAGAAGATGGATTCATTTTCTGCTGGCCTTCTTAGAGGAGACTGATAGTACAGAGAATATAATAACACTTTTTTGCAGGTTGTGTGATATTGCTATTTGAAGAACTTATGGAGAGTGTAGAACTATTTGTTTATCCTCTGTACCAAGCAGCTCTCAGTGTGGCTTTGCAGATGTCTGCTCCTGCCACAATCCACCAACAGCATCCGGATTTTCTGTGGAGAACTGTGATTCATTCCCCTATTGCACACAGCTTTTAAGTCTAACAATCCAGGTGTCTTGTCCTCCTTTTGCTGAGAAATAGGCAAGGGACAATTGAGGTCTTTTTCTGAATATGTTAATCTTGAATTGAAGGGCATAAAATTGTAGATTAATAATAATTGATTTGCCACTGACCAGAACCTAAAGAAACAACCCACATACTCTGCAGCTCTGTTCTCTGCATTTTCCTTAGCTAAATCCTACTTGGGTGCCCTGTATACAGTAGTGAAGAAACACAGCTGCTCTTTGCTCTCACCATGCCTGAAGTGTAGTAAGGATGACAAATATCCATCTATAAATCACAAAAATAATTTAATGAGAAACTGAGGTAAATAGGACTAGGAAGAGATTGGGACTGAGTAGAACAGTGAGGTGCTCTTGTAGTTAACACTGTGGAGAGTTCTGAGGCTCTCCCAGTCTCTCTTGTCAGAAGAGATTATAAAGATTTGTGGAGAATTATAGTGTGATCTGATTTAGAGAGGTGGGTACACATGAGCTGACACAGTCAGCACAAGAACCATCAGCCTGCATCAACAGTGAACGTTTGTTCTCCCTAAACAATCCGTTGTACAAACAAAAGTTTTATAAGACATTCTTTTATTTTATATTCTAACATCTTCAAAAAGAAAATGCTATGCACCCAGAATGGTGAAACAATTATCGCACTGCTGAGCTTGTATGGAGCAAGTACAAAGCTCCCAACATTTCCCCACCACAAACTTAGATCACAGATATACATGAAGATTATATAAGGGTAAAAAAAATCATCTGTGGCAGATATTGATTCACATTTGCAACTATTCCACTTAGGTGTTATGTATTCTTTAGAAGAAAGATGCTTATATTAGCATTTCTCTATAGAAATCATTTTCCAGGGCTTAGAACACAAAAATAAAATAAATAAACTGGAAAGTCATTATCAAAATAAAATTGCTAGAAAACTGAAACTGTAAATTTAAGTAGAGCAAAGTGAAATTTCAGATGGAATTTTTATTCATTTACAAGGTTAACCTTTCTTTCTAATATCATAAGCATTCATTAGCAGACAGCAACTGTTATAGGTAATATAGATTCTGACAAATTGCTAAATTCCTTCTCTGGTTAAAATGTTTACTGGTGATCTAATTATGTATTCAATGGCTTTAAAGTATTTAATATTAACAATAGAATAGAATTCTCATCTAGTTTTATAAATATTAACAGTAATCTCAGTCACTCATGAATAGCTAACCTAAATCATAAAATAATGATTTGCAGAACAAAGACAAAAGGTAAATTACATGTTTCTTTTCTAACTACAGCTATGCCCACTTGCATCTCTAGTTTTTCCTCATTAGGCTTTTACTCTCTCTGGGCAAAATTAAATATATTTTGAAAGTTTAAAGAAAAATCAATTGTTAAATATACAGTCTTCCCAGATTTATCAATGAAAATACATGCATGAACTTTATACAGTATTTTCTGGTTACTGAAACATGACACATCTCAAGAAGCTTCCTGATATCACCTTTAAAAATATGTCCACATTTTTATAATAGACATTTTCATAACTTCCATTTTCAAATCATTTCATTTTAGTTATGTAGATATATGACCTTTTATAAAATAATTATGATATTTAAAGTTGATAAATGTGACATTTTAATCTCCAAGTATTTTCTGCATATTGAAATTTCACCTAACCCATTTCTAAACCTAAACATTGTTCAGGGACATCTAAATTTCTCAATATACTTCTGAAAACTATCTTTTGACTTTCTTATTAAAAAGTGTTATGATCTGCTCTAGGATGATTTGAATTAATTATAGTGCACACTATAATGCAAACTTTTCACTAAACACATATTATGAATATGTTTATGTTTCAGTTGTTTGATAAAATATAATTTTTTAATTTTAATATTATTTGTTTATTGGTACTGAGCATTGAACCCTAACCCTTTACATCAAGCTACACCTCAGGCCTTTTTATTTATTTATTTTTAATTTTGTCACATTGTCTTGCTAAGTTTTAATTTGCCCAGGTTTGGGTCAAACTTGAGATCTTTCTGCCTCACTTTTGTTGAATGCTGGGATAACAGGTTGGTGCTACCATGTCCAGATTGATAAAATGGGATGGGTAAGTGGAGGAAGAAACTTCCACTTTTGAGGATATATTAAAAATTTACTTATTCAGTGAAATGAAGCATTTCATTAGTTTCCATTTTTATTCATCACCACATATAAATATTTTTATATAATAATTTTGTATCTGATATTTGATTATTTTCTAAGTATGTATGATTAGAACTAAACTGTTTAAATTCACATGTGTGCAATTTGCTAATTTAGAAAAATCTCTTTGCCTCATTTACTTTTTTTTCTTTATTCTTACTTTCAAAGGCTTTTACTCTATTAAGATGTGGGTGAGGGGGTCAGAGTGGGTTCCTATGTTCATGTATAGAACAAACAATTGGACGTGGCACCTGACAGTAAAGAAACAACAAGAAAGTTTAATTATGCTCAGAGTGAGCAAGTTCATTCCAGCAAATGGAAAATGGCACGAGTGCTCAGAGCATGGGGTTAGGGATTTGAAATATTGCACTAGGTCTAGGGCACTTCCCCTGGGGTTTTTCCAGAGCACAATTGACAACATGATTGACAGGGTGCTGAGTCATGGCAGCTGTATCTACTACCCATGTCTGCATCATAATTCATTCTGGTGTAAGTGGATTATGAGATGTGATTCATATGCATGAACTTTTATTGAACTCCATGAGAAGAAAGGTTACTCAAGGTCATGCCAAAGGGCCTGGCACCCGTGCATCTTGGTTTGGGAGTTTGAAATTTTCCAGAGCATGCTCAGGGGGTCTTTGTTTTTCTTATCTCTGCCTCTGGCTAGCAAGCTAGAGGTCACAGAGGTTGGCACTGGGCATTGTCCAGGTTCAAGTGAGTGCAAGTGAGTGGAGGAGAGTGGTCCACTAGTGAGTGCAGGGGATCA
This sequence comes from Chinchilla lanigera, assembly GCF_000276665.1. Classification (NCBI taxonomy): domain Eukaryota; kingdom Metazoa; phylum Chordata; class Mammalia; order Rodentia; family Chinchillidae; genus Chinchilla; species Chinchilla lanigera. The sequence continues at coordinate 1,224,666 of NW_004955502.1, forward strand.
GTGTCACAGTCCTAACTATAAGTACTGTCTATATTATTTCCCCTTGAGAGACCTGGTCTCTGAGAATCTTTAAGACATGCTGTAGGCAGAATGTCCATCTTGTATAACTGCTTCCTGTAGGGGCATTAACCTACCCATGGGGAGACCATGGGACTCTGACTCTGCCTGATTTAGTCGGCTGGGAGCCATACTCCTTCTCCAAGGATTTACTCATGAGCTCTAGATACAAAGGCAGGTTTTGGTCCTTGGCTTGGATCATCATCTGTAGTTCAACAGCTATTAAACAAAGAGAAACAAATTTGATAAGATTAAATCTGTGAGGTCCAAATAGTAAGGCTATGAGAAGCGTTAATAAAGGCCCTGGCAGGAGAAGTAACCAGGATGCCCAAATCAGATTTTTACTCAGGATCCTCGTGACTTGGATAGTTCCTGCTGGATTCTAGAAACACAGTCATCTAGCTTTTGTGCTGCATCTCTCACTATTTCAGACTGATTGACATAGAAGCAACCTGCTTCTTCTAGAAACAAAATTAATCCCTGTTTAGCAGTCAGAACATCTAGGACCTTCCAGTTTTCTACAGTTATTGTGGGCTATGACAGTCCTCTGGGCAATTCATCTAGGTTGACTGTCTGGTCCTTGGACAGTTTTTGGTGATAGGAGAGGGATGTAGTTAGTCTTCCTACTCTAGTGCCTATCCCAGGTGCTTTACCCAGACCTACCAGGGGAGGAGTGAGTTCTATGGCTCACTTTTTTTCTCACTCATTTTCCAGTCATTAAAGGAACTTCTGGTTATTAGAGATATATGGATTTCTAGGGCCACATAAACAAGTGTGCATGTTCCTGCCTAGTTCTCTAGGAAACACAAGTAGGAATTGGTGCTACCCATGAGGAAACATCCTTGACTTGAAACAGAAATTACTCTCAATAGTAAGCATATAGCTGATCTGATTGTTTTCATTTTCCTAGGCAGATAAAGTTTCTGCCAATGTAGCTCCAATCAAAGGCTGATAGGCTCATTAGATGTACCTGGAGTAGCTCTGATAGTTTTATTTTCCCAATGTATAAAATTTGTTTTTTTATCCACTAATATTCATACCACTGAGATTTCATAACCAGGGATTGGCAGAGAGTCACTGGTCATAGGGTGAGAGGAATCTTCCTATAGAACACAGAAACATGATTGGAAGGTCTCCCTTGGCAATATTCTAACCCCCTGTTTCCTAACCCTTGTATATCCAGAAACAGTATCCATGGGAACCACACCAGGTTTTCAAAGGGTACGGCTTGTTTGCCTGGATACTGACAAGGTCCAGCGAAGGCTTTAACTTTATAATTTGTTTGCAAAGGGCGTCTTTTAATACATTTAAATCTTGACTCCAATCTTGGTCTTGATTTCTCTTTATACAAAGAGGCACCTGAAATTAAACAATATGCTCATAAGTATTGGTCCAGTAGGTGGTTTTGTGGAACAAAATCCTGAGATAGGATATGAGGAGGATAGCAGCCCTCCCTGTTTAGGTTACCTTGATCACTTCATTGACTTGAAAATCCTATCAGCTACCTAAGAACACTAACCAAAAGGACTAGCCCCTTGATATTTGGGATGGTAAGTTATTTTCTTGTAGTTAAGAGCTGAGTAGTATATAGGCTGGTGGACAAAGACACAGCCAACAATCCTTGGCTAAGAGGAATTAAATGAGATGGGTTAGACTTAAGGCACTGTGCAGGTAACCATTACTCATTATTTCCTCTAGAAGTAATTCTTAGCCACCAAAGAAGATCCCAGGAAGAATAAGGACAAGACAAAGAGGTCATTTTGTAACTTAGGGTGAGAGTCTCAAGAGCAAGTCATGGAAAGCAAGCAAGTAGCAAAACCAACTACACAAGACACATAAAAAGGACCCAACTTCTAGGATTGGTCTGATGTTACTTTTTTTGTTTAGAAGGAATGAATGGTTTTCTTATCAGACTCAGCAGGTTGGTTTGTATTTTCTTTTCTGAAAAGAAATTGGAAGCCATCCACCAGTTCACAGGCATAGGAGGATTACTGTCTCTCCTTTGCATTTTTCTGGTCCCCTAGGCAGCTTGAGTTCTACCATGGAAAGTTGAATCCAGCAATCTATTCCCTGAAGCTTGATGAGTATAATTAAGAGGATAGTAAAAGGGCTTTTCCATTTGGGAGTGAGTTGGTCCTAGGGCTCACCCTCCTTCTAGTCATGATTAGAACATGGTCACCAGGGCACACCTTGAGCTGATAATTGTTAGGCCTTGCGAGTGGAAGAATCTTATTTCCATAGTCCTGGAGGGCCTTTTGGAAGGTTCCCAGGGGGTTGACATATTAGAGGAGCTGGAAAACCTTGGTGTCAGTATGCAGTTCCAATGTCAGGAAGGGTCTCCCGTACAGTGTCTCAAACAGGCTGATATTGTTAGGATATAGACACAGACCCAAGTCTCTTTAAGGCAATTGGGAGGCTATCTAGTCACTTATGGTTGGTTTTGTGGCACAGCTTGGCTAAGGTTCACTTCAAGGTTTGTTTGGTTCATTCAACCTTCCCTGAGGACTGGATCCTCCAGATTGAATGGAGGTGCTATTAGAATTCCTGAACCTTGAAGACTTCTGTGTAATATAGGATGTGAACAAGGGCCCATTATCACCCTGGATGGACCTAGGGTTCTCTTCCTTAAGAAGAACTTTTAGCAACTCCAAGGTTCATCCTGACCTGGTAAGAAAGACCTCTATCCCACCAGGATGAATATCTATGCATGCCAAGAAATAGATAATACCGTTTATACAGAAGTGTATGGTTGAAATCTATTTGCCAGTGTCCTGACACAAAGGCAAGGATAGATTATCAGATCTAGAAGACAGGATTGCAGTTAGTGACTGTGAAAAGAAAAATATTTTAAAAATAGCAAGCGACCATAAAAAAATTAATGCAACAGCTACAAGATAAAGCAAAGAAGAACAACATAAGTTTGATTGGAGTCAATGAGAAAGCTGAAGACAGTTCAAATGTGATAAATAAATCTTCACAGAAATAATGGCAAAAACTTCCTAAACATGGATAAAGAGTTTGACATACAAATAAATGAAACATATAGAACTACAAACAGCCAAAAACAAAATAAATGTACACCAAGGCATATAATGCTCAAGATTCCAGAAAGTCACAAAAGAACCGAATATTAAAAACAGAAACAAGAAAGAAATCGCCTATGAAGGAAAGCCTATCAGAATCACAGCAGACTTTACAAAACAAACCTTCAAATCAAGGATAGCTTCCCTGTGAGGTATGTCAAGCCCTAAAGGCAAACAATCTGCCACCCAGATTGATATACCCCACAGAACTATCTTTCAAAATCAATGGGAAATTGAGATAGTTCCATGACAAAGAATAGCTGAAAAAAATTCATGACCACCAAACCCGTTCTTCAGAATGCTCTGAAGGATATAATAGAAGGAGAAAATGAAGACCACTAGCACAAGAACACCAATAGAAAGAAGCCAGCAGGCAATGGAAGCAATTAAACAGATAGTAAAGATAGAGAGCCAGCAACAGGAAAATCATATAAGAAAGAGAAGCCAATGCATATCTGCTGCAACCATCAATTTAAAATGTCTCAATTCAGCTGTCAAAAGAAATAGACTGGCAGAGTAGATTAAGAAGCAACATCCAATAATATGTTGCAATCAAGAAACACTTTTAACTCAAAAATAAATTCACAGAAAGCCAAAGGATGGAAAACAGAACTCCATGTGACAGGATATCAGGAAAAGGAGGGGTAGAGATTATGTTTTCAGACAATTTGAACTTCCAGCCAAGACTGATCAAAAGTGATAAAGAAGCTCACTATGTGCTTTTTAAGGGAAGATTCTAAGAAGAAGAGTTAACAACCATATATGTACCAAATACAGGTGCATCAAACTACATAAAACAAATATGAATGGACATGAAAAATCAAAGAAACACTAGCACAATTGTAATGGGGGTCCTTAATAACCCACTTTCATAATCAGGTAGCTCAACTAGACAAAAAAGTCAAAAATGAAGTATCAGCACATAACCAAACATATGAAAAAATGGATGTAGTAGATGTCTACACAGTGTTCTATCCCACATCAAAATGCACCTTCTAGTAATCTACACATAGGATGTTCTCCAAAATAGACCACATATTAGCCCATAAAACATGCTTAAGTAAATGTAGAGGAATTGAAATTATCACATCCATATTATTTGACCACAGTGTAATGAAATTTGAAGTTCATTGCAAAAGAAATCACAAAAACTACATAAACACATGGAAATTAAATAACACCATCCTGAGCAACAAATAGGTCACAGAGGAATAAAAGAAGATATTAAATAGTATGTACAACTAAACAATGATGCTAATACAACATACTGGAATTTATGGAACAGAATCAAAACAGTCCTACAAGGGACATTTATAGCAGTGAGTTCTCACATGAGGAAAAAAGAATGATCTTAAATGAACAACTTAATTTTGAAGCTGAAACTTCTAGAAAAGGGAGAACAAATCAAACATAAATCTCAGATAATGGATGAAATTATAAAGATCAGAAGAGAAATTAATGCAATTGAGACTAAGAAAACAATACAAAGAATCAATGAATTAAAGAGGTGGTTCTTTGAAAGATTAAATAAAATTGATAAACCCTTAGCTAACCTTATCAAAAAGAGGAAAGAAAAGACTGAAATTCAAGCAATTAGATTTTAAAAGGGTGTGGACCCTGCAGAAATCCAGATCATCAATACCTACTTTGAGAAACTGTACACAAATAAAATGAAAAACACAGAACAAATGGATATATTCCTAGACACATATGAACTGCCAAAACTGAACCAAGAACATATAAAATTTTAAATATCTCAACATCAATTAATGAAATTGAAAATGTAATTAAAAATTTGTCAACAAAAAAAATCTTGATGGACTCACTATTGAATTCTACAAGACATTTAGAGAAGATCTAATGCCAGTAATGCTGAAACTCTTTAATGAAATTAAAAGGGGGACAATACTTCAAAAATTGAAAGGGGGGCAATACTTCCAAAATCATTCCAGAAAACAAATATTACCTAATACCAAAGTAAGAGAAACACCAAACAAACAGACAAAAAAATGACAGGGCAATTTCTCTCTTGAACACAGATGCAAAAATCTTCAGTAAGATACTGACAAACAGAATGCAGCAAATCATCAAAAAAATTACCTGCATAACCATGTAGGATTCATCTAAGGGATGCAAGAATGGTTCAACATATGCAAATCAATAAATGTAATATAGCATATTAACAAAACCAAAGACAAAAATCACATGATCATGTCAGTAGATGCAGCAAAAGCATAAAAGTTCCACACCCTTTCCTGGAAAGAACCCTACAGAAAATTGGAATAACTAGTCTTTATCTCAACCTGATACAAGCCATCTATGACAAACCAAGAGCTAACATTATACTAAATGGTGAAAACCTGAAAGCTTTCACCATAAAATTAGGAACAAGGTAAGCATGTCCACTATTGCCACTCCTATTCAATATAGTTCTGGAAAAATTAGCCAGAGCAATTAGACAAGAGACAAATAAAATGAACAAAGATAAGCAAGGCAGAAGTTAAATTAACATTATTAGCAGATGACATGATATAAAAGACCTCCAGAACTCCACCAAAAGACATGTAGAGTTAATAACCAAATTCAGTGGGGTAGCTGGATAGAAAATCAACACTTAAAAATCAATAGCATTCCTGTACACAAGCAAGAAACTCACTGAGAGAGAAATTAAGGAAACCATATGCTTCACAATAGCATCCAAGAAAAGTGAAATATTTAAGAATCAGTATAACAAAGGAAGTAAAGATCTATATATTGAAAATTACAGTACTCTGAAAAAGGAGATTAAAGAGGAGCAAATACAATTCTGGGCAACAAAGGCAAGGCAGGGAACTTTACAATTCCTGACTTGAAATTATACTACAAAGCTACTGTGAGAAAAACATCATGGTACTGGCAAATAAAAACACACCTGAGGATCAGTGGAACAAACTGTAAAATACAGATGCAGTTCCAAACACACTGAGCCACCTTATCTTTCACAAAGGTGCCAAATACTTTCACTGGAAGAATGATAGCCTTTTTTGTACTGGGAATCGAACTCAGGACCTTGCATTTGCCAGGCAGGCATTTGTGCTACTGAAATAGATCCTCAGCAACAGCCTTTTTAATAAATGGTGCTGGAAAAACTAGGTTCCACATACCAAAGACTAAAACTAGACCCATGTATATCACCATGCACTAAACTAAAATCTAAATGGATTAAATATCTAAATATTAAAAAGAAACAATAAATCTGCTAGAAAAGAGAATAGGCAGAACTCTTGAAGATGCATCTTCAGGCAAAGATTTCATGAACAAAACCCCAGTCATAGAGGAAATAATACAAAGAATCACTAACTGGGGTTTCATCCTATTATAAAGGTTTTGCACAGCAAAAGAAATCACCAACAGAGTGAAAAAACAATCCACAGAGTTGCAAACAAAATTAGCCAGTTGTCCTTCAGACAAAGGACTTACATATAGAACATACAAAGAACTGAAAAAAATCAGACCTCTGAATTTAAAGACCCAAGGCTAAAATGGGCATCTGAGATGAATACACACTTCTCAGATGAAGTATCAATGGCAAATAAATAGATGAAAAAAATGTTCAACATCACTGGTTATTAGAGAGATGCGAATTAGAGCAACACTGAGATTCCATCTCACTCCAGAAAGAATGACTTTCATTAAGAAATCAACCAATATCAAATGTCAGTGAGGCACTGGGGAAAAACGAATGCTTCTCCACTGTTGGTGGGAGTGCAGACTGGTGCAGCCACTGTGGAAATCAGTATAGAGATTACTCCAAAAACTTGGATAAGAGGTCCCATTTAACTCAGTTATTCTCCTCCTGAGTATCTTCCTGGATAATTAAAAACATCACAGCACAGCAATAAATGTGCACCCATATTTATAGCAGCCCAGTTTATATTAGCTAAATCTGGGAAGTAACACAAATGCCCATTGTCCAAGAAATGGAGAAAGAAGATGTGGTTTATTTACACAATGGAGTACTACTCTGCCATAAAGAAGAATAAACTTGAGACATTTCTAGGTAAATGGGTGCAACTTGACACCATACTCTTAGGTGAAATAAATCAGGCTCACATGTGTACACATCATACTGTCTCCCTGATGTGAGAAACCGATAAAGTAAATAAGGACCAAAGTATACATTAGATATTGTGAAATGGTAAGAAATTGTTGAGAAGAAAAGAGGAACTATGGTAGGAGAAGGGGAAGAAGAAGAAAGTGAAAAAGAAGAAAAGATTAAAAGGATAAAATAGAGACAGTGCTATGTTAATAGAGAGAGGAAGAGGAGTTGAAGGGAGGAGAGGCGACTGGGAAAAAAGGAAACAAAATATATCATGTACAGGTGAAAATTCCCTATGATAAATATGTTCTTTATGTACATCAAAAATGTATTAATAAACTTTATTAAAACAAATTGATAGTGAAGCTGGCCATGGTGGTTCATGCCTATAATCTCAGGACTCGGGAAGCTGAGGCAGGAGAATTCTGTGAGGTCAGGGTCAGCTTGTGCTACACTGTGAGTTCCAGTCTAGCCTGGACTGTGTACTGAGACACATGTACCTTAGAAAGTACATATAGAAAGGGCACAGACTACTGCATTATCATACTTTGGGTTCTCAGAATAAATAAATAAATGATAGTAACTCAGTCTCTTCCCAAAGACATTTATGAATTACCGAAACTCACTGACCAAATTTTAGAGAAACCCTCTGTGTCATTTTTTTTTTTTTTTTTTTTTTTTTTTTTTTTTTCCGCTACCGGGAACTGAACTCACGACCTTGCGCTTGTCAGGCAGACGCTTTTGCCGCTGAGCTAAATCCCCAGCCCCTGTGTCATATTTTTAACTAGGCCTCTTTAATAAGATTTGTCTTTGAGCTTCCCTAACCCAGCTGTAGCAAGAACTTTCCTGGGTCAGTTTTGGAAAACTCCTACACCCTTGACATTTGATCACCATACCTTGAGCAAGAGCCGCATTATGTCAGTTTAGCAAGAACACTGCTCTTCATGAGTACCCATGCAAAGACTCCTCCCCTTACTCATTGTCCAGAAATCCCCAGCTGTCTTTGCTGTGTTCAGATTCCCGCCCCATTCCTCACCTATTATGCTAAACCTGACCCCTGCCGCAGTAACACTGAGTAACAATGACATCCCGCTGCCTACCTAGCAAGTGGGGAGCAGTGTTTCTCTAGCAAGAGCAGCTCCGCTTTGGCCACTCTTTCCCTCAGTGCTAGTTTTTCCGCTCTTTCTTGAAGGTGAGGAAAACCTAACAACCTAAATCTCATGATTTAAAAGCATATAGTTTTAGTTACTTGGAAAAAGAATTTAATATAAAATAAATCAGAGAAAAAATCTAATATAATGACTTTGAAATATATCATTATAATTTGTGCATTCTGATTTAATCTAAATTCAATATTTTACAGGAGAAAATGTCTAAACCACTGAAGCTAACCAATTTCATATATTTGAGGGAAGAAACTACATCAAGTGATTATTTACATAGTTAAACATAACCCAAAGTTGGGTGTTGTATGTACTCATAATCCTAACATTTGGAAGGCTGAGGCAGGAGAATAAAAAAGTCCAAGCCATTAGGTTCATATCGAGTCCGAGATCAGCCTGGAGTATAATGCAAGATATTTTCTCAAAAATACTAAAAACAGAAAACAGAAACATATCCCAATTTGTATTATATTTCTCATTATGTGTACACAAAGCTTACATGAAGGTTGAAAATAATCAATACCATGGAGTTTAATAAAGACATTTATTCAACCTTCACCAAACACTTACTTGCATATTTGCATCCACAATCATCTCCCCAGTGCATTCCAAGACCACCAATAAAGGTGGGTGTTATACCTCAATGACACAGCACCTGCCTGGCAAGTGCAAGGTCCTGAGTTCAATTCCCAGTCCAAAAAAAAGAAAAAAAAGACCACAAACAGATGCTTAAAATTGCATAGTATTGAATATTATATATGTGATGTTTTTTCTAGTACCTATCTGACTTTGCCCATGATAAAGTTTAATTTATATATTAAGCATACCAAGAGATTAGTAATCACTAATAATAAAATAGAATAATTATAACAATGTGCAGTAATAAAAGTGATGGGAACGTGGTCTCTTTCTCAGAATGTTTTATTATACAGTCAGCTTACACTTAAGGCAAGCCCTGTAAGAGTTCTCTTTGACATATATGAAGTCCTAGGATTGCTACAGTAGTGTTTTGAGACCACTGGAGACAAGATCAGGGCGATGCGAAACAAGCACTGCCATATTCAATAGTCCACTCGGGAAGCTGGGCAGCCATGGCTGCTGAGCGGATCACAGGCGGCGAGTGTGGACAGGGAAGGCACCGGATGCAGGGACCAGTCAGGCTCTGAACAAGGCAAGACAGAGGGGTGGGTGTGACATTTCATCACATTCCAGAAAACTCTGAATTATTTCTTGAATTTGTTCTTAATCTTTTTCGCTGAGTCCACCTCAGGTAACTAAAACAATGGAAAGTGAAACTGTGGATAAGTGAGGACTAGAATATGGAAATAATTTCTCTCCATGAGTTCTTCTGTTTTATACAAACACACCTATACCTATATACGTATAGAATTATTTCAGTGAAAATCTCATCAGAACCATATATGCACATGTCTGGTGAAAACTCTGATTCAGTCTTTTAAAGGTCTTGGTGTTAGACTCATTGTCTTAATATTTGGCATATACTACAATGATAGCTGGGATAACTGTACTGCTGATATCTACTGGTTTATTGAAAGCAACAGTTAATGCTTAAATTTTTTGACCATTTTCGCAAGCTTATATCTGATAATCAGAACAATTAATTTGAAGACAATGATATTCAATATAACAACCACTAGTGAATTCCTACCATCTTGTCTACTGAAGCTCTGTTTCATTTCTAATGTTTTCATTATTTTATTCTCTTTAATTGTTTGATCAATCTTGCATTCTTACATCTGGTAATCTTCAACATCATTAAAGATAACAATATGTAATATAACAACTATTGTTAATTTCTTATCATCTTGTATTGAAATTTTGTATCATTTTTATTCTTTTTGTGTTGCTTTTTGTCTTTGTTGTTATTTTGTTATTATTTTTTCTTTTTAAAATAAAAAAATATTTGGCATATTCATGTGCATGCATGCGTGTGTGTGCGTGTGTGTGTGTGTGTGTGTGTGTGTGTGTGTGTAGACTCTACTACTGAAGGAAATCCCTATGGTTAAAAAGAATCTTTCATTTGTATGTACAGATAAAAATAGAACTAATTAAAATAAGATATTAGTCTTTTCTCAGATATGTTATGGAATGCTTTTCTCAGCTAAGTGAATTTTTAAAAGATGAGTGTATAATTTTCAAGATAAGGTTGGGGATATAACTCAGTGGCACAGTGCCTGCCTGGTAAGTGATAGGTCCTGAGTTCGATTCCTGGTACCAAAAGAACCTAATAATAATAATAACCTTTCAGGTAAAATACAACTTTATGACATATATTTCTGCTGAAGAAAGCAAATAAACTTATTTAAACATTATTTCATTTATCCAGTTGTCAAGCTTACATTTTCTTAGCAAATTTTTACCAAATGAGAAGAATGGCATTTTAACTCTCAGATGAAGAATTATTTAGGAACACATTTTTTAACAATTACTATCTTTTAGGATAAATTCAATCATTGGTAAAATGAAACAATTACACATTTTTTAAGAATTACTATCTTTTAGGATAAATTCAACCATTGGTAAAATGAAACAATTACAAGTTAAGAAAAAATATCATTTTGATAGAAACATAGATGATGGTAGATACTTGTAGGTTTTTATTAGCAATTTCATTTTGTAGCTGGATTTTCATGTGTGTATAATTACTTTTATTTATATTATGCTTCAAGCATCTCTCTAATCTATTCCTTGCCCAATCTGTACTATTGCTCAAAGTCTCCAATTCTCTTTCCCCATTTTTATAATAATCACATATTGTATAAAATAAAATCTTAATCAACACGTTGAGATTTTCCATATATGGTGTTTCCTTCCATGGAATTTTCTTCTTGTAAGTTTAAATTTCTACCTCCAAACAAAAGTGTTGCAGGAAAATAATTGATACCACTCCAGGATAAGAAGATATTAATCTATCCTCATTTATAATCCAAATGGATATATTATCTCAAAAAAATCCTTCAAACTAGCTGTTACTTTCAACTTGGTCAAACTCCTCAGCCTTTATATTTCTTCACCGCCTGAGTCACAAAACATCTTTCAAAATGTGTAATATCGGGGCTGGGGATTTAGCTCAGCGGCAAAGCGCCTGCCTGGTAAGCGCAAAGTCGTGAGTTCGGTTCCCGGTACTGGAGAAAAAAAAAAAAAAAAGTGCAATATTGGGAGAAGGGAAAAAAAAAAAAAAAAAAAAAGTGCAATATTGGGAGAAGGGAAAATCACCAGGACAGATATACCAATTTTAAATTTAATTATGTACCTTGTGAAAATAATTCTAACTAGCCATCAATAATGAATCTAGACTGTCTTTTTGAACACATCTGTGTTTATGCTGCAATTTATTTTACTGTCCATTCAAATCTGAGTCCCTGGTCTGGACCGATATTCTATTAGTGGTAAAATCAATGAGGCTGGCATAACTTTGAGACATGGGGAGAGTCAGCAAGGAAACATCCAGAACTGAAGCCATATGTAATTCAATCTGCCTTTACATTTATCTTATGACCATGTATTGAAATAGACACAAAAAATACATAGAAATAATAGAAATGAAGTTAATCTCTCAGTTAATGAAAATTAGTGTTCATTTTACCATCTTTTCTCTATCACTTTTACAACTAACTTTTCTGTAATATATAGACATATTTGAATGTGTATTTTTAATGTAACTACTACTATTTATTCATGAAGAGAACATGTTGTACTGGAGATAGACTTTAATTAATTTTTGCTTGGTTCTATATGTATTAATTATGTCAATGAATATATTTTTGAAAAACTTGAATGTTCTACTGGTTTGGATTTTAAAGCTAAATCTACATCTGCAATATATTTTCTATACTAAAAAGTGAGTTGTTTTAACATCAGGCAAACACTGTAATAGAATTCAGATCTCCTGACTGGAACACATTTTACTTGTCTTCTTCATTGTGATATACTCTTGAAATTGCCAAAATGTTTGTGTCCAATTAGTTCATATTTCAGCCGGATATGTTATATTTTGATTGAAAGCACACCACTACATATCAACTAGAACAAAATCAGTTAGCTTCAAATTAATTAAAATTTTCTGAGCAAGAACTGTTATAGTTAACAAAATCAAATAGATAAACAAGAAGTCAGAGCCATTAAGATCCTATTTCTGCTAATTTGTCTCAAGAACTGACAGACTGCCATCATTTCTAGATACACTATCTCCTCAATATAACTCATGGTATTAGATTGTTAAGTCTTTTCCATTTAAAATGTAGAAAATCAAATTAATTTCTAAACTAAAATTTATTCTTTTTAGTGAATAAAATGTCCTCCCTGACCCCCATGACTGCTCCGTGGTAGTGTTTACTAGAGTTTGCATGATGTTGGAGGCTCAGCCCCACACCCATTTCCCACAAAAATTCCCATAAACACTATTCCCTAAATTTATTTCTGCCATATTCTTCTAAAATACTACTTCTGCAAAACAGCTGAAATTCAGTTCATTCATAATGTCTCTCTAACTCTCAAATTAGAAGTTAATTTTCCCTCCTTAGTATTTCAAAAGGCTGGATTTACGGATATAATATTATCAGGCATGGTTCTCTTTTATGCTTAACCTATTTTTTCAAATGTAATTCTTTTTGATAATTGAGTAATTGAAGAACTTATTCAGTAGTTAGTGTATTCAATGAGCATCTACTAGGAGTTCAGAGTCAGTGTAGTGCATGAGAATAAAATAGAGAACAAGATCAAAAGCCCTGCCTTCATGGAATTTACCAGAATGTGACAAAGGAAAATATATGAATATGTAATTTGATTTCAGGAGATACATACTATGGAAATTTTGAATGAGAATGAAAGAAAAAAGAATAATAACAAGCTACATAAATAGAAACTCTGTAGAAGAGACAGAGGTGAGGACACATGTGAATCCACTCTTTGGAAAAGGAGTGAACCAAGCAGAAGAAACTGTCTATGCAGTGGAGACAGAATGGAAGTGGCCAGGTTAGGAACAGCAGATGAAAGGAGATACATACAACTAGGAAGGAAATTCCATCCTATCGTCTTAATTTTCTTTGCTTTTTATATCCCATATCCTATTTAATATCTAGGGATTTAACACACAATAACTGCTCAATAGAAAATAATAAAATGAAGAGAATAACTTTAATTTTCATGACATTTACTTTTAGCATAAGCCCTGAAAAAGTAATTTTATCTAATGAATTATAAGTTTGGAGGTCAACTTTTCATTTATTGCATTCCTACTAACATCCCTTCCTGTCTTTTCCCTCATGTCTCTGTACTCTGGAAAGTGCAGCATTCTACTTCAACAGGCTTGCAGATTCTACTTCACTCTTCGGTAGCCTCTTCTCCTTGTGCCACTTAACTTTGTAGAAATTGTTTTACTAATGGCAGAAAAGGTTATTTCATCTGTGATATCTTTCCTTAACTCTACTTTCCCATTACAATTCATCAATATCAATTTTTCAACATCAATATTTCTATTTTGTATGCACTGTATTCTACTACTCCTTGTACTGTGATAGTTATTCATTTACAGTTTATAACGTTCACCTAGAGGGTAAGCCACTCAACAACAAAAACACATGTGTCATTTGTCGTTATAACTGCAGAACTGAACCTAGTGAGAGGCACAGCATATAAAGTTATTTTATATTAATTTCATCTTAAAGAGAAGAGTATTTCTATTTGTACTAGTGGATTGCTCCTTTATAAATTTTCTATTCTCTTATCTCTATTTGCAACAAAAAACTATCATGCTATGGGATATTGACTGATTTTACTGTCTTCACACACTACTTACCTAATCTCCTTCCCTTTCTTACCATTTCTGTGTAAAAATATTTCCATGCACTGGCAGTGATGGCGATCCTTTTAAAGACAAGTGCCCAGAGTGCAACCCAAATCCACTTACTTATTGCCAAGTTCCAACTCTAAGATTACACCTGAATGCTGAGGCTGTCGTTTAGAAAAGGACAACTCATACATTGACATCTTTTGTCCTGAAAGAAAAATAAATGACATATGTGCCATAAGTTCACCACCACTGTACTCTTTTAACTTAAAAATGATCAAAAATATCTTTGAAAGTTCTATAGAATTAAAATTTTAGTTTTTAACTTAAAAATGATCAAAAATATCTTTGAAAGTTCTATAGAATTAAAATTTCACTGTCCACAAATAAAGTTCCACTGAAACACAGCAGTACTCATTCACTTAGGTGTTTCCTGGGCTGGCATCATGTTATAACAGCATAGGTGAATGATTTGGGCATAAAATCATAAAACTGAAAATGGTTACTCTCTAGCCCTTTACAGTAAAAGAGTCAACTGACTCCCCAGAGCCAAGAACAACAGCAGAAGAGACTGATAATGCAAAATTGGATGTAAATAACATTTAGAGTTTATACATCATTCTCAGATGTTCCCAATCATTTCTATAACTTTTCAGTACAGCAACCCTGAATCTTATAGGATTGGATTTATAATGAGTGATCTGTACACCTCACCTTTGAGAGGCTAAAGTACGCATGTGTATTAATACATTCAGACACACATATGTAAAAAACATCAATGTGGTGTACAGATTGGGAAAATTATAAAGAAACTTTTATGCTGGGAGCTCCTGAGCTAAAATGTTCTGTAAAACTACCACAGATATTATCATTTTGATGCCCTGATATAGTCAACAGTTCATATGTAATATACTGAATCTTAATGTTTTGAATTCTAAAAATGCCAAACCGTAATGTGTTCATGCTTCTCCTGAATATTATGCAAATGAGATGAATTTTTGGCAGAAGATCTGAATTAAGTTTCATGCGATCATTTTAATTAAGAAGTCACACAGAATTTACTGTGCTTCTTAGAATGTAACGCATTTCATTTGTCTAAAAACCTTAATTTTGATATTATTTATTGTAGAGAATAGATGAAGAAATTTCTGTTGGTGTTTAATAGGAATCTTATTAATGTGATAAACAGGTTTTCCACTTAGGCAATATGAGCTTAGAACGATGCACTCACTTGGCTCCTTTTCCCCCTCCACTCTACAGATATCTCCCAATAACTCTTCTGCACAGCAGTCTAGCAGACACCACACATTTACATTTATGAAACGAATGAAAACTCTGAAACCAAAGAATTAGATGTGTAGCACTCCTTTCTTAGCAGTTGCGGTGTTAAAAGTGTCTCAGCTGCCAGGGATAAACTATATAATGTTTGTCAACTTAAAACTTATGGATGTTCTGGATTGTATGGCTGATACAGGCCAATGAGGGCTGTCACTATTTTTCTATGTGTAGGGAAGTGTTATGGTTTATGTCTGTGTGTCCCCTCCAAAGCCTCATGCAACCATGGGGCAGGCTATTAGAGTTGAATGATTGTGGGTGTGAGAGCTACATCCACCCTGGGGTGGATAGTTTGCATATGTAAGGGAGAGGAAGAAGCTGCTTGGGGCCATTCCTCCCCCATTCCTCCCCCATTCCGCCCTGGTGTGTGCTTGCAGCTTAGCTGTGTTCTGCCGCCCTGAGCTGTAGCTCTTTGCCATGTGCCACTCTGCCTTATAATCTGCCAAGTACGGACTGAAACTTCCACGAACTGTAAGCAAAATAAACCTTTCCTTCCTTAATTTTGGGCATCAGGTATTTTGTCCCAGCAGCGAGAAAAAAGTAACCAAGACAGGAAGCAAGAAGGTCACCTACACATTCACTCTTATTGATGTCTTCTGTTCACTACAATAAACTTCAATTGATGGTAATTATTCAAATGCTACTGCACATGGTAATTCTGAACAATACACTGTGTTAGTTAGGGCTCTCCAGAGGAACGGAATCAGGAGGAAATACATGTATAATTATGCAGGGGGATTTACTATGGAGACTCAGAGGGAGCAGAGTCCACACTGGCCATTGCTTAGGTTTAGATCTAAAGTGTCTCCTAAAGTCTTCTTTCAGAGCTGAGGCCCATTGGAGGAAGTGGGTCCCTGGGGAGTGATGGAGAAGGATGTATTCTTGGCCCTGCATCCTTCCTGTCCTCTCTGCTTCCTGGCTGCCACTCACTGAACAGCTTTCCTCTTCCATGCCATCTGCCATGCCTTTTCTGTCTTGGGGTCTCCCAATCATGAGCTGAGCCCAAGGAAATTGTGCTAAAATGCACCTCACCTCCTTTAAGTTATGACTGTCACTTGTTTTGTCTCAGCAAAGGAAGGGTAACTAGCACAGCTGTCTGTGTGGGAAAGCCTGAGAACCCAAGAGGATGAAGCCGCAGATCCAAAGGGGTCAGGGAGCAGCACAGTCCAAGGCCAAAAGGCTGGAAGCTCCCTGGAGGGTTACCATGTACATCTGCTTTAGGAGGATGAAGACACTGGAGGACTTGCCTGAAGGTGAGGGCGAAGCCTGGAATTCTCCCAAAGGAAGGAAGGGGCTCTTTCTTCTCCTCTTCCAGGCTACAAGAGTACTGGATTGCACTATTCATACCTTGCATGGGTTTTCTTCCCTCAGTATGCAGATCATTCACAGACACACCCAGAACTATATTTAGCAATCTGCTAAGTATTTCTGAATCCATTTAAATGGACACATTACAATTAATGGTCAAAACCACCAAATATTAGCAAGCATTCTCAGTCAGAGTTTAATTTCAGTGTAGCCAAAATTGTCGGCCATGTCTTATTAACGTTCTCTTTGCAGTTACGTAAATTGCCTGTATCTTCTCATTATCTCTATTACCTTTAGGGTAAACTTCTAGCTGTTGAAGGTTTCCTTGGTATACCTCATGCCAGCCTTCTGTGCTAAAATACCATAAGCAAATTTATTCATCCATTTTATTAAATGACAATGTGCACATCTATTTATTAATATTTCCATGCCACAGTCTGATTTTTGTGGGGAATTAGAACAATTGACAGGTTTTACCTGCAATGATTACAAGTATAAGTGTTCTTACCCTAATTTGAACATTACACAAAATTTGAACATTACAGAACATCACATGGAACACCATAAATATTTTTGTGCTAGTAAAATAAATCAATAAATAAAATATATAATCTGGATAAGTCTACAATTCATTGATGAGGAAGACAACATAGTAAGAATAATACCCTAACAATTTTGAAAATCTCCAAGGTGCTTCTTATGGAATTCTATCCACATAATTTGTCCACATTTTCTGAACTTCATGCCCTCATCATTTCAGAAGTTATTTCTTCTGTGAGGTAAAGTGGTTTAGCACAAAGAGAAATGATGTCATGGTATTAGTCTTTGTATCAGAAAGGCACCAGGAAATGCTCGACTTAATTATCATTGTCTGACTCCCTCATCTATTAAATAAAGTTGGATAATATCTTTTTCTATAGTTTTAAAATTTAAATTGTTTTTTATTTTAGAGGAAAAATAAAAATAACAATAAAATACAGTTTCAAAATAGGATAATAGGAGAATAACAATAATTAATACACTGTGTATTGTTATATTCAGAATAGTTGTTCAGAGTTCAAGCTATAAACATAAAATATTGTCCAACAGTATTAGCATAAACCTTTCTTTCCAATGAATTAGGAGATACTAGGGTTTTTTTGAAAGAACAGAATATACTTATTGAGGGAAAGAAAGCTGTCTAACAGAGAGACAAAATGTCACCTGAGTGGGTTGCCAGGGAACCTGCCTTTTCTAGGGATTTTTTTGTAGAGCAAATCTACAAGGTGAGGTGGATCCAAGGTGAGAAACATGGGAACTTTCAAGGTGAGCATGAGGTGGGACAAAACTGTGGTCAACCAATAAGATTATGAGTAATATTGCTCAGGTAAAATTTATTAAATCAGGGTCAAACGGGGAAGCAAGTCACATAGCAAGTGAACAGGAACACAGAACAGGAGCTTTTCCTGGAGGAGGTTGAGTTAGTAACTCTTCTGGGCTTTTTCAAAGTGATTGATACCTATTCAGAATATTAATTCCTGATGTCCATCCCTAGGGAGGTATGTGGATGCATTTGTTTAATCTTTTGTCTTGAGGTCTGGAGACACTAGCTTTATAACTACCTTAAGTACATTTTATCGTCTCACTAGTGTGAGAAACTGAATGAGTAAATAAGATCCAAAATGTGCAACAGATATTGGGAATAGGGAAGAAATTGTCCAAAAGCAAAGAAAAACCATGATGAGAGAATGGGAAAAAGGAAAAAAATATATAGTATATATGCAAGATGATATCTTTTTAAAGTTCTACCCTCTTTTCATTACATGACCTCAACATTTGCAGATTGGATTTTATACATTTTAACCTTAAAAATAATAAATGTCTAGTATCAGTAGCTCAGTGGAATTTAAAACTTTATTTAGTTCATGTCAATAGTATTGAATAAATAACAGTGTTATCAAAGAGATGTCTGGGATATTAGAGAAACCTATCTTATTATCTCCAAGTTTTAGTTTTCCAGACTTAACTGTGACACACTAAGAAGTATATTCACTTTCCAAATAAATAACTAACTAATAAATAAATAAATAAGCAACCAACCAAAGGACAGAATATATGCCCCACCCAAATTCCTATACTCAAATCCTAATCCCTAATGTGATGGTATTCAAATTTGAAGCCTTTGGGGGCAATTAGTCATGAGGTGGACCCCTTACAATGGGATTAGTGCCCTTCCTAGCAGAGATTGTCCTTCTGGCTCTCTTCACCATATGAGGTTACTGCAAGGTGCCCCTGGACTACTCATAAGAGGGCTTTATGGACACCAAATCAGCTCACATTTTAATCTGAGACTTCTTAACTCTAGAACTGTGAGAAATGATAATTTTCTATGCCACTCAGTCTAGGGAATTTTTGTTACAGCAGCTGAAATTGACTAACCTGGAACTAAAAATGAACCAGTCAAAACCAATAAAATAAAACAAAAAGGCTCCAGAGGAAGAAAATTAAAAGAGAAAAAAATGGAGGAGATCTTCATGAACAGCCTAATGATCTGGTAGACACAGCTCCACACATTCTCTCAAGATTGTTCTAAAGTCATAAGCATGACATGCTAGCAGCTGACACAGAAATGCAAATGACCACAGCTGAGGTAAGGGCTGTCCAGCTGAGCGCATTTTAAACTGTCAGCACACACAATTATGCAATAAGTAAGCAGCAGTTGCTTTAAGCATATAGGTTTTCAGAGCAGGTTGCTCCACAGCAAAGGCACAACTGTGATGTTAACTTAGATCATCTCTCTCTCACACACACACACTCGGCTACCTGGCAGCTCTCACTAATGCCTGCTTCAGTGGCAACATTGAGTTCTTAGTCTTCAGTAGTGAGCTCAAGAAGGCCCAGCTGCATGAGTGGATCAATGAGTGGCAGGGCAATGAGCACCAGACGGTGCAGCAGATCATCAACCATGTCCAGAACAAGGGCAGGCCGCCTCCCAAAGTCTAGTTCCTGATGCTACTCTACATGGCCCACTGCATCTGCCAGGTGCTCATCCGCTTCCATGTCAAAGTTGCACAGATCACTGAGGACCACCATCAAGAAGTGATTGGTTTCTGCAGAGAGAATTCTTTCCGTGGTTTGGTGGCATATGACTCTGATTATGCACTGTGCAACGTCCCGTACTACTTCAGTGCCCATGCCCTAAAACTGAACCACAACAGGAAAAGTCTCAACAAGACAGTATCTGATGCATGAAGTTGCCAAGCACCTGGACCTGAACCTGATATGGCAAGCAAGTTCACTGAGAATGGCATTCACAAGAGACCAAAAAAGCAGGAACAAAAGAAGCTTTATTTGAGCCGGCTGACAGAGGGTCTCTAACCAGGAGCCAGAGGGGATGTCTGCGCCAATCTGGGTCTCAACTTTGGTTTAAGTACATTTCAGGCTTCCATAGCAACCATTACCTTATTTTTGGGAATCTTCACAAGTTTACCTTTTCAGGAGCTAGTGGACAGCCAGATTCCAAATGACCATTACAGTTTAACTTTCAGCCTACTTCCCAATTTGTCCTATTTGTTCTGTTCCAGTTTTATGACCTTGCTCTGCTTTAAATGAGTTGATAACTAACCAAGGTGAAGGGGTGAAAAGTGGGGGTCAGTTACCACTTAAATGAACTTTAAGTGGCTTCTCTTAATATGGAGGTAAGAACAGAAAATGGAGTCTCTCTTACCCCATCAAACCCAAATCATTTTCTTATTTTTGGTGTTTTGTTAGGAAGTCACATGCTACCTGATGAATATCTGGCTTCATTTTATAGGAGTTTACTTGGTTCAGAACATCCACTACCCTCACTAAAGGTCCGGGCCCACCAGCTGATCATGCCACCCTATAATGTATTGATCAAAGCTGTTGCTGACTACATCCATGACATTCAGGACACCTCTGACCCCAAAGTGGAACAAGATGGGAAGAGGGAACCCAGAATGTTGAGGGCTGACCCAGGCTCAGTCATGCAGTTCTGTCATAACCAGCGCCTCCTAAGGCTTCTCTGGTACTCTCACTTTCCTGATTGCCATTCTTTATCACCTCATTTATAGTTCACAGCACATACAATTACCACCAAAACCCTATCTAGACTGGCCTCTATTTAATTTCTTCCTCCAAATAATTTTCAGCTGATTTTTTTCACTATATTATTATTTTCATGAAGACCAAACTCTACTCACTTGTATATCCTTTAGGGATACTGTTTAAGGGATAATGGTTTAACATTAACTTGAATATCATGTCAATCATTTATTTCTACTCCCTCATCTTACTGTCATATACACTGAATAAGTTCTAAATTTTATACATTGTTAGATTTGCTTTCAATGATTCTCTAAATTTATTGACAAAAATCACATTTACAACTATAATAATGAGAATAAAATGTCATTATCTGGTAATCCAAACAACTAATTTGAAGACAACAATATGCAATATAACAATCACTGTTGAATTCCTATCATCTTGCTTAGTGAAATTCTGTATCATTTCTAATGTTTTTCTCTTACTTTTCATCCTCTTTTTAAAAAAGAAAGAGCAATAAACATTTGGAAGAAGATAAAATGTCATTATACTTTAATTATGCTTTATACTACTAACCAAATATTTGTACTTTTCTGAACATCTGACTAATTGCTCCAACATCAATTCTCTAAAATCCATCTTATGTCAGCTGATAAAATGCTGCATTGATGATGAAGGAAATTCCAAACTTGAATTGCTGTTCAAACTTTGCATTTTTCATCTTGCCATTGTTGCAGCAATGCAATCAACTTGTAAAGAGCAGCGGTTTATTTGGGCTCACAGTCCTGTGGGGTTCAGTCCATGTCCAGTCTGCCTCATTGCTTCTGGACCTGTGTCCTACTATTTGATATTTAGTTGAAGGTTTTAGTCAATGCAACTAAACAAGAGAAAATAACTATATATCATATAGCCGAAAATACTGTAGTCGACAAAATTATAGTTTAAAAATAATACCCATCACATGTAGGCTTTTGTGGATACTTGCATAACAAACTCCAAAAATTCAAAAGACGATTAGGCAAAAATCAATACACATGATATTAAGAAGGTATATTAATGTTTTAAGTACAATGTAGTATTGTGACTTTTGAATTAGAAAGAGATTCTGAGATATTTTCAGGCAAAATGATATGATATTTCAAATTTCCTCAAAGATAACCTGAGGTTTGAGAGTGAATGTAGGTAAAACATGATTATGCATTGATTTTTCTGAGCTGGGGAGTGGAACACTGAGTTTCATTACATTATTCTCTTTAATTTTGTACATGTTTGAAGTACTCCATTATTAAAACATATCCACACTTACTCCTTTCTTCCCGGACTTCTCTGGCTTTTAAAGATATTCTTCCCAGAAGACAATGTGTACTTATCACCATCCACTCTTGTATCCCCAATGATGTTGCTTTCATTTTGTTTTCTTTATTTTTCAGTTTGTATTTTCATTTCCCTACTGATTGGTTATATTAAAATGACAGTAAAAAATTGAGTTGTTTTTGAAATCTGATGGATTTACAGACCAGAGGGGCTTAAAAAAAGTGATACTTAATATTGGCTCAAATTTTTTGTGGGAATTGATATTGTGAACAACATTCTGTATTTTCAAGAGGGGAATGGCACTCACAAAGTGATGCCCAGGTGTGCCATGACATGAAATCTCGAAATAAATATCCTTACAGTATTTTCTTTGTATAACCCGCATATCACTAATCATGTCTACAGAGATCTATTTAAACTGGACCCAAATACCAGTTCCGTGACCCAGGAGGCTATAAAGTTCTGCTTCTAATTTTTATGGCTTTACACTACGGTCTGCATTTATTGCTTCACTTTCCCTTCCTGTAGCTGTACCTATACCACACTTACTTGATTTTGCTATTATTCTGTTTAGGAAATTGCATCTTCTACTGATAAACATAAAAATATCCTCTCAGTAAATTTTTTTTTAGCAAGTCCTCTGAAAGTTTTAAAATCAGGAAAACCAAATTACTGAATGAAGTTACTGAATAAATGATCACCACTCCTCATGAAGTAGTGACCTCATCAGCTTCTTACCCTTCATCTGCATCACCTCCACATATTTTTCCCTGTTATTTTCTATAACAAATTATTTCTTTTCACAATAAAGACCTGGGACTCACGTTCTAGTGAGAGTCTTAAAAGGTATTAATTAGTAGCAAACTTGTCATCCTTCTTAAAAGAAGTCCCATCCCTCATCTTGTTTCATTTCAATATACAATGAAGATAATCTGAGTATTTTTAACCAGCTTTTGATAGAATAATGACAGAACTTTGTTTTGTCTGAATTCTTCTGATTTTAAAAGGGCTAGCGTTCATAGAAGGTACCTAATCACCTAGGATACACAGAACCATTCTTGACCCCTGTGTTAGCTGAGATAATTGACTTAGAAAGACAGCGGGTTTGTTTGGTTTTAGTTTTGCAGGTTTCCTTCCATGACCGGACAGAACAATTGCTCTCTGATGGGGCACCGGACGGCAGTGCCGGGAACTTTCACAGAGCACCCTGCCTATCTCATGGCCAGAAGCACAGGATAATTAAGACCAGGCCAAGGCCCAAGGTCTCCTTCAGGGACAAAACCCTAGTGACCTAAGCTCCTCCCACTGTGACCATCCGCTAAATGTTCCCCTGTCCCCCAATAATGTCATCCCAGGGAACAGGCCCTTAGCACATGGACCTTGGGGATAAAGAGATGCCCCAAAGCATCTGCTTCTGGCCGCCAATGGTCCTGCCCACCTTAAACTGCCCAATTCACTCTGCCCATTCCCCCATGTGCTCAGCGTTCCAGAACTGCACCAAGTCCAAGTCCAGAGTCCTCTGCTGCCCCATGCACAGCACCTGCCTTCTTTGAAGAGGCACAAGTGACCACCCTGGCTTCGGCCACACCTTTGCACATGTTCCATCTGTTCAAGCCGCGAGTTTTCAAATCTTTCAGCTGACATCTGTTCTTTTCTCAATTCTCACTGTAAGTTTGCATTAAAACAGCCAGGAATACACATACCACAGCCGGAATATTTTGCCATCTCACAGTATCCTCTTCCTGAAAAGCAGCTCTACCATTTTCAGACTGTTTCCCACACTGTCTCAGAGTACGCTTTGTCAGCGTGTGACAAGGACAGCCTTAGCCCAGTTCCTTGGGTAGTTCTCCCTCCATCCGAAACATGGTCAGCATTGTCTTTACCTCCTCATTCCAATCTAGTCTTTCTCGAACTCCTGAGGGTACTGCTTACAGCGTTCTAGGCTTGCTCTAGCTTGCTGCCCCAACTTCTCCCAAATTCTTCCTATACAGTGATCTCAAAAGCTCCTCCACATCACCTCAGTTATATTCACTTTTGGAATCAATTTTCTGTGTTAACTGGTTTTCCATGACTTTAACAAAATACCTGACGTAATTAACTTTTAAAGAGATAGGTTTTTATTCTGGCTCACATTTAGAGGCTGTGGTTAATGATCAGACAGCGGCTTTTAGGTTTCCAGTCAAAGCGCCAGGTGGCAATAATGGGAAACTCATGTCAGAGTAAATAGCTCACCTCAAAGGCAGGAAACAAGTAGGAAAAGATCGCATGATGCCCATAAAGATCACACGTCTAAGGATCTAAGGACTGCCTGCTAGGACCTCATTCCTAAATGTTCACCACCTTCTAATAGGAGGACTAGGCTTTGAATACACAGTCTTTGGAGGCACATTTACTGGAAATGTAGCAATCAGTTTGGGGAACAGGTACCTTAGAATGACATAAGACAAAATCTGCTGTTGCAAAGTTGAAATAAAGAGAAAGATTTTGATTCTGGGATGCCCAAATATTAAACCTGGTGAGTGAAAGAAATTAGAATGAGCATATAATAAATTCCTTATCACTCATATAAAGACAAAAGGCTCATAGAAAAAAAATCTTACTGATGGGAGTTCAGAGTCATTGGCAAAGACAGAACTAGAACACAGATATCTGAATTTCCTGTCCTAAATCCTTTCTATGACTGTATATTGCCTCTATTACCAAAAGGCATATTTTTTTTCTCTGCTTGGAAAAATGTCAGAGTTAAAAGCAGACAGAAAGAATATTTTTTAACCTAGGTACAGAGCTAAACTTTCCCTGAAGTATGAATCAAATAGCTATTGAGAAACAGGGCAAGATCTAGTTTCTATCTCAGAGATTACAGTTCCTATTCTTTTCAGACCAGCTACATAATTAGGTTTTGTGAGGCCCATGGATAGTGAAACTTGATAGACAGCAGTAGAAAGATTTGAAAGATAAAACTGAAACTGCAGTGTTTTTAGAAATTAAGTAAAAGTCACGCAAATGTGTGCGTGCACACGTGTGTGTGTGTGTGACAAAGCACAGTGGTTTTTTGTTCAGAGTCATATTTGTGAGGATTTACCCTGACAACAAGAAAGTTAGGTAAGATCTACAGGTATTTTAACCAATTCTCAATTATTATACATGAATGTGTAATCAATGTTTAAAAATCATACTGTTTTAAAATATGTGTAACAATTAGAAAAATGAACCATCCATTTTTATTTTCAAGAGAAAGACACTTATGTATTCAGTCAGCAAATGTGGACCACATTGGTAAGTCAGGAAAACTGCAACGCACATCAAAGTCACCTGGAAGGCTTTGAAGCATGTATAACTGCCTCCCATTCCTGACCGGCTCAGGCCAGGTACCAGTGCAGTGAAGGCCAAGAACGCCGACTTCTAACATTGCATTTAGGGACTGAACCCTACAAGAGTTGTGATTCTAATGCACAAACCTTGTTAGGATTCAGTCCCTAAACACAGTGTTTATGATAAGCTCTGCAAGGGAAAACGACATCTACCTATATAGTCAGGCACTTCTCAGCTGTCAGGGCCGCATGGGCACATTTTCAGCTGACATGTGCCTAAGCACAAGGTGAAAAGAATATTCTGCGTAAAGAGTTTTTATCCTGCATTTCAGAATATCTGTCTACTCCATTGTGTTTATTCATGGTAAAGTGGCTACCTCAGTCATGTTCCCATCCCCGGGATATAATAGCACCTGGCACAACTGGAAGGAGGATATGTTAGTTTGGCTCTTGGTTTCAGTCTATGGTCTGCTACTTCCAAGGCAGGAACAGGACGACAGAGGGGCAGAGTTGAACCCATGGCAGCCTGGAAGAAGAGAGGCCAGAAGGAGGAGCCAGGAACAGAATTATACGCTTTCAAGTCACAGCTGCAGTGACCCACCTCCAACCAGGCCCTGCCCCTCATAGCACAACTGGCTACTGAACTCATGGGTGGATGAATCCACTGATGATGTATCACCCCCGTGCTCTAATTACCTTCCACACACCTAGCAACTTTGGGGGACATTTTAGT
Source organism: Chinchilla lanigera (assembly GCF_000276665.1). NCBI lineage: Eukaryota > Metazoa > Chordata > Mammalia > Rodentia > Chinchillidae > Chinchilla > Chinchilla lanigera. Next base: position 1,250,904 of record NW_004955502.1, read on the forward strand.
TATAGGCTGTAATACTGATCACTCTAAACAAATTGAAATAACTTACTGACTAAAGAGGCTCATAAAAATACGACAATGAAAAAATGTAGCAAACTGACAAAATTTACCATCAAATAAATGTGATGTTTACAAAAAGAAAATGTATAAACTAATTGGAAAAAAGAAACAATTTAATTTCATAGCACAAAATCATATAAAAGTCCGCAGCGTAGAGTAACTATGCACAAGGATGCTGATGGCTGTACTGAAAGAAGTCGAGCAAGTAAATAAATTATAGTAGAATTAAACTCTGTACTCATTTATATCTTCCTAAGTTAGTGGATAAAAGTCTAAGCATGAGGAATGTTTAGCTTTGTATTATGTATAATTAATTTATATACAGAATAACACCCATTCCCTTCTATTACTCAATTTTGACAGTGATCGATTGCGTTATACTTGTATTATTTGTATTTCTAGCTATATTTCACTTCTTCACTAGATTATTATGTTTTTAAATTACTTTATTAGACAAAATATAGAAAAACAGAACAAATTGAGAGTCTCCTAAAGGCACCCTCCAGTTCAATAGTTTGCTAACATTACAGAACTCTGTACTCAAAGTAAAGGCTTTTTGAAGGAAAAGGAGACATTAAATCAGCTCAGAGGAGTCTGGGATGGTTCCAAGTGTTAAACTTTCATGGTCTTCAGTGAATATTACCCACTGGCATCAGTGTGGGATAACAGGAATGGAAAATCGCCAGTGTAGGAACCTCACTCAACTTTCAGAGTGCATAGATTTTGTTAGCGGTTCATTATGCAGACTGAGGACTGGCTGATTATCCACCTGGTTGGACTCAGTCTCTCATCGTGTCCACTTTCTTCCCTGGTGATCTGACTGACATCACGAGGCTGCAGGGACCATCAGCTCCCTAGCATAAACTCTCAGCTATCCTCCAAGATGCTCACGGTGAATAAGAAAATATTCCTAACTCGGTAAATTCCAGAGTTTAGAAGTGACCTCCAAGGGATCAGGGGAAAAGGTCAAAGGTATCTTCCATCAAGGCAAATTTATTCACTACACATACTATGATGGATATATCTTGCTACTCCATTGTGAAAAATATGTAGAAACTTGTATGAATGCACTTATTACTGTAGGGAAATGTTCATCCGTTTCACCACCTCACTTGATTTTCTTCCACTCAACCCTATCCTCATTTGGCTGCCAAGAGTATTTATTTTATTTTTCACATTACATTACCCTTATAGAATTTAACATCAAAGAGACATATTTCTAGTAATGGAGCCCTGGGGAAGTTGGGCAATTTTCTTCTATAGAGGAAAAATACTAAATTGGACACTGTTCTCAACCATTTCAAGGCATGAAATGGAGCACAAAGGGCTACAGGTTTGCTTTTAACTATAAAAACATCAAAGCAGTTATCATAAATGCATACAAAGAATTAAATAACAACATGCTCATGAAATGCAAATAAGAAATATGCACGGAAGAATTAAATTATACTGTTGTAAACTACAGATACAAAAGCTATACCAGTTAAAATATAATATGTACTCCTTGGAACAATATCTGCTTATATGAAACCGAGTTATACAGAATATCCCAAAGACAGTGAAACACAGATAGATGGATAGACGGATGGACTTAACGTTGTGTTCTAGGAAGTGAAATAACCATTTCTGTGTGAAAAATTTTTGTATAATTTCTTATGCAAAATTTCCCTGTCATCTTTTTTAGTGTATTTAGCATCTGGCTTTTTCCTTATCTCTTCAAAAATAAAACAAGAGAGCTAAATTATCTTGTAATTTGTTTTCTAAGGTTAATGAGTTAATATATACAAAACACTTATTAGCTTATGATACGTATTAATAATAAATAATATGATTAATAGTTCTAATTGTGATGAGAAAGTGTTGGTAAAAATATCTAACTCTCTAGGAAAATCCTGTATGTAGCTCATGCTAGCTCAGCAGAGAAAAAAGTACTCCCAGTTGCCATGGATAACCATTACCTAATAGTAACTCTAACATACAAAATTCCCAGTTCTAAAGTGGTTTAATTCTCCTCTTCTCTATTCTAGAATTCTAGATTCAAATGTAAGTAGAATAGTTGTTAGACATGGGATAATTTCAGCAATACTACACTATCTGGTCAAAATCTTTTAAAATTTTCTGACTTTCTAATCCTCGTCTACATTTTTTCCCATTCATATGTATATATAGGCACTTAAACAATTGTGTACAAGCATTGCATTTTACTAAATAAATGTATTAAAGTGTTATTAACACAAGGCTTTTAGTTACATTAATTACTGCATACAGTACATCTAATTTGTTGAATGATATATACCAACTTTTTCACTGACTGAGTTTAAGAAATGCAAAAAATGTCAAAGCAACAGACTTAACAAATCTAGATTAAAGACTAGGAATATGCATTTCTTCTTTCTCCATAAGAATATTCAACATAATGACAGGAAAATGTATTTTCAAAGGTATAAAAAATGCCAAGGAGTAAATAAGGAATCTATTATTATTAGTTAAGTGTTTTATCAAATTTCTGGAACAAAAGTTATAGAAGAATGTTGATAGTGAAGTAGAAGAAATCTTACTGATAGGAATATGCAGAAGAGGATACATCTAAAGAAGGACCTCTGCAGCTGAGGCTATTGATTTCCCCCAGTATTTATTCTGCCTTCCTTCCCTTGTGATAATTAAAGCATACTGTTTATTAGTTAAAGCCTCCTGTTTTTAGTAGAGAATATGGGTTGACTAGAGATTATACAGCCTAATTTCCCTAACTGCTAAACATGACTCAGTAAAAGAATGAATAGGAGCTGAATTTTATTCGTAAAAGAAAGACAATTGCCCTCAAATTCCTCTCTCCCTTTTACATTAGCAGGAAAATGACAATATCCAAAAGATTTGCCTAGATCCCAGAGACAATTTATATATTGAATATAGCAAAATTAATCCAGTAACTTTGGTTTAATTACCCGCAAACCTCTGGTCTTTCAAGTTGTGAAGGATCTAACTTCTATTTACTTAAAGAATATATTTGGGATGTTTTTGTTAAAGAAGGTTAGCTTTTATCCTAATCAGTTTACTATTTTACTTGCAAAAAAATCACGGAGAAGTTTTAGACTGTGAGATGGCTACAGTTATGAACATGAGGCAGAGCACAGTGACATGAGCCAATAATTCCAGTTCTCTGGGAGGCTGAGGCAAAAGGATCACAAGTTGGAGCCCAGTCTAGGCAATTTAACAATTTAACAAGACCCTGTCTCAAAAAAAAAAAAATTTTTACAAAGCTGGGGATTTTGCCAAAGGTGAAGGCACTGGGTTCAATCCCCAGCACAGAGAAGGAGAGAGGGAAGAAGAAAAGAAAAGGAGGGAGAGAGAGACAGCAGACAGACAGAAAAAGAAACTAAAAATGGATGGAAAGCAGAAAATTACTTTTAAATTTGTTAACAGATAAATTGTTCTCCATGTCACTCTACCCCAGTAACAGCAGCTCCTCTGATAACTTCCTCTCCTATCCACTAAAATAAAATTAAAATGAAGCATTCTTCTCTTTAGAAATTGGGCCAACTCTTCAGGAAGGAATAAGACATTGAAATGAGGATTTTCCCTGGCAGGAATTAAGATGAGTTGAATGACAGTAGCTATAAATATGTGACACAAGTAAAGGTTTAGAGTTTGTCTTTATTTAAAATATTGATATTTCTACATAGCAATTTCTCTTTCATTAACTAAAAATTTGATATTGAAATTATTTAAATTATTCAGTTTTTTCTTATCACTTTAAGTTCTGGGCCAGATATATGTATCCATTATACTCCAGCCAGAGTTTTACCAATCTATTTTTCCCTACTGAGCTCTCTCACAATGTTAAAAATGGGTCTTTGACAGCTCACTTAGACAAATTCTGATGGTTGACAAGGTCAACCCAGATGCACAAAGGTACTTACTAATTTCCTAATTATTTTTATTTTTAATTATTTTTCTCACTTTTATTAGAATTATAGCAGTGCTTTTGAAACCAACACTACCAAGTTTGTCCAGATAATTTGGATAGCAATATTTCTTTAGTAAAAGGTGAAAGATTTATATGATCTGAAGAGAAGTCAGAGTATAGGATAGCAATATTTCTTAATTTAAAGTTTTATACAGAATTTACTGACTTCTTTATTCAGTGGAGACGCTGTAATTGTCCTATACAACTCCTTTCTACTATACTTTCTAATACATCTGCTATAGGTGTATTGTACTTTTGTTTAAATAGTCAGTGTTGATGTTATTTTTACTCTATGAAATATTTCACCATTGAACTGAACATGCAATAAAATTGTATGTTTTTATATTTTTTCAACTGCCTTCCTTTCTAAAGTTGGTTCATTTTAAGAATTAGTGCTTCATTGCCCTCAAAGATTGGTCTCCTGGTACTATTTTTTGTACTTTTTGTTGTTTATCAACACATAACATTTCAGCCTATCTTCAAGAAAGACATTATTAGTGTGGAATGTGAGAGCCTGATGTAGAGATTTATTTCTTCTTTCTGCTTTTGTTGTCAAACATTTTATGTCTACACAAATTTTAATCCACAAAATAAATTATTATTTTAAATTAAATATTAATTTACATTTTAAAGAATTAAACACATAAAACACTTGAGCCCTTAAGATATCATACATTTATACTATTTCCTATGGTCTACCTTACTATAGATTAATATTTCCCTTTGATGATACATTTGCCTGAGGAAATTCCTTTGGTATTTCTTAATGCAAGTATGGTGATAATAAGTTTTTGCAGTTTTAGTTTGCCTGAAAAACTCTCTATTCTCTTTGCCTTTGGAAATATGTTTCTTTCCCCCCTGTATTTATACTTCTGGGTTATGAATTCTCCTCTACATTATTTTGAAGGTGTTTCCTTGTGAACTATCCCTTAACGATGAGAAAGCTGTCATTATTATAGTTGTTCACCTATATAATATTTTGCTTTTTGCTGGCTAACTTTAAGATTTTATCTTTAATTTTCATGAGATTAATGATGATCTCCCTTGGTGTAATTTTTTTAGCAGATATCCTTTTTTGCTAAGTGTTTTGAAATTTCATCTTGCTGTTGGACAACTATGAGGTGTGATCTAAACATACGATGAATGATTAAATAACATATTTATTAAGTAAAAGACCTTAATCCCCCTCAGTGTACACTGCCTCACTTCCAACACACTTATCCCATCATGCTTGCCATTTTCTGAAGTAGTTTTGGAAGCTCTCTTTTGTGAGTGTCTTCATAAGCTGTGCCCAACATACAGTGAATGCTGCTAATAAGTGCCATCCAACAGAAAGAAGGACCCATGAAAGCATTCTTTGTCATCCTCCACTGGGTCTGGCACCATCTGATTTCTGGCTCTTCCCCAAATCAAAATGACCATGAAAGGTAAAAGCTTTGAATCCATTCAGGACATCAAGACAGTCAGGACAGCACCACTAAAGACACTCATGAAACAGTATTTCCAGAACTGCTTCAGAAAATGGCAAGGATGGGGGAATAAGTGTGTTCAGAGCAAAGGGGGTGTATTTTGAAGGGGATTAATAACAATGTGTGGTGTCACTGTAATAATTTGTTAAGAAAATAAATTTAAATATTTCAGTAACATTTGATATTTTTAAAAATCTTAGTTGTTAGTTCTTCAAATATTTATCCTGTCTATCCTTTTCCTCTTCTCTTTTTAAGGCTTCCTTGCATATATATTTAGAGAATTTGTTACAATTTTAGAACTCCTTTGCAGGGTACTCTTTCTTCCCATATTTATCTTTCTCTTCTGGGCCTCATTTTTTTTTTTTTTTTTTTTTTGGTTTTTCTCCGGTACCGGGAACCAAACTCACGACCTTGGGCTTGCCAGACAGGCACTTTGCCGCTGAGCTAAATCCCCAGCCCCTTGCATTTCCATTTGATTATTTTATGATTTTCCATATACTGAATCTATACTGTCAACCTTGCTGCTACATGTAAGATATTAGTCATACAGAATAAGGCAATCATGAGACTTTCAAAAGAATGTTTTGAAAGGAACTTGAAGAAATATTAAAATATAATTAAATATGCCAATATTAAATTTCATTAAAATGAGAAAATTAAAAAATGATTATGAAGTACTGAGTAAAAGAAAAGTGAAAACTAATAAAATGTTTTTGATTTTTCTGTGCTAATAACAATACAGCATAAACTAAGCATAAAAAAACAGTACTGAATTTAGCAAATTATGGTCAATTAATATAAAATTTCTAGGGGCTGGGGATTTAGCTCAGCGGCAAAAGCGCCTGCCTGGCAAGCACAAGGTCGTGAGTTCGGTTCCCGGTACCAGAGAAAAACAAACAAACAAACAAACAAAATATATATATATATAAAATTTCTGAAATGCCTGTGCAAATGTATGTGTGCATCTCAGGCCATTTTTTGTGTATGGCTGTGAATTTTCTACCTTTTCAAGATCTTAAGTGCATAATTTTAGTGTAACAGGCACATATAATAGTAAAGGAAGTTCATACGTAGGGGTCAAATAAAACTTAGTGAGAAAGCAAGCTCTGTCTCTTATTAATTCACTAAATGTGATAAAGTTATTTCAACTCATAATTGTGTGCTGTTCTTATTTGTATAATAAGAGAAATGTAGCTTTATAGTTGTGTTTTTTAATCAGGAGACAGACAAAATGTTGTTGAAAATAATTGGGGGAAAGAGACTGTTACAATTTGTAAACATATTAAAATAATAAACTTTAGTTTCATATTTGGATTTAATTTTAGCCACTAACTAGTTTTGCAACCTTAAGATATTTATTTAAATAAGATAGGAGGTATTCCACAATGGTTCTTATATTACACATTGTTGTCTTCAAATTAGTTGTTCTAATTAAGAGATATAAGCATGCAAAATTGGTGAAGAAAACAAAATTTAAGCATTAAACTTTTCCTTTCAATAAACCAATAGACACCAGCAGTACAATTATCCCATATCTATCTATCTATCTATATATATATATATACATGTTACTATTACTTTTTATTCTGTTTAATTGTTTGATCAATCTTGCTTACATCTGGTAATCTGAGCAATTTAGTTGAAGATAACAATATGTAATATAACAACCATTGTTAATTCCTATCATCTTGTTTTGAAATTTTGTATTATTTTTATTGTTTTGTGTTGTTTTCTTTATGTCTTTGTTGTCATTTTGTAACTTTTTTCCTCTTTAAAGTAAAAAAATTATTTAATTTCAATGAGACTTTGTTTTGGAAAATAGAAAAACTAATGCTTTGTGTTGTTTTTATGAATGTTAAAAAAATCCATAAAATGTTTAAACTGTCTTTCGCTGAACACTGAAAACATTATGGCTTGTTTTCTTATTTACAAGTAGTACTGCTACTACTAGTATGATATGATTATTATTCAAATCATGTTTAAAAAATTCTTAAAGGTTAAACAAATTATTTGATTTCATTTTTATTCATGAATCCTGTTTTTCTTAAAATATGTTACCTCTTTTTTTAAAATATATTATCTCATATCTTTCTTTTTAATTTTTTGCTCTATTATTTCAAAAATCTACTGTCTATATTTTCATTGTATTCCTAGCTGTTGTTTTCTACTGTCATCATTAATCTCAGGCCAACCTTTCAGAATATCCCTTCCTTCATCTGTTTCAGACTATACAAGATAGATCTATTAAAGATGATCAGATATAGTTTATCTAAGTTAGCTTTTATCTTAAAAGAGTGTCAATAATATTAGATTTCTTAAATATATATGGATATGAATGAGTGATGTGAGTATACTTCCCATTCCTCTTACACCTCCCTCTTTGTCTTATAAGGAGACTGTTATGGTTGATACATTGTGTCAACTTGGGGAGTCTAGAGGTTTGGCTAAGTGACTCAGCATTTCTACATCCTGGGCTGCAAAGAACATGCCCTTCCTGCTCTAGGATGTTGTTCATTGTATCAATGTAAGAAGTTTAGAAGGTTAACTATGTGAGTGTACCCCCCTCATGGGGGTAGCCTGTTTACAATGTAAGGGAAGGAAAGAGGCTGCTTGCTGCCATTCCTCCCTTTTGCTCTTGTTGCTTTGCTGTGTTCTGCCTCCATGAATGTTTCCCCTCTGCCATGTGCCACTCTGCCTCGAAGCCAGCCAAGTATGGACTAAAACCTCCACAAACTGTAAGCTAAATTATCCTTTCCTTTCTTAATGTTGGGCATTTGGTATTTTGTCTCAGCAAGGAGAGAAAAATAACTAAGACAAAATTTGGTACCAGGAGTGGGGTCATTGCAGTGACTATACCTGACTATGTGGTTCAAGAGCCTTTGGAAATGGCTTGTGGGAAGAGCTTGGAAAGGTTTGGAGATGTCGTCTGAAAGAGTAGAGCTGGAACACCTTCGGCTGTTCTGTTTGGGAGATTTTGGTCAGAGCTCAAAAGTGCAGACAGCTGATATAAATTCTGCCAGTAACGACTGGATTCAGGAGGTTTCTGCTGGGAAGAAGGACTGCATTGGGTGCTGGACTCCAGATGCTGTGTGTTATAGCTTGGCAGAAAGTTTGTCTGCATTTAGTTTGTGTCCAGAGAATTTGCCTGAGACTGAGATTAAGGGTGGCAGTGGACTAATGAATCTGGCAGAAGAAATTTCAAGGCAGTCAAATGTTGAGACAGTGGCATGGCTATTTTTGGGGGCTTTTACCCAGATTTATATTAAGAATCAAGAATAAAGAGCCCAGCAGGATGATTTAAAATGTTGTGAGTTTAGCCAGAAAGGAAGTGCCAGTAAAGCTGTGGACTGCAAAGATAAGGCTGAGGAGATCTCCATTGCTGAGAAGGAACAAGAGAACAAAAAAGATGGCCTGAGGGCATCACAAGCAGCAAGTCTCCACCCTTTGCAGCCTCAAAACTGCAAAAGTGAAAGACCTTGCCTTGAGAAGGAAGATGCTGAGCACCAGGTTCCAGAATGGTGGCAGTGTAGAGAATTTGTTCCTCAGAATTGGATTCAGAGTGCCCAGCCATCGAGGCACTTGACCCCCATGGCAAAGAGAGAGTAAAGCTTGGCTACTGTTCCAGGTGGCAGCAGGTCTTGGCATCATACACGTGGCCCTGGCTTTAGGTGCATGGAGAATGCAAGAGTTCTGAGGTTAAAGAGGCTTGCGCGCACTGCCATTCCCCCTGTTTGCTCTTGTTGCTTTGCTCTCTTCTGCTCTGAGCCAACCAAGTATGGATTGAAACTTCCACAAACTGTAAGCTAAGTAATCTTTCCTTCCTTCCTTTTGGGCTTTGGGTATTTTGTCTCAGCAATGAGAGAAAAGTAACCAAGACAGAGACAAAGATTCACTCACCTGTATTGTTCTGGGAAGCTTTACTAGTTTCAGTTGCTGGAGAATGCCAGAATTCTCAGCCCTGAAGTTTTACTACACATGCTCTTAATTTCAGAAATAATTGATTGCTATAGACTTTCAGGTTTTATGCACTGCTACTTTAAAAATCATTAGTTAGAAGATTTTCTTTTTAATTAAAAAATTTCGACTATGTGCCAATTTTAAAGAGTATCAAGAATACTGTCATTTAAATTTTAGGCTAACAACTTTAATTACTAAATTTTGAAAGGCATCTCAATCAATAAAGAATTAGTCAAAATAATAAAAGTCATATAAAACACTACACTGAACCAATTATATACAGATGCTTATATAAAAGTAGCTTTTGAAAGAATGATATAAATAGGATGATAGAAAAGTAGCTATTGAGGTCAGCATGGATAACAGAATTTGGCTTTGGAAACTCACAAGCACCTTTAAAAGTATAGGAAAGGAAGATTATTTAAAATCCAACGTATTAATTTAGGCAAAACAAAGTAATTTAGTAGGGTAAGATTCATTTATCCAGTACTGATAATTTTAGTTAGGACAGTATGTGTCCAAATTCTATATCTAAGAAAAGAAAAGTAATAGAGGAGAAGGAAGGAAGGAAGGAAGGAAGGAAGGAAGGAAGGAAGGATGAAAGGAAGGAAAAGAGGAAGGAAAGAAGGGAAAAGAGAGAAAGGGAAGGAGGGAGAAAGGGAGGGAGGGAAGGAGGGAAGGAGGGAGGGAGGGAAGGAGAGCAGGCTGTGTAAGGAAGTAAACGTAATTCCTCACCTTGAAGGGAGAGTAGAAGTTGGTCACAGATACCAGCATAGTAAGTCTACAAGTGCCAGGAAAGAAACAGAGATTAAGAAAAAGACATTCATTTTCTGTATAATCTGTTTAAAAGTTTACATTTATAGGAAGTTTACTCCAAGGATATAGTGAGAATTATGTAAAAACTTACATTAGTTTGCATAATTGGAATGTAGCCTTTAATGCTCTATTGACTTGTTTTGATGTTTTTGTGAGGTCTTTTTATATATTTTATAAAAATATATAAAAGTTTTATATATTTAAAGTATAAAATATAATGCCTAATATACATTTACATTGTGAGATTACCACTGCAAGCATTTTTCACCTGATGACTATATATCAATTACCTCTTTATTTTCTTTCTTTGTGAGAACACTTAAAATATGAATTCTTAGCAAATTTCAAATACACAACACTGTGTCATTAATTCTAGTCGCTATGTTCTACCTTAATCTCCAGGTCTTACTCATCATTTGTAACAACAGCCTTGATGTCTTCTACCAACATGGCTCCGTTTCTTGCTTCTACTAGGCCTTGGACAGCACTGTTAGCTTCTATGAAGCTGATTACATTTGAAGACACAATTATTTATGCAGATATCATAAAGCCCACTATTTATTCCACTCAACATGTGCTCTCGGGCCATCTATGCTGTGACCTATGTTATGATTTTCTTTCATTATTAAGGAAGTACAATGTTCTGTGCTATATTTTGCATATATTTAACTATTCACATTTAAGTATATTTGCAAGTATACATTTATACATCTATTTATATATCTATTAAACCTATTCACGTACACTGTCTATTTTGTACAAGTATATGATGTTATATAATCCATACAATAATTTTATTGAGAAATATATAGTAGAAATATATTATAATTTGCTAATTTTATTATATTTTAAGTATGGGTCTATTTAAATATAATATTTAATATTTTTAAATGAAAATTTAAATACATATTTTTTAAATTACAAATTTATTTAAATGTATTTTTTATCTAGAATCATTTTTATCAACATAAGTATATAATTTATATGTAATATGCATTAATATACCAGATCACAGTTTCATGTGCATTATAGATCAGATAGTATAATTTTATATTTTATGCATAATGGTATTATATATTCACATTATATTATTTTAAATTGTATAATTATTAATTCATATTTTATATTGGTTGATATGAATGTATAAGTATTTATGAGCATGTGAGTACATTTATAGATTTATAAATATTCATAAACATGTAAATATATTTGTGAACTACAAACATTTAACTACACAGCTGAGCTGGTGTATACAAGGGTTCTGCAACCCCAGACTCAACAAGGTGTCAAAAACATTGGAATAAAATCTTATTTATACTGAATAGATATAAACATTTTCCCTGTCATTACTCTTCAAATGATATATTGCAATAAATTTGACATAGCATTTACATTGTATTAAGTATTAAAAATAGTCCCTAGATGATTTAAAGTATATGAATGACATGAGTGCATCATACATGGAATTGAGCATTCACAGATATTGTTATGTGGGGAGGATTGTAGAACCAATCATACTGTGAGGGATTACCTTCCAGCCAGGGTTGGAGTCACTGAATAGAAGTGGTAAAAGCAGACATCATTTCTTTGATGTCTTGTTCTTAGAAAAAAGCTTTCCATTTTACCCAACTGAGTATATACATTCTGTATACTTTTCAAATGTGGCCTGAATGGTGTTAAGATAAATTCCTTCTTTGTGTATTGGGAAGAGTTTTTGTTATGAATGGGTATGAATTTGGTTAAATGTCTTTTCTGTGTCTATTGAGAAATTGCATAATTATCTTTTATTATGTTAACTTGGCAACCTCACCTTGATTGATTGCCTATGTTGAAATACTATCCCGCAGATAAATCCCACTTGGTCATTGTCCTTTGACTGCATCATAAGTGGTTTTGCTAGTATTTTGTTGAGGATTTCATGTCTGTGCTCATCAGTGATATTGGCCTGCATATAATTTTCTTCCCCTAAGGGCCCTTTGTCTGGCTTCTGAATCAAATCAATGCTTGTTTTGTAAAATTAATCTGAATTGTTCCTTTTTCTTTTATGTTCTGAACAAATCTAAGGATTTGTTGTAAGCTTTCTCTGAATTATTAGTTCACTAATAATTCCACTGGGTGCTGAAATTCTATTGCTGGGAAGGATTTTTTTTAAAAAATTAATTACTGGTTCAATTTCTTTATTATTTGACTTTGTATTTTTTTCTTGATCCAGTTTTGCATGGCTGTATATTTTTTGTAATCTATCTTTTTTCCTGTGTTATCCAATTTGTTGACATATGATTGTTCATAATATTTACTATCTTTTACCCAAGGCTTCCTTTGTAATGTCTCTTTTTTAATTTCTCACTTTATTTATTTCAATCTTCTCTCTTTTTGTCAGTCATATGATTATCTTTTCAGAAAACCTGGAGCTCTAGTGGCTCTGGTCAGCATGCAGTACTTATATAGGAACCAATTCTTATAGATTTTTCCGCTGCTTTGCTATTCTCTGTGTAACTTAATGTCTCCTTTAGTCTTTATTATATCCATCTTTTGTTCACTTTTGAGGTGTGAAGTTACGTTGTTGGAGATCTTTCTCCTTTTTGAACAGATGTGTCTATAATCTTCCGTCTTAGTCTTATTTTTGCCGTATTCCATAAGTTTTGGTATGCTGAGTTTTCCTTTAGTATTTTGAGGTTTCTATTGACTCCATTTGGCTTATAGTATGACTCCATTTGGCCTATAGTACAATTGAATTTTTCTGTCTAGATGATCTGTCTATTTAGGAAAGTGGATTGTTGAAATCCCCTACCATTACTATTCCATTATCAATTTTTCTGTTCAGAACTTCAAATACTTATACATCTAGTGCTTGTGTGTTAGTTGCACAAATACTTATAATTACTATCATTTCTATTGAATAAACCATGTTATCATTAAAAATTGCCCATTGTCCTTCTGTCTTTTGCAGAAATTTCTGACATATTTTATCTCACATAAAAATAGCCCATCCTTACTTTTGATCACCATTTGTACACAATATATTTTCCCATTGCTGCATTTTCTGCCTATATAGCTTCTTAAATCCATAGTGCATCTCTTAAGTCTATGTACCACCAATGCAGTGGTGATATTGAGATCATGTTTCTGCTCAGCTACTGTGCTGATTTTTGGTTAATGAGGCAGTAACTGGGAGGTGGTATGCCTCTGAGGGTCTATGTGTTGGGAAGTGGTCCCACGTGTGGGAATGTACAGCAGGGATGGAACATTTAGGAGGCTGAGTGTAGTGGAAAGCAATTAGGTCGCTGAAGGCCATGCCTTCAGAAGGAACTGATATTGTTGTCATGGGACCACAGTGAGTGCACACAAGAGGAGTAGTATGCAAGAGCAAGCCTGACTCCTGAATTGCTCTTTTCTGTTTTCCTGGCTCACCACCAGCTGCTTGATACATTGTGTCAACTCAAGGACTCTAGAAGCTTAACTAAGTAACTCAGCACTTCTACATCCTGGGGTGAAAAGGACATGCCCTTACCCCTCTAGAATGTTGCTCCTTATGTAAACTTGAGAAGTTTAATTTTTTTATTATTTTTTATTTTTTGCAGTACCGGGGATCAAACTCACAACCTTGCACTTGCCAGGCAGGCACTTATGCCACTGAGCTATATCCCCAGCCCCAACTTGAGAAGTTTAAAAGTCCAACTAAGTGATTCAGCAGGAGGCCAGGCTTCTTATTTTGTGACCATCCTCTGTTTGTGGAAGAGGAGGGCATCGAGATAGTGTGGGTATGAGTGGATAGCTAATATACAACGTAAGAGAGGAAAAGAGGCTTGCTTCTCTCCTTTGTGCTCTTGCGCTTTTGCAACAGCCATGAAATGTTGTCCGTGTGCGATGCCACCCTGCCTTGGAGCCAGCTGATTACAGACTGAAACCTCCACAAAGTGTGAGCTAAATAAACGTTTCCTTCCTTAATTTTGGATGTTGGGTATTTCGTCTCAGCAACCAGAGAAAAGTAACCAAGATGCACTCCTTCTTGTGTGTGCTCTTTCCAGGAAGCCATCAGGTATTCTGTGATGTAGCCAAAAATGACTTCAGAAGAGACAGCACCATGCTGTTTTGACTCTTTAACTCCAAAACTGTGAGCTGAGAAGACCTCATGTTAAATTATTTGGTTATAATAATAGAAAATAGTTGAATACTGTAAATTTCTCATTCATATTTAAAGTACAGATAGGTTAAGAATTAGTATTGCCATTTAGTTGAATATTCTCTGTCTGTTTAGTTGAACATTCTGTTTCCTGCTCTCTTACTGTCCTCCTGTTACTTGATTATTTTTATTCTGATGCTGTGGTTCTTTCCTATTTATCTTGTAGATATCTACTATAGGGTTCTCTTCCTTGTGTTTATCCCAAGACTTACATAAATTATCTTGCAATTATGTTCATTTATTTTAAATTGAGAGCAATATAAATTCACTTACACACAAAATGTCTGTAATTTATTCCTTCCTTCTGATGATACTTTGTGATCCTAAAAGCAGAATATACCACATTTTTAAAGATTTTATTTTTTGCTACAAAATAAGTATACCTATTTATAGTTTACAATTTGATATATATACTACATATAATAATCAAATCAAGTTAATCACCTTTTCAATCTCATTAAAGAGATATCATTTCTTTCTGTTTTGGGCCTTTGAACTCTTCTATTTTATAAAACATTCAATGAGCTATTCATTATAATCAGCTATTGCTCTGTAAAAACAGTAGAATTACTATTTTTTATAGTTTACTCAATTTTTGAGTTACAATTACCCTTAATATTTTTGTATCTTAGCTTTTGTATTAAGGTTTAATTTACATAATACCATTACATTATTCTCCATTATATATGCCCATGAAATTTACGCTTTCATATGTTTTTGCATTGATATTCAGTATATTTTCATTTTCCTTTAAAGAATTTGCTTAAGCATTTCTGGAAAGAAGGCCTATTGGTGACAAATTGTATCATTCCTTCATTGCATGAATGATACTTTTGCTGAATACAGTTTTCTATAATTTTAGTTATTGGATACTATGTCACACCACATTCAAGTTACTTGCAGACTTCTACCTAGAAATCCACTGGAATCTTACATATGACAAATCACTTTTGTCATGTTTCTTTCACAATTCTCTTTGATGGTCACAATTTAATTAAAATGTGCTTTGCTGTAGGGCTCTTTATATTCTCTCTGAGAATATTATATGCTTCTTGAATTTGGATATCTATTTCTTCCCTAGAATTGAGGAGTTTAGAGTGACTATTACTTTAGTGAGCTTCCTATCCCTGTCTCTTTCTTTTCTCCTTCTGGAACTCTCATAATGTCTAGTTTGTTTGCTTAAGTGTTCAAAAAACCCATAATCTTCCAGTCTTCTCTCTGTCTCCCTCTCTCTCTCTTTCTTTCCCCTTCTCTCTCTCTGTCTCTCTTTCCCCCCTCTCGCTCTCCCTCTTCCCCCCTCCCTCCCTCTCTCTCTTCCCCTATTTCTCTCCCTCTTCATCACTCTCGCTCTCATATTTTTATTGAATAATTTCAAAATACTTGTCTTCAAACTTTTCTAACCCTTTTATCAGCTTGACTCTGTTGTTAAAGGTGTCTGCCATGTTTTAAATTGCCTTCATTATATACTTCAGTTCCAAAAATGTTATGCATTTTTTTAATGATTTATATCTCTTTATTGACTTTCACGTGTTGTTTGTGTCCTTTCATCATAATATTTTGTGCTGAATATCTTCTTATTCTTGTAGCTCACTGTGCATCTTTACCATTATTTTTCTAAATTCTCTGTCAGGAAATTCATGGGTCCTCATTTCTTTAGAGCTGATTACCAAACATCTGCTATGTTTCTTTGATAGTGTCATGTTTCCATGATTTTCCATGTTATTCTTAATCATTTGGTTGCACCTTTGAGAGGCAGTTTCTCCTTCCAGATTTTACAGACTGTCTTTGGTCGGCAAATATCTTCACCAGGAAGTAATAATGAGGAAAGTGTATGGGTCGGGTCTGAGTGCCCTGTCTAGGGACTCTCTGGACACTAGGCCCAAAGAATAGATGGTGACAGCACTTCTGATGTGGGCATGAGTGATGGCACTGGAGCTGTAGAGTGCTGGTGCTGGCTAGGTTTGGGGGACTCCTTAACTCACCATCTTGCTGAATCTACAAAAATCTCTATTGACTCTTAATTTGGAGAACTCTCTTCCCAAGATACTAGACTCACAAAGAAATTGTTTAACAAATGGAATTTTGAATCTGGTTTTCTGTATACTAGGACAGAATGAAAATAAAAATGAAAAAGATAAATCTTTTATTATCTCACCAATTTCTGTAACTTTGTGCATCTCTGCCCTGGTGATGGTTAGTTTTAGGAGTCGACCTGGCTTTGTAGAGGGAAGTATGGATGACTGTGAAGCATTGCCTATAGGCTCTGAGGGCATTTTCAGAGAATCGTTGCATGTGAGTCAGTGGACTGAAGGGAGAAGAGAATACAATAGCTCAGACATCATCCAATCAGCTGGGAACTTAGATGAAATAAAAGGGTGGAAAATGGAGCATTTTCTCTGTCTCTCTGTCTCTGTGTCTGTCTGTCTTCTGTGTGTCTCTCTCCCTCTCTCTCTCTCCTTTATTGCTTGCCCTTAGACCTCAGACTCCAGGCTCTCTGGCCTTTGGATTCTGAACCTGGCATTAGACTCAAGAATTACACTGTCATCATTTTCCCTGGTGCTCAGACTTTGCAACTTATACTGACTGACACTACTGAATATCGCGTTCTCCTTGCAGATGCACTAGCATAGGACTTTTAACCCTGTATGATTGTGTAAAGATCCATCTTCCCTAATATACCTTCATCATTTCACTCATACAGATGTATAGGTATATGTGAGTGTATCATATATATTTTCAAAACTAATTCTGTTCTACTTTTTATTCACCATCAGGATGTCAAAATATATACAGTAGTTACTGTGAAATGCAAAGGAACTGCTTAAAAAGAAAGAAAAACTGGGATTGGTGAAAGAAAAAAAGAAAGGAAAAGATATATATATACACATATATATACTTCTTTTAGTTCATTGAAAAAGACAGTTTGTTCTTGTATGGTTTGATCAATTATGCATGCCTATACCTTGTAATCTGAGCAACTACTTTGAAGAGAACAATATGAAATATATTAACTATAGTTAATCTCCTGTTGTTTTGAAATGCTGTATTATTGCTTTTTCTCTTTAAAATAAAAATATATATATACATCCTGCATCTTGATAAATAAGTCTTTCAGACCAATTTTCAGGTTTCTACAAATGATATAATAACTCAGTAAAAAGAAAGTTAATGAAAGGTATGTCAACTTGTACAAGATGGAAATTGCAAAACAGTTGGGAACCTATTTGACATGGAGCCAAAATACTTAAAGTTTA
This sequence comes from Chinchilla lanigera, assembly GCF_000276665.1. Classification (NCBI taxonomy): domain Eukaryota; kingdom Metazoa; phylum Chordata; class Mammalia; order Rodentia; family Chinchillidae; genus Chinchilla; species Chinchilla lanigera. The sequence goes on from NW_004955502.1 coordinate 1,268,604, forward strand.
AGCTTAAATACTTAATACCAGTGTGTCATGAACAGAGAGAAATAATCCTTAGAGCAGCAGGAGAAATATACTTGAATTTCTAGTTAATCTGGCACCTAGGAAACATGTTCCAAATTCTAGAAATTCCAGGCTTCCATCTGTGAATCTTAGAAACAGGTATAACTAAGACAGCACAATAGAACCTGGGATACTCCGGAGAAAGAAACACTCCCATGGAGAAGGACACTCAGTATGGAGACACCATCAGCACTGTACACAAGCCAAATGAAAAGGTACTATTTTCACTTCTTCTTTGACTCTGGTGCTGTACACAGGCCCAGCCTGAAGATATTGTTTTCAAATCTTCATTTGCATGTGGATAAAACCAGTCAAAAGTCACCGTCCCTGGTCCTTCCTCTCTATAGGACAGTTTATACATGGGCAAAGCCACTGCAGCAGTTGATAAGATGACCTTCCTCATACCTCTTTGCATGAGAGGGAAGAAACTCTGGAATTTTGAATACAAAAGAACTCTTGCCTTATTTTCGGGGTGCTGTGAGACTTTTCACAGTCCTGGACTCACTCTTCAGCACACTTCCTTCCCACCTTCAGAAAATGTACACCTTTACATTTGCTGCCTTCTCTGTGTCTTGTCCAATTCTGTTGGGGACACTAGGCACCTGGAAAGAAGCTCTGCAGGATTCTCCATCTGGGTAATATAATGACTAAGGAATTAAGTGTTCCTACATGTTTTGAGTACCATTGATAGGGCAAGAGGGACTCCATTTTTCTGTTTTTAATTCCATGTTAAAAGAAGTCACTTAGAGTTCACCTAAGCTATAGTTGACCCTCACTTTTCACCCCAGTACTCTTGGTTTGTGATCAGTGCACTTAAAGGAGAGCAGTGTCTTAAAATGGGAACAGAACAAAGAGGACAGATTGGGAAGGAATCTGGCTGTCTGAGCTTCTGGGAAAAGTAAACTTTCTGAAAATTATGTGACATTCTTGTGAGAAATTGAGGTAATGGTTACTATGGAAACCTAAAATGCACTTAAACCAGTGAGACCCAGACCATGCAGACATTTTCTCTGGCCCCTGGTTACAGACTGGCCTTCAGCCAGTTTAATAAAGCTTTATTCATTCCTGCCTTTTCAGTTTTCTTGTGAGTGCCTTTCTCGCTGAACTTGCTTTCTGTATCACCATTAGCAGGGTCAGTGAGGAGAGCAGCAGGAAAGAGCACAAAGGCACTGACCTTGAGACAGGAAACTATTGGGAATATACGTCACTGGTGTCTACTGGGAAGAGGCTGAAGAATTTGCTTCTCTAATGTCCACAGCATTAGTCAGAGGCAAATGCAGCTGGACTACAAATGGAAATGCCATGTCTGCCATCTTGAAGTCGAGAGGGTCTTCCTTGTTGCCTTTAGGCGTTAGGGAATTTACATGTAAGAAATCTGTACTGCTTGTGTGGGGTCGCCAGTGTTTGCAAGATATGTTTCAGATTAATCACAGGCTTTAAAAAATAAGTCCAGGCATTCTTTTTCTTTACTGGCAATAGGTCACTAAACTAAACATTATTTAACTAAATGAAATTTTATAAAAAAAACTAACCTTGATGGTGTGTATATATGACAAAAATTTTTTTAATAATCTCATTTGATATTTAGTGTTGCTCTATATTAAATTCATATGAGTTTAACTTTAAATCTTATTTAACTATTATCACTTAGTACAGTTATAAAAACATATGAATGAATAATTACAAACTTTATGTTCAGTCTGGGAATGTCAGCTTCAATCTCATCACATTACTATATGCTCAATTGCTTATTAAGTGAGAAAATAAAAACAACCCACATAAAATACTGCAGTTTCATTTCTCTTTCCAAGGTTGTGTTTTCTACAACCCAAAACTAATAAATATTCTGTTAAAAGAATGGCCTTGGGAAAAATACATATAATTACCCTAATTCCACTTCCAAGGGAGGAATTGTAACTTTTCTAAAACACAAATTGCTCATACTATTTTGCCTTTTATTCCACATAAATATTTAAGTTGAACTTTTAAAATTTAAGATTTTAATAGATAATAAATCATGAGCATTTAGAATTTTTAATTTAATTTAACAGCCTGTCTATTTTTCTTTTTAAGAGGGAGACTACATTTTCATTTTGATTAATATTATTCTACATTAAGAATGTATTTATCCCAAATATCTTTTAGTTTGTTTGTATAAGATAGAATTTTAGACAATAGTAAATTAAAATTGCATATTCTGACAGTTTTAGTAAAAATAGGAATAAGGGAGAAATATGTGCAACTTTGATCTACTTAAAGTTCTTATTGGAGCAGTTCAGTTATGATTATATCCAAAGTACCGATCAATCTTTCCTGAAGCATCTAATGCTCCATGTGAACCAGGAGAAGGACTTGGACCTGTGTGCCCACTGGCATGGCTCTTTCTTAGCAGTCATTTAAAGTAGTTAACTTCTAATGTTACAACTTGGATGGTGCATCCTTACAATCAATCAGCCATTACTTCCCTGTGCTTCCTTGTAACAAATATCCAAGACCCTTCAACTCAATTAATAATAAACATTTACTCTCAAAATGATTGATATGATGCTACAATTTAACTTTGAAATGCTTAATAACAGTATTGAGATCATTTTTTCTCAAGAAGTATGAATTTAAAAGCCCTTTTTAAATTTAATTTTCATTTTTTTGTGTTTCTCAGGAACGAACTCAGAGCCTTTGTCCAGAACTACATCCCCAACTCTTTAAACATTTTTTTTTCAATTTATATTTTAAAATAAGGTCTTACTAAATTGCTCAGTTGCTGAGGCTAGGCTCAAATCGGCAATTCTGCCTCAGCCTCCTAGAGTACCAGGATTATACAACCACTTCTGGTTTTAAAGACTCATTCTGTATATAGGTTATTTCATTTCTACTTTTACTCAGACTAGATGTATTAAAATTGTGGTTTACAAGCCAGGGATGGTGGTGCATGTCTGTAATCCCACCACTTGGGAGGCTGAGGCAGGAGGATCATCGTGAGTTCAAGGCCAGCCTGGACTACAAAGTGAGCTCAAGACCAGCCTGAGCTCTATTGTGAGATCCTATCTCAAAAAGACCAAAAAAACTGTGGATTCCAAATGGGTAATAAGTTTACTTAAATAGAAATTATATACTTCATCAAAGATAATTCAATCAGATCATATAATTTTGTTTTTGTTTGGTATTTTAAGCTACCTTCTGCTTAATTATAACACCATTTCACATTCTTTCGACAAGAAAAAAACAGATTCAGCAAATATGCTTTACTATATACTCCCAGTGGTTTTTTGGCTAATTTTAAAAACTAAGGAGTTGAATGAGATATTTTTGCTTCATTTAATTTCATTTATGTGGTCTTACTAAATATTGAGCTCTATGATCCAGACCTGTGAGATTTGATTGATTTTTTTTTTTTTTTTTTGGTTTTTCTCCGGTGAAAACTGAACTCACGACCTTGCACTTGCCAGGCAGGCGCTTTTTGCCGCTGAGCTAAATCCCCAGCCCCTAAGATTTGATTGATTGATGCAATAAATGTTTGAATGAAAGATTATTATAGTAAAAGACACAGTACTATTAATCCCTTTCAAATGAGCACACTTATCCTATCATTCGTGCCACCTTTTGAAGCAGGTCTGGAAATCCTCTTTGTGAATGTCTTTAGTTGAGCTGTTGTGGCTGAATGAATGTCCTGAATTCATTCACACATTTGCCTTTCATGGTCGTTTTAACTTTGGGGAAGAGCTAGAATTTGCATAGTGTGAAACCCAGTGAGTAGGGTGGATGAGGTCACACCTTGATCTTTAAATGACCTTGCATTTCACCTGGATGGCACTGGCAGTAGCAATGACTTTTAAGGAACCTCACAAAAGACTTCCACAGTTGCTTCAAAAAGTGACCAGAACATCACGATACATATTTCAAGTTAGGGGGAGTGTTTTGAGGGAGACTGATAGCAATGTGCCTTTACTACAGTACAATTTTTCATTTAAACATTCAGTCTGTATTTTGGTCACACCTTGTAATGATGTGGTGTATGTGTGCACCAGAGAGTGAAAGGCAGAAAGCACACCAGGCAGAACAGGCAAAATGACAAGGGAGAAAGGAAGAAAGAAGCGGGGAAAGCGGGAGAAAATGAAAAGGCTGGAAAAAGACGGGAAAAGGCAAGGAGAAGGGAGGAGGAGGAAGGGAAGAAAGATATTTAGAGTGTACAGTGTAATAGACAGAAATCATAGGAAACATGAAGAGACAGAAAAAAGACAATAAGACTAATTTTCATTAATTTTCCTAAAAATATCTATCTATGTGAAAAGATACTGTCTTGCTTCTCTGGCCAGAAGAGCTTGGTGACTGCAGTTGAAAGAGAAGACCATTTTGTATGACATTTCAGAGCTTGGGCTCCCATGCTAGAACCAGATATAACTGTAATTCTGCCATTTGTGAATGGTGTGACCTTGGATGAGTTACTTAAATATTCTGGAGCTCAGTTTCATCTAATGTAATACAAGGAAAATAATATTACATTGCCTTTGTGATAATAAATGCACAATTTAAAAATGCTTTGCAGAGCACCTGATAGAAGGTAAAGGCTCATAGACTAAATTATCATCATCATCATCACCACAACATCCACCAGGGATAAACAGGAATCCTTGATGTTCTAAGCAAGTGAAAAGTTATTCATATAAAAATTTTTCCTCTAAAAATAAATAGGAAGGCCAGGGATATAGCTCAGTGGTCCAAGCACCTGCCTGACAAATGCAAGGTCCTGAGTTCAATTCCTGGTACCAAAAAAAAATAAATAGGAAACAATATCACATTTACTCTAGTATGTGAACAAATGATTAGTAAATAGTATGTGGTAATTATTTTCACCTGATGAATTTGTTAAGAAGGAAATACTAGCCACAATAACCCTTGAATAGTTGTGGTCTTTTCTTGTAGACCACAGTTGTAGACCAATAGTTGTAGATTATCTTGATATTTGAACTCTGTCAACCTAGGAAAAAAGAGTTAAAGTTCTATATCTGCTTGCTAATAACCATTAAAATTTAAAGGATATTTATCAGAATGACATCCCTTATTGTGCAATAGTGAACAAATTATCTGTACAAAAAAGTTTGGTAAGTGAAAAATGCTGAAACATATCTCAATCTGTAATATTAAGACTCCACAGCATTCAAAAATGAATTCAAAAATTGAGCATAATTTCAAAAAGAGAAAACATTAAATTATCTCACTCTTGTGCTGTAATGCTCATCACATTTACAGGAATTTATTCCAGAATAAAGTCTTTGTTACTCCTCTGCAACTTGACTCATAACCACACTCACTTCAGTTATCTCTCCATAATCTTTTTTTTTCTCTCATCAAATAAGTTTTGAAAGATCAGAACAAAAATTACAAAATGAATAAACATGTTTGAATCTCACTTGTTTACCATGCATGATATTTGATTGGAAAGCCCAGACTCAAAATTTATTGCTGTTATAAAATAAAGATATTTAGCTAACAGCACCACAAAACAGTATAGTGCAAATACTCTAAAGACCTTTAAAATAACATTTTATAGATCTTGGATGAGATCATATTTTGGGTTGAATCTGAAGAGTTTAGAAGAATAAGAACTAATATTAAAGAGGGATTGGGGATGGCTTTGTTAGAAACATTTCTACTTTTTATTTTGGTTTTACATGAATAAATAAAAATACTACTGGATATAAGTCAGGAAGAGGAGCTTTTAAGAAGTGAGGCTTTATATTTTTATCTTAGTACTGAGCAACAGAGAGATCTCATGCAAAATATTACCTTGTGTCTTGCATTTTATGACCTATATTTTAGCCTACTTTTAAAGTTTGGTTTGGTTTTCCACATGGTATGTGTTAAGATTTGGAGTAATATGACTTTTATTCCTTTTCCTCACCTTGGTCCTACCCGTACTAGCAGTGCACACCACCTTTTCTTCCACAGTTAATATTCAGGAAAATAACCTCAGTGGGAACATATTAGATTTGCTTAGCTGATTGATGTTCTGTTAGAAACACTTCCAAACCTACCACTTTTCATCAGTACACAGGCACTCTGAGAAAAACTGTCCTCTTTTGTTCTTACTATGCTTTTCTGATTTTACTATTTTCTACTCTTTCTCCCAATAATTTTCTCATCTACTTCCCTCCACTAGTTTATAAGTTCATTGAAAGAATCTGTTGCTATTTGTTCATCTCATAATATAGGATAGGTTTCTGTGTGGTGTTTTATTAAGAATTCAGTCTATATTTGCAATAACAAATAAAGAAAGCGTTACTCAGGAAAATAAATACAGACATGCAAGATTGATCAAAATAATTAATCATTAACTGTTCCTTTCAATAAAGTGATAGAATGTCTGTTTCTTAATATGTTTTTGTTCTTTTACTTCTAAAATAAAAACAATGAAGAAAGTGTTGGGGAAGTGACATGACATAAAGGTAGAAAATAATGGAAAGCAGCATTTTTCAAATGAAGCAATTATGAATACAATTTTAACCAGGGCTTTGTCTATATCTGTTTTAAAGACAAAAGAAGATTAATTTATGGTTTATCCCAACTGCTTAAAAGATTTCCTGACTTCCACAGATCTCTTGGGACGTGCTATACATTATAGCTTGGAATAATGCAAGACTTTCAATAATTGGATTAGTTAAAGAAATGGAGAATTAATGGGCACTCCCACTAATTCTTGTTAAGAAAAATGTATTACTATTTTTTTTTAATTCTTTACTGTTTTCTTTCTCATTATCACACACAATGGAAGAGCTATTTAATCAATAATATAGATTTAGGGTTAAAAAAGTTGCTAAGCATATGGCAATTTATACATTTACTTGTTTGGAGCACTATTCTTGTTTACAACTAGTTTTGATGCTAATTGCAACTATCAGGGCTGGGGATTTAGCTCAGCGGCAAAGCGCCTGCCTGGCAAGCGCAAGGTTGTGAGTTCGGTTCCCGGTACCGGAAAAAAACCAAAAAAAAAAAAAAAAAAAAACAAACAATAATTGCAACTATCAGAGAGCATATCGCAATTATTTTTGGTTTCTGCCTGTTAATTCCAATATAATAGAAGTTGAGCAAACTAAGTTTTCACTATGTGATTATCAAAACAGCAATTTTTTTTAAAGAGCAGAATTTCCTATGGATTTTATAGATCAAAACCACAAGATGAGGTGGGTCCAAGGTGGGGAAAAATGAGAAATTATAAGGTGGACTTGAGGTGGGACAAAACTATGGTCAAGCAATAAGATTACAAGCATAATTGCTTAGGAAAAATTGATTATATTGGGATCAAATGGGGAAGTGAGTCACATAGCAAACAGGCAAGAATACAGAGCAGGGGCTTTTCCTGTAGGGGGTCGAGTTAGTGACTCTTTCTGGCTTTTTCAAGGTGATAAAGACCTACTTAGACTATCAATTCCTGATGTTTACCCTTAAGGAAGTATGTGGGTACACCATTTTATCCTTTGTCTTGAGGTCTGGCCCACAGCTGGAGGTGTCTGTCTCCGCAGTTGCAAGGTATCTCAGCTTTTGCACTGGTTCCTTTGAGGGCATAGCCCTGTCTGACTGCCTATAATATTTCTATCCGACTCAGCTGCCTACAACATTACCCGCTCTGAAGAAGTAACATAAACTACCATGAGGGAATAATGGGCAATGACTGCTCTGGCTTCTTCAGCCTGAAAGGAGTTGTCGTTGATCGGCAGTCAGAAATACTCTCCAGAGGGTCTATCTAAAGGCCCTCAACAGACACCAGGCATTTTTATTTTGAGTAGACCTATAGCTTTAAGTCTAGAGGAGACAAAGCCAAATAAACAATTAAGTATGCCTGGGCCAAATGATAAGATCAGCAGGATAATTATGAATACAGTCAACAAAGATTTCCACAGAAGAGGAGCAAGTAATGGCTTCCGATAAAGGGGATAAGGATAAAGTCCAGGGGATTTTAGGGTCTGACAGATCATTTATTTGTTGTTTAATATCTTGAACAGCTATTGAGACATTAACAGAAGGATCCGGAATGTACACACAACATTCAGTTTTTATGACTTCACAAGTGCCCCCTGGGTTGAAAACAGCAATGTTTTTAAAGAGGCTAGGATAAAGTATGCATTATTTTAAGTCAAACCAAGTGCCTAGAGTTTATGCAGTAGACACAGCCATGCAAATTGTGTTATTGCAGCATTATATCACCAGTTAAAGCATTTAAAACTTCATTTCCTTGGATATTTTTAGATGAGAACAGTAAAGATAAGAACACTTGTGAGACATTCAAAAATTTAACAATTTTTAACTCATCATATGTTGAAATTTTCTCATTTATCTAAGCTTTGAAAAATCATAGTTGGAAACATGGGCCACTGTTGAAATTAGTCCAGCTGATAGGTGATCTAACTCCCAGAGAGAGTAATCATCTTTGTAATTAGTGTGCTCTTTTCATGATTATAGGAAATAATAACACTCAGTAAAGAATATATTTATGTAACTTCAAGAATGTTTTACACAAGACCAAATTTAATGATCACATCTTTTCTTGGTTCACACGACCACTGTGTCTTAGTTACTACTTTCATTGCTGAGACAAAATACCCAAGACCCAAACTTAAAGAGGAAAGGTTTATTTAGCTCACAGTCTGTGGTGGGTTCAGTCTATAATCAGCTGGCTCTGGAATGGCAGAGGGGCAACAGTTCATAGCAGCAAGAGACAGCAAAAGCAACAAAGGAGAGAGGAAACTTAGCAGTGCTTTTTTCCCATTTTATACTCTGTCTAGGCTACCAGGATTAGGCCAGTGCCAAACCAATCAATGGAGTGATTTAATAATCACACACCCTTATTCCCAGTATAACACCATGAATCAATCATGCACTCTGGATCCAGCCACCTCCGAAAAAGCCCTAAGTATGATTGCATGAGACCTTGTGGGGACATCTATGCATAAGCCCTAATATAGTGAGTTGATAAAATGCTTGAAACTCAAGTTTCCAGATAAAATATAAACTGTCAGCTTAAATTTAATTTTCAGATCTACAGTGAGTAAGTTTAGGATATATGTACATAATATTTGAGATATAATTATTCTAAAAATAATTGATTATCTCAATTTTAAACTTCAATGGGAATTTTGTGTTTTTAAATGATAAATCCAACCACCTTAGCTATGCATTCTGGTAGAGTAGATTATTATAAATATATAGATATTCTTCTTATATATTCTATAATAATATAATATCTGATAGGTTGCTGATGGCCTTTAGAGTGCTCAGAAATTATGGAATCCTACTCTGTGGTATGAATAGAAGGAAAAGAAGAGAATTTGTATTTATGGTTAGTGTTATATAGAGACAGTAGGGATGTTTTTTCTTGAGTTTGCACTTTAATTGAATGTGTCAGAAACTTCTGATAACATGATAAAACTAAAGCATATTTTGTAAATAACATAACCTTTCCCAGAAGAGGTATGGTTTTTGTCCTCGGCTGCTAGTAGGTAACCTGTGTCCAGGAACATCATACCTGATAGGACTTCCTTTGTCTGGGAGGCTTGGGGTAACGGTATGTAGTGAGGGTTTGGAGCCACAAAAAACGATGCAATGTAAATAAACCTGTCACCTGATAGAACAACAAACTGGTGAAATCTGGGAAATCTCACTAGGGCAAGTGGATTTAAGTGATGGGCCCTCAGAAAAACTGGACAACAAGAGCTTCCCTGTGTAGTACCACGGATCATTTCTAAGAGGCATTATTACCGCTTATGACTCTACAAAGAGGACATCTAGAAGCACCACGACTGGAACACTTCTGGATGTTACCCTATGCACTTTATTCCTTGGGTGACAATCTGCGTCCTTTACCTGCAGTACATCGGAACAAAGGTATAACAGTTTTCACTGAACTCCGTGAGTTCTTCTAGCAAGATAGTAAACCTGAGGATGGCTTAGAGAAACCCGTGAAATTTTGTGACTAGGACGGTCTTCTATGGCCCAGTCCCTCCCACACTGTAGTTACCTCTCTCTTACATTACTCAATTCTGTTTTATAAAAAGGATATCAATTAGAATAGCTACAACTTTAAAAATATAAGGTATATTCTTGTCCTAGCGCTTCCTTTCTCTTTCTGCTCCCCGCTGCTGCCATGATGCGGCCCCCTTTGCCATGCCCCGGGGCTTCGCCATGCTGTCTGCGCTTGGAAACCAGCTGCCTTTGGACTGATTAAAAAATGTGAGCCAAGTAACCTTTCCCGCGTTGAATTGTGGGTGCTGAGTACTTGTCCTGGTAGAAGTGACTAATACAGTTACCAGATCATGTAAGCATTAACTGATTAAAGCATTGTTAGTAATACCTTACCTTGAAATTCAACAATAGGAACAAGATACATACCAATATTGGAAAATATAAATATGTAATTTGGGACAGGGTGTCAAGAATAGATATGTTCTTTTTAGACAGGGAAAAGATTAATTTTAGCACTTAATAAGGTATGTTTAATATGTTTTCTAAGATATAATCAATAATTTAGAATATTATTTCTAAGCAAGGGGTGGAAGAGAAATCAAGTGGGAAAGTTTGCTCAATTAATTCCAATCCAAATATGTCAAAGAAAGAACAAAAAAGGTTCCTATAGACTATACATATGTTCTTTATGTTTAAAGAAGTGTTACTGAGAAAGCAAAAATTTTCAGCCCAAGTATATGCTGTTTAAGAAAATATACAATTAAACAAAAATGCCAAAGATTAATTCATATTAGAAATACAATTTCAAATATAGTGAGCAAATATTAAAAAAAATAAGTTGTATAATATTGTAAAATATGTCTTTAAATAAATCATTGCTAAATTTGAAGTGATCATCAAAAAAGTTTTTCTTATTTTCAATTTAGTGAAATATGAAAGCATAACATGAATCTCATAGTATTAAATTATACAACACATAAATAAAAAACTGATAGAATTATAAGGATAAATGATTAATTCACCAATGTAATGTGATACTTTAACATACTTTCTTGCTCTGGCGCCGATTAAGAAGAATATGCAGGAATTATACACCACTAGATTGAGCTAATCTATGTAAGTTAAATGCTCCTCATGACGTCATAGTACAAAACATTAATAAAACTTTTTAAAAATGTGATTGCTTTTGATATAGAAAATGTGCAAAAGAAAACTTCCAGAAAAGGAAGACATAAATTTCTAAGATTTAGTGGTATGATAATCTTAGTTTTTATGATAGTAAAGATAAGTGCTTTTCATTGATTGTCTCTATCAACAATGAGAAATACAATGTTAACTAAACTGAGTCGGGAGAGCTCATTAAGAACTAATTTGAATTATTGAAAAAGCAAGATAAATCAACAGCCATAAAATGTGTTGAAAACTTTATTAAGGATTCACCTCCTAAAATAGTGTGAGGGCAGACATTTTCAAGAATTTATTTAAAATTTTCCAGAAATAAAAAATTTACACATAATGACTTTTTTTTTGTTTCATTTTGTTTTTTTGTTTTCCTTCCGGTACCAGCAATCAAACTCACGACCTCGCACTTGACAGGCAGGCACTGTGCTGCTGAACTAAATCCCCAGCCCCATAATGACATTTTTAAAGCATGAAAAGATACCATGCAATTTCATGGTAAAACTGACAGTGAGAATATAAAAATTAAGAAGAATAGATTAATGACAGTAAGTTTGGGGTTTCATTTCGATTCTACTTCATTAGTTGTAGCCGCTGACAAGCATTATGTAAATAATGAATCATTAGCCTCATTTGCTTTCACCAAATATGATATCGCTATGAACCCATGTGTCTCTACAGATGACTACAGTTCCTATTCTTGCTGTAAAAATATATTTGAAATAGCACTGATATAAAATATAAACTTCCATTTAAGATTAAAATGAATTTCAAAACTACAATAGAAAAATAATCATCCACTGTGCTTAAGATGTGATTATTATATGAAGAGTGGGCATTTTCTTGGGAAATCTATTAATGCAATTTATCCCATCAACTGGTCCATACAGAAAACCATGTAAGCCTCCAAAATGCTGGTATACATTTAACAATTTTTTACGGTAATAGACTCTTGGAATTAATAATAGAAAGAGTTTTCATTAATACAATGAAAATTTTCTGTCTTGAACTAACAACTAAACTTACATTTTATGGTGGAGACCTAGGATGGTGTTACCAGTACTAGCACAAGCTACTTGCAGGTTTGGGTCTGTTTCTGCTGCAGCCAGCCTGTCTTAATGCTATCTCCTTCCTGGTTGTGCATTACTGGTTCTCCAAAGGCCTAGATGTTCCTCTTGCATGACTGCTGGTGTGGAGAAACCACTTGAACATTTTTATTCTTTACCGAAAGCTTTGCCAAAAGCCATCCACCTCCTTATAACTTCATGCAGCTGGAGGTCTTCTTCTAGTAATTATTTACTTCTCACTGGTAATTTGAGTTGTCCATTAAACCCATAGAGAGGCATTACCTTTGCTATGTTCAATAAGGAGGCAAATGCCTTATTCGTTAGGCCACTGGGGCTTCTGTTATGTTCAATAAGGAAATGCAGGCTCTAATTTTTGTGCTCTCTACTCTATGATGACCCATCTCTATCCTAGCAGCAAAAGAGACTCAGTTATTTTAGTGACTTGGTTCCCTGAGAAGAGGACATTATTTAAAGGACCTTAGGAAATGCATGTTTAAGTCATTGCCTATTGAAAGAACTGGGTGGAAAAGAGATGGAATTGTTATTCAAAAAAATAAAAACAAAAATCCACATTCCTATGACCACATTTTCTTACTCACACTTCACCTATTATATCTCAGTATTAAAGTTTACCAAAAAATTAAACTTTCTTAAACCAGGGAGCATAAACATCTTATGTGAAAAACTAGATTTTTTCCTGACCCTGGAGTGCTTAAAAATTGTTCTGCATTTTTGTCTAGAACACTTCATTGTTTGGGATAATCCTCAATCACTACCTTATAATAATTTTTATACAATAAATTTGTTTTGGAAATATATGAAAAAGGGACAAGTTATTCATGGAAATTTTCATCTTCTACAGTCAGCTGTAAGTATAAAATGTATGCAAACCTAAGTCTTCACGCATTTAATATTGTCAGGGAAGATATAGAGACATATTCACCCAGAGAAAGAGGTGGCCAGTGTTTCTTGTGGGCTATTTTGAAATGCATAGTTGACATTTACACACAAATAAAATATTCAAAGTAGCATGAAAGGTGAAAATTATGATTGGTAATAGCTCAGGCATCAGATATATTAATATTTTCTGAAATTATTTTATACAAAATTCTCTTGAGAAAGACAAATAATGAGCTTTATGATTACACAAAACATAAGCATCTCACAAGTGCTCCTGTGAAGGCTCCTAAAATGATTGCTCCCTATGTGAATATGTTAGTAGTTGTAACTATCTAATTAGAAATACTTGGGCATAGTGAATAAAAAAGGCTGATTCCATCTTCTATAAGTCTTGAATAAATCAGCCCAGAAGTTAAGAAAAGGAAAAGTCTTCCAAAGTTTGCGTCAAAGTAAAGAAATATGTACTCCTTTCGGTTTTCCAGTACTCTCTGGACTTCTGAGATTGACACCTTGTCATGGCTACACCTATGCCCAGAAGGAACGTGGCTGGTGTTCTCGTTGTCACAGAGCAGAAAATTGGTTTTCTGGTAGCAACACTAGCGTTTCTGTCCTCCCTTAACACCAAATTTGACAGAAATGGAATACAATATCTTATAACTTTCCCAAAAGTGGCACCAGAGATGTGACACCACCTTAAATTACTGTCACCGAATCTGCTGTTGAGAGAGGCAGAACTGGGGATGAAATACTCTCCTGGTTACTGTACAGTTCTTCACCAACACTGGGAATTCTGGAGCTTTTTAACAACATCATGATTGTGACTACATACAAAGGAAAAGAAAACCCAAGCACAATAAAACAGAGCCAGCTGAGGACTAAGGAAAGTTTTTACTTCTTTTCTTATGAAGGAAAATGTATAATCACTAGATTCTGTATACTGCATCATCATTACTAGTCAAATCTGGCTGGTTATGCCTAAAAGTCCAGTGTAATGATCATTTGTAAATTAAATGCTGCTATGACATATCCTATCTTTCTCTCATATGCTATATAACTGATTATATAACATATTGTCTTACAAAATCCCATCACCGAGATGAACATGGTAAATGGTTTCTCCACTGGACAATGAGGACTTGAGACTCACAAATATTAGTCACCTTATTTTATAGACTGTGCAGCTAGTACCTGCTGGGTAAGGAACTCAGAAACAGGTCCAATTCAAGATCAATGTCTATCCTAATGTTCCAATTGTCTCCCCAGTGTCTGAGGGGTCACGTATGTGACAGTAGGAAGATATATCTCTCAAGGTTCCAAGAAAACTCGAATATAGGGCTCAAATTTTGAAAAATATATGCAATGTATCAGATTTTGTAGAAATGTTTGGGAGCACTGAAAGCCATGCCTCCATTTTATGATGGAAGCGTTCATGTGAACTACTCACTATCTAAAACAAAGACAACTTCTGCATGCTAGACCTACTTTTATTACTCATTACCTCTTGCAATAATTGAGACTTAAAGTTAAATTTCAGATCTGTAGTTATCTCATTGAGATCAACTCTTTGTCCCTGTACAATCACTGCTAGTATGACTTAGAGTATGTGATTAATATGCCTCAGAAAAATCAAGAGGAAAGATATGCTGCCTACAGAAGCTTAATTTTTTTCCTTTGATTTAATGCGTAATTCCAGTTACATATAGAATGTCGAGAAACAGCCTTTGTGGAACTTAGCATTCTAACCTGACAAATCATACAGTAACTTGCGTTACTATATCAGTGGCACTCTGTTCTGCCTTGGTTAGCAAGGTGGCACACAAAGGAATCAAGAAGCTCAACATAGAGGATGGCAATTTTGGCCCAGAGTGTCACCTCATGTCGGAGTGTCTGTGTGTAAATGGGCACTGACCACCTATATTTACGGAGGGAATACCGCCTTTGTGACCTCAAGTTCTTAGTTTTCTCTTTCATATTGTTCAGCAAAATAGAAGACACATTTTTAAGTTAATAGAATATTAGTGCTAACGTCAGAAAGGAAACTGGCATCCTAGTTAGCCATTTCCTTTCAGTTCTGTGAACTTTAAACACCATCTCCCAATTATGGTGCAAAGTCTTACTCCGATAATAAAGCCATAGTGACCCTGGATATAATTTGCCAGTGGTTCTGGATGCCACATGAGTACCAAATACAAGGGAAATCCTCCAATAATGAGGTTCAGGGAGGTAGTCGATATTTGGAAGCTAAATAAATGCCCTCATCCACTTTGCTTCGAGTCATTCAAGTCTGGTGCAAGCCCAGCAGGTAGAACAAAAACAAATGGACAAAGGAAATAAATTTTGAGCAACCAATAAGTGGGAAATGACAACAGTGAGAGCCAGGGTTAGTGTGCAGCAACTGGAGATAAGAAAGCTCAATTAGCACTAAATTACCGGGCTATGCATGAGGCATACTAGAAGTCACTCTCTGCAGTCCAAACCCTTTCATAATGAAGTGAGTCATTTCCTCCACTGGGCGGCACATGCATATACAGCTACACCTCTGAGCGGCCTGGAAAGAGCTTACAGAAAGCTTAGTGACACTGGTGATGGTTTTGGATTATACAATGTGTATTCCAGTAAATACCTGGTTATTTGGTCTTTTTAAATTGCAAATGGGGAGTCATTTATTAAAGACTGGATCTATGTATGAACATCGAATCAAAAAGAATATAAGTATTCAATAATGCCTTATTTCAATGTGAGGCCCAACAGCTCATTGAAATGTGATATAGCGCATGCTAAATATGCCATTTTTATGTGTATGTGAGGTACGTCCTGAGACATGTCATAACTACCCTTATTTGATAATGATCTCTATTACATTGATGGTATTTTGACACTGATAATTAAAGATTTAGTCCTTTATACAAATGATGAGACAATAGTCCTATTAAAATACCCCAAACAGATATGGGAAAA